>NC_139994.1:26449125-26600598 GCF_964263955.1 Coregonus lavaretus
GTGTCATCATAGTGGTCTCTGACTTGTGGTCAGACTCGCTCAGGTGGAGCAAACTTAAATGTGCACCTTTTTTCAGTGCTAATTTGAATGTCATTGAGAAAACAGAGAAGTGTCAAATATTTTTTTCCGCGAACATCCTTTCTGAATTTAAAAAGTAATCCTTGAAGTAATCTAGTTTTTCAAAAGCATCTGTAATCTGATTACAATCTTTTTGCTGGTAACGTAACGGATTACATGTATTCCGTTAATCCCCAACCCTGCATGAGAAACATATTGACTTATATAGAGAACTTTTCTACCTGCCTGAAATATGACTTGGTTCAACCATTAGTTGAAAAACTACACATATTTGGTTAGTAGAGACCCTACTGACGTATATCCCACTGTATCTGAGACAGGTAGAAAAATTCTCTCTACAAGCTAATATGTATCCCATGTATAGGGATGTAGCTCAGTTTGTAGAGCATGGCATTTGCAATGCCAGGGTTGTGGGTTCGTTTCCCACAGGGGGCCAGTATGACGTTTCCCACAGGGGGCCAGTATGACAAATAATGTATGCACTCACTAACTGTAAGTCGCTCTGGATAAGAGCGTCTGCTAAAATGACTAAAATGTATAGTGTATTTATTGCATTGGGGCTATGGAGGGGGCGGAGTGAAAAGCCAGCAGCAGGCCGTGGGACACAACCCCCTTAAAAAACAAATTATATTTGGTTAGTAGAGACCCTACTGAGCATTGCCCACCCCACTTTAGCTGAGACAGGTAGAAAACGCTGTTTGGGTCTTTGCGTGTCAAAAAAGATTGCATTCATTTGCATCACATTCAATGAGAGACTTTTATTTTGAAGGCAAACCTTAAATTCAACTATTGTGGCTAATCCTTATTGTGTCTAGCTTCACATAGGTGGGTCCGACCATCATTAATCAAATAACTTTTATAAATTAGGGGTATTTTAGATTATGACACCATAGCTACTGAAACAGATGGTCGTTTCGCTGGTTTTGGGGAAGAACAGTGTTTGCACCCATCAGCTAGTTGTTAGCTTTTTTTATGGCCATCAATGTCCCAGAGCTTGGGGAAGTGTGTCTGCGTTCAAGTGCAGCAGCGGCAGGTGCGCGAGACAAAACTTTACCAGCATCATAGCATACGTATCGGTAAATCGCTGTGACATATGAAAAAGGAGTGATAGTGTAATCAATGTGTAATAACTACGTAAAAAATGTATTAACGTGTTCAATTATGTGATGTGCAGTCCTATTCAGGTCCTGATTGGTCAACAAGCTTATGACGTATCTTTTTTGACAAGCAAAGACCCAAATGGCGTTCCATAGAAAAGTTCTCTACAAGCCTAAATGTATCCCATGTACAGTCAATTACAGTGTATTGAATTGGCAGCTATAGAAGGGGCAGAGTGAAAAGCCAGCAGCAGGCCGTGCCACACAGTCCCCCTCCAAAACTGCTTAGTAGAGACCCGACTGAGTACTTCCCACCAGTTTATATGAGACAGGTAGTAAAGTTCTTTACAACCCAATAACTATCCATATACTGTACCATGAATTGCACTGCAGTGAATGCAGTGGGTGGAATAAGGAGTCACCAGCAGCACTGTATTAAACCCATTTAATACAGAGACCAATACAATTTTTGCAGACTCTATTGAGTAATTCCAATGACATATATTTGGTTTTTATTAAAAGTGTATTTCTTTAAATATAGCCCTACACAGCATACCAGTGTTTGTGTAAACTTTTTAAAGCAATGGTATGAATACGACAAATTATCAATGTATTTTTTCAAAGGTGGTAGCAATGCTGTGGGAAAATCGTTGTAAAACTAGTGCAAAAAAAAAGAAATCGATATTCCCCCAAAAATCTGCGCTCATGCTGCCAGCATAATATCCTGCTGCAAAGAGAACGGTAATCTTGATTTCTTTGTTCCTATTTCTGCTTTTTTCTTCGTGTGGCTTTCCGGCAGACTAGACGCTTTGTTGCATATTGCTGCCTTTCAGTTTGGAAAGTACATTGCACATTTGTAAAAAATAAAAAAGACTCAGAAAATGGGGGGGAAATTGTGCCACCATCTAACCCTATATATACACACAGTATACCACTATCCCCAACACCCCACCACTCCTTCCTACTACTTTGGCCCCAACAGATCCTACACCCTTCTCTCAAAACTCCCTCTAGTTCTTCTGCACTAAAATCTCTGACACCCAAAAACTTCTCTACTGCTGCTACTACCAATTCAATCTTCTGGGATTTCCTTTCCATTTGTGCAGTACAATTAATGACCATAGCAATAAACACCAAGAAGCCAACCTTACTAAAGCACAAACTGTTCAGATCACTCTGTACCAGTGGAGGCTGCTGAGGGGAGGACGGCTCATAATAAATGGCTGGAATGGAGCCAATGGAATGGCATCAAACACATGGAAACTAGTGGGAAACTCGTCTGAAGTTGGGCCCCAACTTCAGTCGATCCACCTGAACACACTCCTTTCAGCGGCACTCCGCTCCAGAGAGCAAAGCAGGTCACCACTTTCGTCCCGAGTCTCGAAATGCGCAGCGCCCTCTACCTCTGAGCAGCAGACACATAAAAAAAATTCCACCTCTGGATACTTTGACCGAATTGACAGAACCCAATTCCTTCTTCACCCAGCCTCTTTCTACCACAAACGTTCGGCAAAAAGGCATGGGTCCATTTTCTCCACGAAACATACTCCCACTGGGCCAGAGTCATCTCTGGCATTTTTCTGATCATTGGGGTAAGGCTCGGAAACCTTCACCTGACCTGAAGACGCTGGTTCTTCCTCCTCACTTTTGTCAGGTTCAATTTCACGATCCGTCGACTGCTCATGGTTTTCAGGCGCGTAACATGCAATTTTCTCTCCTGTACTTGACTCAAAGGAGAAAGTACTCTGCTTGCATTTCGCAGTCGGTTCAGGATTGCACCTCGCGCACTTCTTTCTGTCTTGCTTCTTCACACCATCCTCCCTCTTCCTCGCCCGGGCCTCCGACATGAATTCCATCTCCGTGTTGGACTGGGACTTCAGGAAACTCAGTTGCTGCTGCCATGCTCCCTTCTCGATCCAACTAACCCCCTTCTTCAGCTTTGAAACTGGATGTTGACTCCAGTATTTGGGGGGGGGTTGGATGTAATGCTGCGTTCCTAACCAACTGGGAAGGTGGTAAAATTAGTCCTTAGATGAGAAAACTAAAGGCACAACTTAAATTCGAGCCAATATCTTAAGTAACTGAACATATTACTCCAACCTCGTACAGCGATCGTGTTCACAAACAAATTAGTGTTAAAAAAACAATATTGCTTTTTATAAATAATGTTTTGTTGCATTTAACTGCCCAAAATTCTGTTATCGAGGTCATATCCTTAGTGGGTTACGTCAGAGTTCAGCATGTTGGAGAAGCTGGAGCCTAGGGATGATAGACGAGTTTCCCACTAGTAATTAGCAGTTGGAGGGGCGTTCAAGTGGATTTCTCCAAGTTGTATGTGGTAAAAAACACCTTCCCACTTGGTTATGAATGCAGCATTAGCCTGAAAAAGTAATGAGGGGATTTGATTAAGATGCTGTGGTGATACTGATGGTTTGTCGGGACTGACTGTTTCTACAGTTGTGGCTAAAGTGACTTTACGTAGCAGGTTAGGATAATTAATAATAATAACTTGGTGGGTGCTTATATTTGTCTTATTTCACATGTACAAGTGTGTAATACGCATGTGTGAATTGTAGATGTGTTTTTTGCATATCCCACTCTCCCTGAGACACCCTGAGAGAGCGGAGTCACGGCCAGGGATTCGAACTAGCGACCTTTCATTTACTGACCCAACACTAACCGCTAGGCTACCTGCTGCCCCGAACCATTGCAGGTTAGGAGAATGAGGTTAATGTTAGGAAAAGGGTTAGACTTACTACAAGCTTCACTCTGTTGATCTACGTGCATACGTGCACTGTTATTTTTGAGTAGCACCTTTTGGTAAAACAAAAAAAACGTTACTACACAGTAGAAAAGAGAAACTCAACAAATAATATACAAGGTTGATTCATCTTAGAGGTAGATTTGCTATGTTTCTTGTAATAACTACTCTTGCATAAAGTATATTTAAAAAATAATTACACTAAAACAAGGTGAGAAAAGCTGGGATCTTTTGAGGTTGATTCTTTCACACATCTGAAAATACACTGTTAGTCATAGTAGCCTCCACAAATTATGAGCCATAGGGTTGCAATATATGTTTAAGCTCCACATCATTGACCAGTACATTTTAAAAACACTTTCACTTGACTCAAATTTAGCTATTACATAAGAGTGGAAAAAGTCAGGCCATGTAATCTGATAAAGATAATTGTGATCAAACAGAAGGCAATGGTGTGATGGTGTGTGCATGCAGGATTTAATGACACACTAGAATACCAGAACGCCATATTGCTGAAGAATAGCAGCACAAGTTAATAACACAAGTTATTTACAAATATTACATCCCAAAAACAATATCTGTAACTTTTTCCCCTTCTCATTCAGACTTGGCAACCACTGCCATGTCAATTTCAAATTGCAGAGCTAAAGACTAATTTATGGCCTGATATCATTATCTTGGAAAAACAACACAATATTATTACTCATCATATCAAAAGTCAAAATAGAAGATGAGCAGCATTTTGTTGAAATACACAAACATGTGCAATTAGGCACAGGTCTAACAGCACTCCTTATCTGCGATGGATAGGGTATAGCTGCACAAGTCTTACAGCTTTACTCAAAAGTCAGAAGACTGATACTCAACTGGGGCCATTCCTTCAAGGTTGTGCCAATCATGAAAGCAATTTCTGTCTGGAATGACACAGAGTGGTACACCACACTCATTGCACTTCCAGGGAGTGTCTTTGGAGTGTCCCGATTTCTTGCAGAGTTCGCAGCGCTTTCGTCCTGCAGAGCTTCTCTTGCTTTTGTCTGCCACAGGCTTGATCGGGACAGGTGTGTGTCCAGTGTTCTTCGGCTTGGACTGAGTCTCAATGGACACCTCGCAAAGCTGGGCCACGAGCGCTTGTGTGAATTCTTTGTGGGTCATGGGCTGCATCTTGTTCACTTTACACAGATCCTTGTGAATGATGTAGCTGTTAGTAGTCGCTATGTCCACAAAATGGTAGAACAATGTTCGGTACCACTTCATTGTTTTGCGGTGGGCTGAGAAGTACGTAATCAGTTGGTCAGATAAGTCAACACCTCCCATGTTTTTATTGTATTCTAGAATGGGGGTGGGTACTGGAATTGACTCATGAGACCATTTGCCATCCTTATTCTTGTGTTTCCTGTTTATTTTCTCCCCTCCATACGCTTGATGAATGGTGGTACCCATCGACACTTCCCGGGCATCCTTCCACTTCACAAAGAGCAGGGAGCCCTCCCTTATCCACCGTAAAGATCCTCTTGGGGATTTCTTGGTCAGTGCATTTTCTTCTGCTCTTGGGAAACCCTGTCTGCCTTCCCGCATGGTACCACACGCTCCCATTTTCATGTCAAATAAGTCCTTGAATAGTTTTGGGCTGGAGAAGTAGTTGTCAAGGTACACATGGTAACCTGAGCCAAGGACAGAGGGCCTTACGAGGGACATCACTGAATCGTAACAAATTCCAAAGCCAACGGGAAACGTGTTCTTGCCGATATACACAGTATAGTCCACTGTATAGCCATTGCTGGAGTCAGCTAACACAAAAATCTTAAAGCCAAATTTAGTGGGCTTTGACTTGATATATTCAATCAACCCATTTCTTGCTTTTGATGCCACCATCCTTTCATCTACAGCCAGGTTTCTATGTGGGTGGAAACAGGACATGCAGGCATGACGAATGTCATTCATTAATGGTTTGAGCCGAAATAGCCTATCATATTCAGGTGTGCCCTTTTTACTGTCATTGACAGCGTCCTCATCAGGATCACTCATGTGAATGTTCCATGATATGATTCTGTATCTATCCCTGTTCATCACAGTAGCTGGAAACGGAATCGAGAAGATGGAGTTTGTTATCCAGTAATCACTGATAGCTCTTGTCTTAACCAGCGCAGTAAAGAAGACCAATCCAATGAATTTGTAAAACTCCTTCACAGTTATATCTATCCACTTAAACTTTTTGCCCCTACCAATGTTTCTAGCCGCTTGTCTATTTGTATTGTCGCAGAGGGTTCTGACCGTGACTTTGGTAAAAAACATTTGAAATAAGTCTAACGGTGAGTACATGGCTGAGGGATCTACTTGAGGTCCAGGAGGTCTGCTTGGACAAAATCTCAAAGGTTGAGGACCCTCATCAGGGTCTTCCTCTGTTTTCCATGGCTGATCTGACTCGGTTCTGTGTGGTAAGCGAGAGGTTTTTCTTGGGGTTGAGAGACGTGGTACTTTGGACTTTAATGAGGGTGAGGCCAGCACTCGTTTGCGTGGGGAATGGGTCTTTGTTGATGGGCTACGCTGTTGGTCTGGATGTAAGGTACTCAGCAGTGGGCCTTCATCTTCTTCAGTTTCAACACTATGAAAATAAACATTAGTAATGATCAATTCAGTAAACATGTTTTGAACAACACTTCCAATTGAGCGACAGCTATGCCATCGGTATTGGTCTTCAATTAACTTTAAAACTTGAAGGTTAAAAAGACGTGAACTAGCTACAGTGCTTATAGAAAGTCTACACCCGCTAACTTTTTTCACATTTTGTTGTGTCAGTGCCTCACAGTTTCATGCATATAAATAGGGATTTATTTCACTTATCTACACACCATACTCCACACTTAAGGGAAAGTTTATTTTTTTGGAAAAAATATTATATATAAAAAATACAAAAACAGAAATATCATATTTGGATAAGTCTCCACCCCCTGAGTCAATACTTGGTGGAAGCACTTTTGGCAGCAGTTACAGCTGTGAGTCTGTTGGGATAGGTCTCTATCAACTTTGCACACCTAGATTTGGCAATGTATTATTTTTTACAAAACTGTTCGAGCTCTGTCAAGTTCCTTGGGAGCGTTGATGGACAGCAATCTTTAAGTCATGACACAAATGTTTTATTGGATTTAGGTCGGGGCTCTGACTGGGCCACTCAAGGACATTTACCTTTTTATTCCTTAGCCACTCCACTGTAGCTTTGTGTGCTTTGGGTTGTTGTCATGCTAAAAGGTAAACTTCCGTCCCAGTTTCAGATTTCTTGCAGAGGGCAGGAAGTTTTCCCTCAAGGACTTTTCATGCTCCATTAATTTTCCTTTCTAGTGTCCTGATGAGTAACATCCCCACAACATGATGCTGCCGCCACCATGCTTCACAATAGGGATGGTGTTCTTTGGGTGATGTGCAGTGTTTGCGCCAAATGTAAGGCTTTGCATTTTTTGCACAAGTTCAATTTTAGTTTCGTCAGACCACAAAACTTTTTGCCACATGGCTACAGAAACTCCAGTGTTTTTTTGCATACTTCAAATGGTATTCAAGGTGGGCTTTCTTGAGTAATGGCTTCCTTCTTGCAACCCTACATGCCAGATTTGTGGAGTGCTTGGGATATTGTTGTCACATGCACACTTTGACCAGTCTTGGCCATAAAAGCCTGTAGCTCTTTCAAAGTTGCCATTGGACTCTTGGTAGCCTCTCTGATCAGTCTCCTACTTGCTCGGTCATCCAGTTTGGGGGCATGGCCTGATCTAGGCAGGGTCTTGGTGGTGCCATACACCTTCCACTTCTTAATAATCATCTTGACCATGCTCCAAGGGATATTCAAGGAAATATTTTTATACCCATCTCCTGGACCTGTGCCTTTCCACCACTTTGTCCCAGAGTTCTATTGAAAGCTCCTTGGTGCTCATGGTTGAGTGTTTGTTTTGCAATTCACTACCCAGCAGAAGGAACCTCCAGGAACTGCTGAAATCATGTGAATCACTACAATTTAACACAGGTGAAGGCCAATTCACTTTGTGTGATTTTGAAGGTGATTGGTTACACCCAAGATAATTTAGGATTGCTATTACAAGGTGGGTGGACACTTATCATACTAAGCTATTTTTTTAACATAATATAATTTTCATTTGGAAGTTGTGGGGTAGGATGTGTAGATCATTGGGAAAAGTATTTTAATGCATTTTCATTCCAGGCTATTAGGCAACAAACAGTGAAATGTTGAAAGGGGGAGTAGACCTTCTATAAGCATATTGTCTCTAAGACATCTAGGGCTGAATATGGTCTCAGAGCTGTTAGGCTGCGTTTATACAGGCAGGCCATTTCAGATTTTGGGTCGTAAGTGCTGAGAATATACATTTTACTCCTTATTTTATGGGTAAAAATAAAAGGTATGCATGAAGCCTCTTTAGTCGTAAGTCACACCTAGTCTACAGATATTTAGGACACCCTCATGACCTGTCCTAACCAGTTAAGAGTTACCAGCAGGTGTCTTGATAATAGAAAAATGCAGCGAGTCAAATGCAGCGAGTCAAATATTTTTTTGCCGTGGCGGCAATGATTTTGCCGTGGCGCAGCGCCACAGCTAAATGACTGCAGCGGAAACACTGATGGATTATGAAAGTTTGTAAATACCTTGATGTCCTTGTTGACTGTGACCCTTTGCATGGTAACCATGTTTCTTCTGGAGACTCAGAACCATTTACCCCGCTCTCAGATTGGCTCTCTATCCTTGGGGTGACTCTGGGTGGTGAGTCGCTTGCTGATTCATTTGAGTCCTCCTCTTCCCAATCAAGACTATGAAGATAAATATGAACATGTTTACAATAATGCAATTCACTAAGTCAATACTATCACTAAGGCCTAGACAACAGAATACAACTCATCTACATGGGTCCACACATCTACATTTCATGTCAATTCAATGTGGCCGACACCCACCGTCTCAGATCAATCTGAAACTGGGCTCCCGAGTGGCGCAACGGTCTAAGGCAGTGCATCTCAGTGCTTGTGGCGTCACTACAGACCCCCTGGTTCGATTCCAGGCTGAATCACAACCGGCCGTGATTGGGAGTCCCATAGGACGGCGCACAATTGGCCCAGCGTCGTCCGGGTTTGGCCGGTGTAGGCCGTCATTGTAAATAACGATTTGTTCTTAACTGACTTGCCTAGTTAAATAAAGGTAAAATAAATTTTTCAGTTAGGTTTACAAACTGAGTAAAGTATGCCTGCCAAATAGTTTGAAAAGAAATAATAATCTGAAAAATTAGAATTCATATTCAAGTATGTAATTTTGATTTCAGATCTTTTTAATGGAGTGGCTGCGGATCAGACTTTTCCGGACCTTTCCTCCCGACTGCTAAAGCTCCCGAAGATCCTCCACTCCACTAGGCAAAATATCTGCTTTGATTTAAACTAAATACGGGTAGGCTATGCTACAGTTTGTTAACACCATCTGGTTGATATGCAGATGCTGCATGGATGTTTCACCAGTAACATTTGAATAATCATCATTCACGATTGAATGTGAGAAATTAGGGAGATTATCTACGAATAGAACAGAGAATGTGCACAAAGTAGAGAATCCTGCACATGCGCAGAAGCCCCAGCTGCCGGGAAGCGGGGTCCAGAAAAGTCGGATCTGCAGTCTGTCTTCTTTTAAATACTGACTCAAGCGATTTTTGGACTTTTCCTGTTGAAAAGCAATATCCCAAGTATAAATACACTAAAGTGCAAAATATTATATTTGAGCATTTTTATTTTTTACTTTCTGTGCGCTCTCAAATTACCACCACCACCAGACTGAGGTTCCACAACTGGAAGTGATGTGTGTGCATTGTTGACATACCTAGTATAAACCAGCACACGTACACGCCCACTTTTGCAAAGTAATGCCTTCACTTTGACCTTACGCCTGCCCACATGCTGAAGTTAAAGTAAATCACGTGATAAACGAGTTGAAAAGGAGGCTGTCTTTAATTTCAAACAGTTTTAAAACAGTCACTTTGTCCGAGAGAGATTTACATGGTTATCAAAATGTCACACCAGGGTAAGCCTACACGAAACACAGCCCTTAATTTAAGTTTTTCTAAAATCCCCTATGGGAAAAATGAATGGTGTAAAAACGATTGGAACCATTTCCCTTTTTGACCGCTAGGTTTTATGGGTATTATGACACCTCCACTGTGGGGCTCTATTTCTAACACAAACGATTACATGTTTGATCCAAAATTGTAAAAGATATCATTGAAAAACGAAGGATTAGCTATATTCTGTTTTTGTTTCATATTTATTTGTTCTCGCCTGGCTGGAATAGCTAGTGAAGAACAAAATAACCTAATTGTTCCTCACGGTTGGCAATCAAACATGCTCAAATCAAATGTAAGGTCTGAACCGATCTGCATCGTGGTTATTTCTACTTAAAGGAATACTCCACCCCTCAAACTATTACACCCAAAATGTTTTGCATGTCAGCAATCAAGTTCTTAAGATATGTAACTTTGGAAATACAGAAATCTGGACCATATGATGCATTTTGATTCAAATAATGAACTCATCATCAAGTTTTGATTATTTGAATCAGCTGTGTAGTGCTAGGGCAACAACCAAAATGTGCACCCCTTGGGGTCCCCAGGATCGAGTTTGGGAAACGCTGGTGTACTGTAACAACTGTGTAGCCCAGGGTTTCCCAAACTTGGTCCTCGGGACCCCAATTAATTATATTTGTGCCATCACTAGCCGGCTACCACCCGGCTACTCAACCCTGCATCTTAGAGGCTGCTGCCCTATATACATAGACATGGAATCACTGGCCACTTTAATAATGGAACACTAGTCACTTGAATAATGTTTACATACTGCTTTACTCATCTCATATGTATATACTGTATTCTATTCTACTGTATTTTAGGCAATGCCACTGACATTGCTCGTCCTAATATTTATATATTTCTTAATTCCATTCTTTTACTTTTAGAATTGTGTATTGTTGTGAATTGTTAGATACTACTGCACTGTTGGAGCTAGGAACACAAGCATTTCGCTACACCCGCAATAACATCTGCTAAATATGTGTATGTGACCAATAACATTTGATTAGATTTTCTAGAACTTTCTCACTCATCATTATTCATGATTCATGCAGGATTATCCATAATCATGGTAGCATCCACATTCATGTAGTGTATAGAAACATATTCTATTCTTATTTACCCCCCCAAAAATTGTCATATTAGATTGTGTAGAAATGCAGGAAATGAGCTTTAGATGCCAAAAAAATTCTGAGGGAGGACCCCCAGACCCCACACCAGGTTATGTCCCCCCCACTCCTATAACCAAAGTTGCACCCCTGATTTTTAGACAATACAATTATTATACCTGGGCTACAACAACAGTGCATTGTGATTATTATTATTAGCAAGTGAATACACAATGATTGTCCATAGGTTGTTAACTGCAGTGATAGGCTAATTTCAATAACCGCTCAAACGTCCTGTTTTGTTTCATGCCGAAATAACTGCATAGGCCTACAACCTAGGCCTGATTATGCAACCATTTTAATCAGTTTGGGTCTATTCTCAACAGTTTAGAAGGACAAGAAAGCGAGCTTAGCAGGCCACTCGTGGTATATTTTGTCAGGATGTAGCCCGGTGTTAAGATAGCCCTACTATAGGAAAACATGGGCTTCTCCTTTCCAACTCCCCGCCCGTTCTTAATGCTGTACACTATTTTACATTCAGCAAGCAAGAGCAAGCGTGCATCTCTCCTCCAATAGGCTAAATAAAAAAGGTTGAAAGAGGCCAGGTGCGTAATTGTGCAACAGAACAAAGACAGACGGGCTCGAGATGTAACCTATAGCCTAAGTAGATGCATATGCATATTTAAACAATAAGGCCCGAGGAGGTGTGGTATATGTCCAATATACCATGGCTAATGGCTGTTCTTAAGCATGACAACGCGGAGTGCCTGGACACAGCCCTTAGCCGTGGTATATTGGCCATATATCACAAACCCCTGAGGTGCCTTATTGCTATTATAAACTGGTTACCAAACCTAATTAGAGCAGTAAAAATAAATGTTTTGTTATACCCGTGGTATATGGTCTGATATACCAATCAGCATTCAGGACTCGACCCACCCAGTTTATAATAGGCCATAATTCATAAGCTCAATGTTAGGCTTAATACTTCAGTGAATATATCCAGTCAATTTACACAGTGAAAGAAATCAAGTTTATCAGATAACGAAATCATAGGTAGCTACACTATGTGCGCTCTCTCCCAGTCTACACAGCTGGAAAAGCTACCATGTTTCCGTTTTTTTAGGGACCAGAAATGTATCCTACCTAGGCTACAACAACACAATGTAATGAAGAATGATTTTGTTTTCAAGTGAAAAAAGTTAATAGGGCCTGATAAACTGAAGTGGACTCGGCAAGAGTGCCATTAGCCGGAGCCCAGAGTAATATCAAACTACCCCAAAATAGACCACAGCCTGTCGTTTCCAATGTGAACAAATTAATCCTAGTGGGCAGAACAAGCAAGGAGGTGGACAGACCCAAGCACGAGCTAGCGAGATCCTATTGGCGCGTTCTAACAGACCTTTGCATATTTCTGTTAGGGAACGCCTACTCTGTGAAGTGCGCGTGTGTAATAACTAAATTGGCCTTTGCGCGTCTTCTAAACAACGCAATTTTTTCCAACTTTGGCAAAGGGTAAAGTCTACAAAACTTAGTCCACTCTGTTCGTAACAGATTATAGTTTTGGGAACAGAAAACTGTATTGAGATCAACTGTTTCATCGATGACAAAATGTGCAGAATGTCGGCGGCCTTATCCATCTCGTTCGATCTTCTCCCACTGCCCGCCACACTGTGCTTCCAGTGGAAATGCCAAGCGGATGCTTCACATGTTTATATCCGGTAAAATATTTGTCTCATTGTTCTAAATGGTTCTGACGGATTCGGTGAGAGCTCGGCCCCCCAGTGTGTTGACTGGGTACAGTATGCGCTCTGGAAGTGATTATTCCTACTTACGCGTCCTCATGTGGATCCACTCCCTCCTGATAGTCGAAGCTGAAGTCTTCGTCTGCAAGGTAACTATCATCAGACCAATTGCTTCCTTCCTCGCTTCTATCGAAGTCCTCCATCTCGGTGTCGCTTTCCATTGTAGAATCAATCAATTTCAGCTATAATGTTGTGGACAGAGCTACGGTCTAAAACGTAGACACAAATTATCTGCTACTACACTATCACGTTAACAACGTGCAGCTTCTTCGCGTGAGTTTCCGGCAGACTGGACGCGCTCTTCTTCTTCTATGATATAATGGCGGTCCGCAAACAAACGTTAAAGGTGCATGCCGCCACCTACTGTGCTGGAGTGTGTGGTCAATCACGGTTTACAACATACCTAAATCCTCCTTCCTAACTCAGTACTTCTGAGAGAATAAAAAAGAGCCCTACTAACTTCTAATAGACCCTCCCCCAAATCCCTTCCAAACCCCCAACCGCAATGACCCTACACTTCAATCTTTCCCTCTCTAAAAACACATGCTCCACTGTTTCATCGACCATACACTCCAGACAAAAACCATTCACATGCTTGCCAACCAGATGTAATGACGAGTTCAATGTACAATGTCCTAATCGAGCAAACACCACATCTTCCTTCCTAATCTGACCTTTCTTTGGAGGGCATATAAATGCCGGCCCTTGGGCTCAGAGTCCCATCTCTTCTGCCACACATCTATCAAAATGGCTCTGATCTTACATTTGGCCTCACCTCTACCCAGTGGAACATTAATATAAATTATATCTTGTTTCAAAGCTATTTTGGCTAACTGGTCTACAATTTCATTCCCTTCCACACGGTGTAGGCCGTCATTGTAAATATGAATTTGTTCTTAACTGACTTGCTTAGTTAAATAAAGGTACAAAAAATAAATGTGCTGGGACCCAGCAGAATCTCACTACTACACCCAGTCTCTCAATTTTCCATAATAACATTAATACTGCCAATAGTAGATCACTCCTATTAGATTTACCAGATTATAAACTATTCAATACAGACAGAGAATCTGAGCGTACTTTATTTCTGGCAGGTTGTACATCCTCCACCCACTGGAGGGCAACTACTATCGCCAACAGTTCAACTGAGTATACTGACAGTTCATCTGTTAGTCTTCTACATATCTTCACATCAAATTCAGGAATGTAAACGCCTGCTCCTGTGCGCCCACTATCTGGGTCCTTGGATCCATCTGTGAAAAGCGGTAAAAAAAAACAAGTTCTACCAATGTAATTGTCAACCAGTTTCCCTATATCACTGACTTCTGACCAATCTTTCCTTTTCTCTACCAAGGTTAGATCAACAACAGGATCTGGGAGTAACCGTGGAGGAAAATCCCCTAGCACCACAGAACGGCCATCCTCCAACTCCCTCAAACCACTTTCATCAGCAAGCTTTCCAACTGTCCAACCAAAACCACTGCCTCGTCTACTAGTATATTCCCAACAGTCATCTAGAACAGTAGCAGTGGGATGCTCAACCTCACAGCCTTTCAACCTAACCCAATAAGCTAATGACCATTTTTTACGCCGTATATCCAAAGGCATCTCACCTGCCTCCACTAGTAAGGCACATACAGATGTTGATTTAAATGCACCAATACATATCCTTAAAGCTATATACTGGATTCTGTCCAGCCTCTGAAGCCAAGTCTTCGCCGCTGTTCCATAAACTATACACCTGTAATCAATTGTCGTCCTGATCAGAGCTCTATAAATATCCATAACAAATGTTCTATAGGATTGAGGTCAGGGCTTTGTGATGGCCACTCCAATACCTTTACTTTGTTGTCCTTAAGCCATTTTGCCAAAACTCTGGAAGTATGCTTGGGGTCATTGTCCATTTGGAAGACCCATTTGCGACCAAGCTTTAACTTCCTGACTGATGTCTTGAGATGTTGCTTCAATATATCCACATAATTTTCCTTCCTCATGATGCCATCTATTTTGTGAAGTGCACCAGTCCTTCCTGCAGCAAAGCACCCCCACAGCATGATGCTGCCACCCCCGTGCTTCACGGTTGGGATGGTGTTCTTCGGCTTGCAAGACCCTCCTTTTTCCTCCAAATATAACGATGGTCATTATGGCCAAACAGTTCTATTTTGTTTCATCAGACCAGAGGACATTTCTCCAAAAAGTTCAATCTTTGTCCCCATGTGCAGTTGCAAACCGTAGTCTGGTTTTTTTATGGCGGTTTTGGAGCAGTGGCTTCTTCCTTGCTGAGCAGCCTTTCAGGTTATGTCGATATAGGACTCGTTTTACTGTGGATATATATACCTTTGTACCCGTTTCCTCCAGCATCTTCACAAGGTCCTTTGCTGTTGTTCTGGGATTGATTTGCACTTTTCGCACCAAAGTACGTTCATCTCTAGGAGACAGAACGCGTCTCCTTCCTGAGCGGTATGATGGCTGCGTGGTCCCATGGTGTTTCTACTTGTGTACTATTGTTTGTACAGATGAACGTGGTACCTTCAGGCATTTGGAAATTGCTTCCAAGAATGAACCAGACTTGTGGAGGTCTAAAGAACATTTTCTGAGGTCTTGGCTGATTTATTTTGATTTTCACATGATGTCAAGCAAAGAGGCACTGAGTTTGAAGGTAGGACTTGAAATACATCCACAGGTACACCTCCAATTGACTCAAATGATGTCAATTAGCCTATCAGAAGCTTCTAAAGCCATGCCATCATTTTCTGGAATTTTCCAAGCTGTTTAAAGGCACAGTCAACTTAGTGTATGTAAACGTCTGACCCACTGGAATTGTGATACAGTGAATTATAAGTGAAATAATCTGTCTGTAAACAATTTGAGTGTTTGTTTAATAACCTACTGGTTCGGTGAGCACCAAGTTTCACACAACAACATGTCAAGTAAACGATTTCACAAATTCGGCTGTTTTTAATCTTTGCATTGCTGTAATAAAGGCTTTACACTTGTTTTCGTTAGAACAGCCTCTCTGGTATCTTTATAATTTATTTAGTGTTGTTTACATTGTTCCAAAGTGTCAGATTGAATAATAATGATAATAATAATAACCCTGCTTTTTCTTGATATCCTTCTTATTGTTATTATTACTATTATTATTATGATCATCATTATAATAAGTATTGCCATTATCATTAGTAGGCTTAGTATAGCAGCCCTGTATAACCACCATTGAGCTGTAGGCCTAAGAGCGTATCCTGTTTAGTTTTAATACTGTAACTTATTTAGGCCTATATTTCAATCAATCTTTCATTCGTCCATGTCATCACATAGCATATGAGTCATTCATGATTTGAAATGCAATCAAGCATGTTAGTTTTAAAATAAAATAAAGCGAGCCTAAAATAATTAGCTTAAACAATAAGCCGTTCCATTTCGGAAATTGCATTCACAAATGAATGTGACTGTTTTTAGTCTTTGCTGTAATAAAGGCTTAGCAAAAAAACGTTACAACAAACTCTCTGGTACGCTTATAATGTAGTTATTGTTGTTTACGTTGTTCCAAAAGGTCAGAAAAATTACATTGCAATCTACGCAGCACCTGTTTGGCACACATAATATGCATGCAGTGCTTGCTCCTTACCTTATTTTTCTTGATCTAGAATATTTTCCACAACTAGTCAAATTTATTCCACACATTGACTTCCCCTTGACCTCATGAGCAACCAGTAAACATTCCCTGTTTCGAGTTTATTTGTCACGCCCTGCACCCCTGCAGCGCATTCGTCTCTATGTGGACACAGAGGAGGGTGAGCCTCATAGAGTTAATACTATGGTCAGGGTCAGGAAATGCTCTGCAGATGGGGAGGGTATTTCCCAGAAAGTGGATTTCTTGATTATTATACATTTGAATAAAGAGGCAAGTTAACTCAGAATAATAGACCAATACCTGTGCAGTAGCAATATAATGTCACGTAGTATTTGTAATTGTTTAGTAATACATAGAAATGGAGATATGCTGTTTTGGTTTACCTCAAGATTGTATCACTCTCACACACACACACACACACACACACAAACACACACACACATTGTTTTCTCTCTATCAGACCAGTCCTTGTCAGCTGGGTGGGTAGGCTTGGTGGGTCGAAGGGGCCCCTGCTCCAAACAGCCCTTCATGGTGACCTTCTTCAGGGCCAGCCAGGCCCCCTGTCGCGCCCTGAATCCCAACCCCCGCAAGAAGAAGCCCAAATATGACCGTCCCCTGCCCAGTATATATGGTGAGGTCATACAAGATCAGGGGACAACACTGGTTTTTGGTCTTGTTGTTAAGCTTGTTTTATGCAGAGTTTAAAGGGATAGTACATCCAAATTACAAAATTACTTTACATTTAATTGTGTCTTTATTTTAAATCCAATGCATCCAAAGCATGCTTTACAGTCTGTCCTGTCTCATAACATCTTTTTTGATCCCTTTCAGATCACAGCCACGTCAACAGTGGGCGTCAGGCTTGCAAGAGACATGAATTATATGTGAGCTTTAGTGACCTAGGCTGGAAGGAGAGCTTCTGTCTCCCTTAACTACTCAATCTACTGAATAGATAATATCATGATCTAACATTGTATCACCTTATTTGCTGTAACACACAATTAGTATTTTTAGGGAAGCAAGGCATTTGTGTAGTATGTGCATTGTAGTGTATGTTCTTTGCATGTTTTATGATGTATTTCTCATAGAAATAGAGTATATTCTAGTCATTAATCTAATCTTGTCATTCTATTTCTATGGTATTTCTCTCCATAAGGACTGGGTCCTGGCTCCTAGGGGTTACTCTGCCCTTCTACTGTGATGGAGAATGCTTATACCCTTTGGGTTCCTGCATGAACGCCACCAACCACGCTATGATCCAACTAGTGGTCAGTATGCACTACTACACCCTCTCTCACAATTATTTTTTCTTTCTTTCTTCTCATTTAGAACTGCGACCTGGCCAAGATAAAGCAAAGCAGTGCGTTAAAAACAACAACAACAACACAGAATTACATATGGAATAAACAAAACGTACAGTCAATAACACAATAGAAAATATATATACAGTGTGAGCAAATGTAGTAAGTTATGGAGGTAAGGCAGTAAATAGGCCATAGTGTAAAATAATAACAATTTAGTATTAACACTGGAGTGATAGATGTGCAGAAGATGATGTACAAATAGAGATACTGGGGTGCAAATGAGCAAAATAAATAACAATGTAAATAACAATATGGGGATGAGGTAGTTGGGTGGGCTAATTTCAGATAGGCTGTGTACAGGTGCAGTGATCGGTAAGCTGCTCTGACAACTGATGCTTAAAGTTAGTGAGGGAGATAAGTGTCTCCAGCTTCAGAGATTTTTTCAGTTCGTTCCAGTCATTTGCAGCAGAGAACTGGAAGGAATGGCGGCCAATGGAGGTGTTGGGGGTGGGGCATGGGCAAGTTGCAGCGCAGGGTGCAGAGCTGATGGCCGGGGTAGGGGTAGCCAGGTGGAAAGCATTGCCAGCCGTAGCAAAATGCTTATTGAAATTCTCGATTATCGTAGATTTATCGGTGGTGATAGTGTTTCCTAGCCTCAGTGCAGTGGGTAGCTGGGAGGAGGTGTCCTGAGTGGCGCAGTGGTCTAAGGCACTGCATCGCAGTGCTAACTGTGCCACTAGAGATCCTGGTTCGAATCCAGGCTCTGCCGCAGCCGGCCGCGACCGGGAGACTCATGGGCGGCGCACAATTGGCCCAGCGTCGTCCAGGGTAGGGGAGGGAATGACCGGCAGGGATGTAGCTCAGTTCATAGAGCATGGCGTTTGCAACGCCAGGGTTGTGGGTTCGATTCCCACGGGGGCCAGTATAAAAAAATATATATGTATTCACTAACTGTAAGTCGCTCTGGATAAGAGCGTCTGCTAAATGACTAAAATGTAAATGTAAATGAGGTGCTCTTATTCTCCATGGACTTTACAGTGTCCCAAAACTTTTTGTAGTTAGTGCTACAGAATGCAGATTTCTGTTTGAAAAAGCTAGCCTTTGCTTTCCTAACTGATTGTGTATATTGCTTCCTGACTCCCCTGAAAAGTTGCATATCGCGGGGGCTGTTCGATGCTAATGCAGTACGCCACAGGATGTTTTTGTGCTGGTCAAGGGCAGTCAAGTCTGGGGTGAACCAGGGGCTATACATGAACTCTAACATTGGTTTCAGTGGGAATGACGGTAAATGACTCAGACATTAATGGCAAATATGGCAAACTGAAACTAAAATAACCAATTTACCTGAGTCTACAATGGCAGAGTCTTAATATAGAGTTCGGATAGTGAGAAGTAACTTTCAAGACTGAAGCAATTGTGCCCTATAGTGGTGGACTTTATACTGTACCAGGTTACTACACAACTAACATACACTGAGTGTACAAAACATTAGGAACACCTGCTCTTTCCATGACATAGACTAACCAGGTAAATTCAGGTGAAATCTATGATCCTTTGAACGTGTTATGGTAGTAGGTGTATCAAGAATGGTCCACCACCCAAAGGTCATTCAGCCAACTTACATTTACATTTACATTTTAGTCATTTAGCAGACGCTCTTATCCAGAGCGACTTACAGGAGCAATTAGGGTTAAGTGCCTTGCTCAAGGGCACATTTACGTCATTTAGCAGACGCTCTTATCCAGAGCGACTCACAAATTGGTGCATTCACCCTATAGCCAGTGGGATAACCACTTTACAATTTTTTTTGGGGGGGTAGAAGGATTACTTTATCCTATCCCAGGTATTCCTTAAAGAGGTGGGGTTTCAAATGTCTCCGGAAGGTGGTGAGTGACTCCGCTGTCCTGGTGTCGTGAGGGAGCTTGTTCCACCATTGGGGTGCCAGAGCAGCGAACAGTTTTGACTGGGCTGAGCGGGAACTATGCTTCCGCAGAGGAAGGGGAGCCAGCAGGCCAGAGTTGGATGAACGCAATGCCCTCGTTTGGGTGTAGGGACTGATCAGAGCCCGAAGGTACAGAGGTGCCGTTCCCCTCACTGCTCCATAGGCAAGCACCATGGTCTTGTAACGGATGCGAGCTTCAACTGGAAGCCAGTGGAGTGTGCGGAGGAGGGGGGTGACGTGAGAGAACTTGGGAAGGTTGAACACCAGACGGGCTGCGGCGTTCTGGATGAGTTGTAGGGGTTTAATGGCACAGGCAGGGAGGCCAGCCAACAGCGAGTTGCAGTAATCCAGACGGGTGATGACAAGTGCCTGGATTAGGACCTGTGCCGCTTCCTGTGTAAGGCAGGGTCGTACTCTCCGAATGTTGTAGAGCATGAACCTGCAGGAGCGGGTCACCGCCTTGATGTTAGCGGAGAACGACAGGGTGTTGTCCAGGGTCACGCCAAGGCTCTTCGCACTCTGGGAGGAGGACACAACGGAGTTGTCAACCGTGATGGCGAGATCATGGAACGGGCAGTCCTTCCCCGGGAGGAAGAGCAGCTCCGTCTTGCCAGGGTTCAGCTTGAGGTGGTGATCCGTCATCCATACTGATATGTCTGCCAGACATGCAGAGATGCGATTCGCCACCTGGTTATCAGAAGGGGGAAAGGAGAAGATTAGTTGTGTATCGTCAGCGTAGCAATGATAGGAGAGGCCATGTGAGGATATGACAGAGCCAAGTGACTTGGTGTATAGGGAGAAAAGGAGAGGGCCTAGAACTGAGCCCTGGGGGACACCAGTGGTGAGAGCACGTGGTGCGGAGACAGCTTCTCGCCACGCCACTTGGTAGGAGCGACCGGTCAGGTAGGACGCAATCCAGGAGTGAGCCGCGCCGGAGATGCCCAGCTCGGAGAGGGTGGAGAGGAGGATCTGATGGTTCACAGTATCAAAGGCAGCAGACGGGTCTAGAAGGACAAGAGCAGAGGAGAGAGAGTTAGCTTTAGCAGTGTGGAGAGCCTCCGTGACACAGAGAAGAGCAGTCTCAGTTGAATGACCAGTCCTGAAACCTGACTGGTTTGGATCAAGAAGGTCATTCTGCGAGAGATAGCAAGAGAGTTGGCTAAAGACGGCACGCTCAATTGTTTTGGAAAGAAAAGAAAGAAGGGATACTGGTCTGTAGTTGTTGACATCAGTGGGATCGAGTGTTGGTTTTTTGAGAAGGGGAGCAACTCTCGCTCTCTTGAAGACGGAAGGGACATGGCCAGCGGTCAAGGATGAGTTGATCAGCGAGGTGAGGTAGGGGAGAAGGTCACCGGAGATGGTCTGGAGAAGAGAGGAGGGGATGGGGTCAAGCGGGCAGGTTGTTGGGCGGCCTGCAGTCACAAGTCGCAGGATTTTATCTGGAGAGAGAGGGGAGAAAGAAGTCAAAGCATAGGGTAGGGCAGTGTGAGTAGGACCAGCAGTGTCATTAGACTTAACAAACGAGGATCGGATGTCGTCAACCTTCTTTTCAAAGTGGTTGACGAAGTCATCCACAGAGAGAGAGGAGGGGGGGGGAGGATTCAGGAGGGAGGAAAATGTGGCAAAGAGCTTCCTAGGGTTAGAGGCAGATGCTTGGAATTTAGAGTGGTAGAAAGTGGCCTTAGCAGCAGAAACAGATGAAGAAAATGTAGAGAGGAGGGAGTGAAAAGATGCCAGGTCGGCAGGGAGTTTAGTTTTCTTCCATTTCCGCTCCGCTGCCCGGAGCTCTGTTCTGTGAGCTCGCAATGAGTCATCAAGCCACGGAGCTGGAGGGGAGGACCGAGCCGGCCGGGAGGATAGGGGACACAGAGAGTCAAAGGATGCAGAAAGGGAGGAGAGGAGGGTTGAGGAGGCAGAATCAGGAGATTGGAGGGAGAAGGATTGAGCAGAGGGAAGAGATGATAGGATGGAAGAGGAGAGAGTAGTGGGAGAGAGAGAGCGAAGGTTGCGGCGGCGCATTACCATCTGTGTAGGGGCAGAGTGAGTAGTGTTGGAGGAGAGCGAGAGAGAAAAGGAAACAAAGTAGTGGTCGGAGACATGGAGGGGAGTTGCAGTGAGATTAGTAGAAGAGCAGCATCTAGTAAAGATGAGGTCAAGCGTATTGCCTGCCTTGTGAGTAGGGGGAAACGGTGAGAGGGTGAGGTCAAAAGAGGAGAGGAGTGGAAAGAAGGAGGCAGAGAGAAATGAGTCAAATGTGGACATAGGGAGGTTGAAATCCCCCAAAACTGTGAGGGGTGAGCCATCCTCAGGAAAGGAACTTATCAAGGCGTCAAGCTCATTGATGAACTCTCCAAGGGAACCTGGAGGGCGATAGATGACAAGGATATTAAGCTTAAATGGGCTAGTGACTGTGACAGCATGGAATTCAAATGAGGAGATAGACAGGTGGGTTAGGGGAAAAATTGAGAATGTCCACTTGGGAGAGATGAGGATTCCTGTGCCACCACCCCTCTGACCAGATGCTCTCGGGGTATGCGAGAACACATGGTCAGACGAGGAGAGAGCAGTAGGAGTTTTCAGTGGTAATCCATGTTTCCGTCAGCGCCAGGAAGTCGAGGGACTGGAGGTTAGCATAGGCTGGGATGAAGTCAGCTTTGTTGGCAGCAGAACGGCAGTTCCAGAGGCTGCCTGAGACCTGGAACTCCAGGTGTGGGGTGCGTGCAGGGACCACCAGGTTAGAGAGGCAGCAGCCACGCGGTGTGAGGCGTTTGTGTAGCCTGTGCAGAGAGGAGAGAACAGGGATAGGCAGAGGCATAGTTGACAGGCTGTAGCAAATGGCTACAATAATGCAGAGGAGATCGGAATGAAATGAACTAAACATCTGGAAGAGGAGAGAGCAGGGCCTCCCTCACCAAAACTTCCAAAACTGTGGGAAGCATTGGAGTCAACATGGGCCAGAATCCCTTTGGAATGCTTTCGACACCTTGTAGAGTCCATGCCCCGACAAATTGAGGCTGTTCTGAGCAACAGGGGGTGCAACTCAATATTAGCAAGGTGTTCTTAATGTTTTGTACACTCAGTGTATGTAGGCCTACATGTTTTTAAATAGTACAGTATCACACATCACAGTACAATGCCATAAAGTGTGGGCCTGTAGTACATGTAAATCAACTTAAAGTTGGTTTTTATTTCCATAAGCAAAGAATAGAGCATAATTGTTCATGTAATATTAGCCTCATAACAACTCCAGGAATAGGAAATAGTGATGAAATAATCAAATAAATGAAAAGACAGAGACAAATGCTTTTGAACTACTATTTATTGTATTTAAAAATGTCAAATTCAGTGCAAAGTATAGATCCCTGTTAGGTGGCAAAGTGTCACAAGAATCCTGTGGGGAGAGAAAACAAGAGAATACATTCATTTAATGGGTGTTAACTAATCAGGGTTCAACGAAGCACTTCAAGTCCTCAATTCGAGAGAGAGAGAGAGAGAGAGAGAGAGAGAGAGAGAGAGAGAGAGAGAGAGAGAGAGAGAGAGAGAGAGAGAGAGAGAGAGAGAGAGAGAGAGAGAGAGAGAGAGAGAGAGAGAGAGAGAGAGAGAGAGAGAGAGAGAGAGAGAGAGAGAGAGAGAGAGAGAGAGAGAGAGAGAGAGAGAGAGAGAGAGAGAGAGAGAGAGAGAGAGAGAGAGAGAGAGAGAGAGAGAGAGAGAGAGAGAGAGAGAGAGAGAGAGAGAGAGAGAGAGAGGTGTGGCGTGGCCCTTCAGGTCTCTGCAGTAGGACTACATGCTGGCCATGAGGTACTCCAGGTGGTACTCCAGGAGGCTGGAGAGCTCAGTGACCAGAGACTCTCGGTTAAAGTACCAGGCCAGCTGCTGCCCAAACATGTCATCTAGCAGAGCCATCAGCCCGCCCTGAAGGGAACACCACACCACACATAGAAAATGGCTCTGAGCTACTAGCTTATCAAGAGGAGAGAGACAATGAGAGTTACTCCCCCTAAAACGGAATTGAAACCCTGTTAACCAGGAACGAGTAAAGAGGAAGTAAACTAGTAATAAGGAAGAAAACAGGAAGTAAACTCTTGACTCTTACATTGAGCAGCAACAGGTATCTCTCAGCCTTTGGCTCAATGCTGGCAACAGTGGGCAGGAAGGAGTACAGGAGAGCGTACAGACGCTCCATGAACCCACCAGGTTGCTAAAGTAAACAGAGGAGGAGAGAAGAGAAATTGAAGTGAAATTGCTAATAGACAGACATCTAAACATTTACCAGCGAGATGCTACTTACCACCATCAGGGATTTCTGAGCTGTCATCATCCCAAACAGCACCAGCTCAAAAAGGACGTCTATCAGGTTAACATGATGGATCTAGGACAAGAAAACACGTTTGGAGAAAATAGGAATGATTTCAAATAGATCAGCTACTGTTCCGTATAAAAGACATGCATGTGGAAGAACTCAAAGTGAGCCTTGAAAGAGTTAATGAACTCACCTTTGCCTCAGCCAGCTCCCTCTCAATGTCAATCTGCTTGGAGGGGTCACTCAGGTAGTTCACAAAGTCGTTATAGGCACGGATGAATTCGGCCTCATCCTATCACAAAGCAAAGAGCAGTGATGTTAGTGCACAGAACACATTTCCCACGAGGACGCTCTCTTTCCCTTGAAGGACAATGAGTTAGTGAGCTACCATCTGGTGGACCTGAACCAGTGCGCCCAGTAGGACCTTTCCCGCCACAAACAGATGGTTCCTGCTCAGGGTGGAACCGAGCAGGGTCTAGAGAAGAGGGAAGAGTTAGGGTGAGACACCCATCTTCCTCTAGGAGACAGACAGAACAGGAAGACACAGAGAGTCAAAGAAAAGTGGGTCCACTCACAGTAAAGGCCTGGCGCAGGGAGATGAGCCTCAGGCCGATGTCCTCCACTCTCTTGGTGGTAAGGTAGAGGCTGTGGAAGAGAGGGAATGGAGTTTGTCAACCAGTACTGTCAATGGGGGATAACAGCATTGTGACCCCTATCCTTCAGCATCTGACAAGCCCAGGCTACACACACATTTAGAGGGACTCACTTTAGCAGAGGAACCTCCCTCTCCTCAGGCAGCAGGTCCTCCTCCCAGCCCTACAACAACAGAACAAACATTCAACATCAGTGACCAATGTAATGACATGACAAACAATGGGTCAATCGAAGGATCTTAATGCTACTAGTCAATAGTATGTGTGTGTGTAACATCTGACCTCATAGCAGTTGTGGCCCTCAGGCTCTGGCTCAGTGAACTGCTGAGTGGTGGGCGTAGAGACGGAGGCAGCCTCCGACCACGCCGAGAAGGAGAGCAGCCCATCCAGCCCCATGTGGAGAGTGGCGTACGCCACCGAGACATCAGTTTGCTGCTCAAAACACACACACACAACACACGTTATTAGAAAACAAACCATATCTAATGGAAAAATGCCCTGTAATTTATATTCTATATACATAGGAAATTGTTTATTTACCTGGTAGCAGCCAAGCGTCACGGCAACAGACGTCTCGTGGCGGAGGTGAGACGCATACTGGGTCACCCTGCCAGCCACATACTGACAGAGAGAAACGACATGTTAAGGCCAAATGGAGTAAGTGAAGAAAAGCCTAATCTAATACTAATTCAGTAGTATTTACATCTTACCTGGATCCAAGAGATGGACTGCACCTTGGTGGCACAGTAGGGGATGCCCTCTGGACTAAGTCTGTGTGTCTCCTTGGAGATGGCCCACACCAGTTGAGTCTCCAGGCCTCGAACCCTACTCGCATGGTGCATTCTCACCACCACCTGCTGTGGAGTTAAACAACAAGACAACATCAACAAAACAATATCAGCCATCGCTGTAACATATTTCCATCAAGATCACATGACACTGACAATGTAGATTAGGATTAGGTAGTGACAAAAACACATACCTGGGATCCCCCACGCATGTAGGTGATAATGGGGCTGATGAACTGGAAAGTTCTCCAAGCTTCAGCCACCGGACCGGCATTGTTCTGCACAAGAGGGGGTTGACATTACAATACATTCAGGTTAGAAACAGCAAACACTGCAACAGTGATGTGACTGTGTGTGTGGGTCGCTTACCCTGATCACAACAGGCCCACAGTACAGAGAGCTAAACCTAATCGGTATCAACTGCCAATTACCAGTGGCCCCCTAAAGCAGAAAGCAGACAACAACGATTTTTAGAATGTCAAAGTGACACAAATGGAATATCTGGGATACTTTTCAAACTTTCTGAAAATTGTACCTCAAGGATAGTCGGCACATCTGGCACCTCCTCAAGGATGGCTGGCAGCAGTGGTACATCCGGCACATCATCCAATGGCACAACCAACTGGACCTCATCCAGGACAGTTGATTCTAAAATTAGGAACATTGGAATACAAACAAACAAATGTTAGGATGTAAAACGTAGCGAGCTAGCTAGTACTACTAGTTCAAAAGTGCATCTCTTAGCAAAAGTTACTAAAGTCAACGTTAGCTTGCAAGTATGGATTACAGAAATACACAACATTTCACAAATTACATTTATATTGTTAAATGTGGTAAAATAAGAAGTTTAAACTCAACATACCCTCTTCGAAGTCGATGTCGCTGTCCACCTCCCGACGATTGCGAACCCTGCAAAACGGAAAAAGACAACAAAAACAACCCACAAATGAATTTGAACAACCTGTCGACGCAGTAGACCGCCGACGTCCACGCACTCTCTCCATCAATTTTGAAAAGCACCCAGGCATTTTCCAGCCGATTTTTCAGTCTCAGGTCTCAAAAATCAGTCAAGTTTGTTGTTGCTGAACAGCAAACTGAAGTTATTGTTGTTTTCGAACAGAAAACGTTCAATAGAATGCCGAGATGTTCTATCGGTTAGATGTCTCTTGGCAACACATCTTTTTGAAAATTGTTGTTTACAAAATGGACAGCTGTGTTGCCATAGAAATGAGTTTGGAACTCTATGGTTACCATTAGAATTCTATAAAAATTCCATTCCGTGAGTTTGGAACTCTATGGTTACCATTAGAATTCTATAAAAATGCCATTCCTAGTCATCATTCTAATTCTATTGACCCTATTTTGTCACCAGAGGATTTCCTATGTTGTTGGTATAATATAAAACAAAAACACCAAATGTTATTTTTAAGTCACTAGCTAGGTCAATGGCCCATTGACATGTTTTAGCATGTTTCATGGAAGTTGTTGTTGTTGTTGAACTTCTGAAAGTCTAGGCTTTGGCTCAGTGGATAATAAAGTATTGTGGCGCACAGACAACCCGGTTTAAAATATATTGACCAAATTCAGACAAGGGGGGCAAAGCCACAGCCCACTGAGGTAGGAGAGCACTGAAGTATCTGCATAATAATAATCCACATCTCTTTTATAAACAGGATAGTATCATTGATTATATAAAAGTGCATGTATGAATAAGTCTGATTGACCTTTTTTCATGGCAGGTTCACCTTCTGAAGCCGGACGAGGTTCCCAAAGCGTGCTGCGCACCCACCAAGCTCAGTCCCATCTCCGTACTCTTCTGTGACGACAACAACAATGTGATCCTAAAGAAGCATCACAACATGGTGGTCAAGACCTGTGGATGCCTGTGACACCTGTGGTAGCCCATCTATTCTACATCATTTTTATAAACTTGACTACCATTGTTCCAAAAGATACAAACGGGGTAATATACCTTGCAACCAGCAGTTGATAGCAAGAATCTGGCAATATGTGTATAAATAGTATGTACAGTGGGGAGAACAAGTATTTGATACACTGGCGATTTTGCAGGTTTTCCTACTTACAAAGCATGTAGAGGTCTGTCATTTTTTATCATAGGTACACTTCAACTGTGAGAGACGGAATCTAAAACAAAAATCCAGAAAATCACATTGTATGATTTTTAAGTAATTAATTTGCATTTTATTGCATGACATAAGTATTTGATATCCTACCAATCAGTAAGAATTGTTAGTTTTTCTTTAAGAAGCCCTCCTGTTCTCCACTCATTATCTGTATTAACTGCACCTGTTTGAACTCGTTACCTGTATAAAAGACACCTGTCCACACACTCAATCAAACAGACTCCAACCTCTCCACAATGGCCAAGACCAGAGAGCTGTGTAAGGACATCAGGGATAAAATTGTAGACCTGCACAAGGCTGGGATGGGCTACAGGACAATAGGCAAGCAGCTTGGTGAGAAGGCAACAACTGTTGGCGCAATTATTAGAAAATGGAAGAAGTTCATGCTCCATGCAAGATCTCACCTCGTGGGGCATCAATGATCATGAGGAAGGTGAGGGATCAGCCCAGAACTACACAGCAGGACCTGGTCAATGACCTGAAGAGAGCTGGGACCACAGTCTCAAGAAAACCATTAGTAACACACTACGCCGTCATGGATTAAAATCCTGCAGTGCACGCAAGGTCCCCCTGCTCAAGCCAGCACATGTCCAGGCCCGTCTGAAGTTTGCCAATGACAATCTGGATGATCCAGAGGAGGAATGGAAGAAGGTCATGTGGTCTGATGAGACAAAAATAGAGCTTTTTGGTCTAAACTCCACTCGCCGTGTTTGGAGGAAGAAGAAGGATGAGTACAACCCCAAGAACACCATCCCAACCGTGAAGCATGGAGGTGGAAACATCATTCTTTGGGGATGCTTTTCTGCAAAGGGGACAGGACGACTGCACCGTATTGAGGGGAGGATGGATGGGGCCATGTATCACGAGATCTTGGCCAACAACCTCCTTCCCTCAGTAAGAGCATTGAAGATGGGTCGTGGCTGGGTCTTCCAGCATGACAATGACCCGAAACACACAGCCAGGGCAACTAAGGAGTGGCTCCGTAAGAAGCATCTCAAGGTCCTGGAGTGGCCTAGCCAGTCTCCAGACCTGAACCTAATAGAAAATCTTTGGAGGGAGCTGAAAGTCCGTATTGCCCAGCGACAGCCCCGAAACCTGAAGGATCTGGAGAAGGTCTGTATGGAGGAGTGGGCCAAAATCCCTGCTGCAGTGTGTGCAAACCTGGTCAAGACCTACAGGAAACGTATGATCTCTGTAATTGCAAACAAAGGTTTCTGTACCAAATATTAAGTTCTGCTTTTCTGATGTATCAAATACTTATGTCATGCAATAAAATGCAAATTAATTACTTAAAAATCATACAATGTGATTTTCTGGAGAAAAAAAATTAAATTACAGACCTCTACATGCTTTTTAAGTAGGAAAACCTGCAAAATCGGCAGTGTATCAAATACTTGTTCTCCCCACTGTATCTACACTGAACAAAAATATGAACGCAACAATTTCAAAGATTTTACTGAGTTACAGTTCATATAAGGAAATCAGTCAATTAAAATATATTCTTTAGGCCCTAATCTATGGATTTCACATGACTGGGAATACAGATGTGCATCTGTTGGTCACAGATACCTTTTTAAATAAAGATAGGTGCATGGATCAGAAAGCCAGTCAGTATCTGGTGTGACCACCATTTGCCTCATGCAGCGGGACACATCTCCTTAGCATAGAGTTGATCAAGCTGTTGATTGAGGCCTGTAGAATGTTGTCCCACTCCTCTTCGATGGTTTTGCGAAGTTGCTGGATACTGGCAGGAACTGAAACACGCTGTCATGCACGTCGATCCAGAGCATTCCTAACATGCTCAATGTGTGAGATGTCATGTGAATATGCAGGCCATGGAAGAATTGTGACATTTTCAGCTTCCAGGAATTGTGTACAGATCCTTGCGACATGGGACTGTGCATTATCATGCTGATATATGAGGTGATGGCGGCAGTTGAATGGCACAACAATGGGCCTCAGGATCTCGTCACGGTATCTCTGTGCATTCAAATTGCCATCGATAAAATGCAATTGTGTTTGTTGTCCGTAGCGTATGCCTGCCCATACCGTAATCCCACTGCCACCATGGGGCACTGTGTTCACAACATTGACATCAACAAACCACTCTGCAAAGCGACGCGAGATTCATCCGTGAAGAGCACACTTATTCAGCATGCCAGGGGCCATCGAAGGTGAGCATTTGCCCACTGAAGTCAGTTACGATGCCAAACTGCAGTCAGGTCAAGACCCTGGTGAGTACAACGAGCACGCAGATGGGCTTCCCTGCAAATTTTTCTTACAGTTTGTGCAGAAATTCTTCAGTTGTGCAATCTCACAGTTTCATCAGCTATCCAGGTGTCTGATCTCAGACGATCCCGCAGGTGAAGAAGCTGGATGTGGAGGTCCTGGGCTGGCGTGCTTACACGTGGTCTGCGGTTGTGAGGCCAGTTGCACTTACGGCCAAATTCTCTAAAACGACATTGGAGGCGGCTTATGGTAGAGAAATGAACATTAAATTCTCTTGCAACAGCTCTGGTGGCCATTACTGCAGTCAGCATGCCAACTGCATGCTCCCTCAAAATTTGAGACATCTGTGACATTGTGTCGTGTGGCACAAGGTGTGCTGTTTATTCAGCTTCTTGATATGCCACACCTGTCAGGCGGATGGATTATCTTGGCAAAGGAGAAATACTCACTAACAGGGATGTAAACAAATTGGTGCACCAAATCTGAGAGAAATAAGGTTTTTGTGCGAATGGAGAATTTCTGGGATCTTTTATTTCAGCTCATGAAACATGGGACCAACACTTTATATGTTGCATTTATATTTTTGTTCAGTATAATATATTGATTATTTAGTGTGAGAATGGTATATGAATAACACCTCCTCCATAAAGAAATCCTAAATTGAGATCTTCACATTGGACTTATAACCATACTTCACTCTTGATTAAACTATTAAAATCTACAGTAATTCAGATAATTACATCACCCTTTGTCATATATTCTATGTATCCAATCAAAGCTGTAAAGTACTGTGACATAAGTGCAATGCTAAATTTCTACCCTTTTGATGGCTATGTTGTCTTGTTGAATCATGAATTTCTCATTGTCTCTTTTAGATGTACTACACATGGTTCAATTAAAAAGCTAAATATATGGACTATATATGCGTGGCAAAAATGTGTGCATTTCTTTAATTATTAGGGGTGTAACGATCCATCTACTACATCGATGTATCGATTTATATTCCTATGATCCAACTACATCGATCTGTGCTCGGCGAGTTGGCCTTTTGGACAACATATATCGATCTAACATCGTTTTAAAATGTAATAAATCGATTGTATCGATACTAGGAAATAACCCATTGGATTTAAGCACGTCAGACTTTATATGGATGTTTTTTCTTAGCACTTTTAATGATAAAGGCTTTAAACATTACTCGATTCAGTCTGCCTATCCGTGACGTCATCGCGCCAACAGCAGCGCAAAGGCGCAAAGACAACCATAGCATGGCGGACTACAGAGGAGAAGCCGACGAGCGAGAAATTATCAAGCCACCATTGCGGTCCAGTGTGTGGAAACACTTTGGCTTTTGCAAAGACGGAGATGTTCTAAATAAGTCGCTCGCTGTTTGTAGGATATGTAAAGGTCAAGTAAAGTACAACGGCAACACGACAAATCTCTCCAACCACCTACTAAGGCGCCATGGGATTTCACACAACACCGACCGTCCAGGCACCTCTTGCAGCGTTCCCGCTGCTACAGCAGCGAAAGGTAAAGTCAACTCTGCAGAAGCCTCAGGTCTCGCCTGCATGTTTAGTCAGAGACTAGGCCAAAACTCAGCTCGGGCGAAAAACATCACGGCAACAATTGCCAAGTTTATCTGCAAAGACATGCGACCCTACAGTGTGGTTGAAAATCCGGGATTCCGTGAAATGATTCAAAAATTGGAGCCAAGGTACACAATACCAAGCCGACCACACTTCTCAGAAAAGGTTATTCCTGCATTGTACGAAAGTACTAAGAATGATATGAAGCTGTCGCTTTCTCAAGCTGAACGAGTAGCGATAACGACAGATGGCTGGACGTCATGCTCAAATCAAGGGTATGTGACAATTACCTCTCATCACATTGATCCGGAGTGGAAAATGAAGACCTTTGTTCTGCTAACCAGAGTTTTAAATGAAGCCCATACTGGTAAAAATATTGGCGCGTTACTGCGTGAAGCCTGCATGGAGTGGAAAATCTACGACAAGAATCCTGCCATCGTCACAGATAACGCCAGGAATATGATTGTGGCCGGTGCAGAAGCCCAGTTCAGTCCACACATTACCTGCTTCGCACATACACTCAACCTTGCCTCGCAGAAGGGTTTGGGGGTGGACCGTGCTTCCAGGTTGTTGGGGAAAGTGCGAAAAATTGTTGGATATTTTCACCGCAGCCCGATTGCATGTCACGCCCTACAGGAAAAACAAACTCTGATGGATTTACCAAAACATAAACTGATCCAAGACATAATCACCAGATGGAACAGTTCATTCGAAATGCTTGAACGTTTTTTGGAACAACAGCCAGCTATAATGGCAACTCTGATGTCCAAGGATCTACGAAAGGGGGTCACAGATGTAGGCACGCTGAGTGAGAGTGATATTGCCAACATGGATGACATTGTTCAGTTGATGGGTCCTGTCAAAATGGCAACCACTGTGATGTGTGAAGAAGACCAGCCAACTCTCTCTGTAATTGCTCCTCTTCAAGCAAAACTGCTGAAACACCTACAGCCATGCGAAGACGACTCAACCCTGGTTGCAGAGATTAAGAGGGTGATGGCCAGTGACCTCTCCACACGCTACAGAGGCACCCAAGATGCTCTCAACATAGGTAATTAATTTGGAGTCTTAATTAAAATCAACTTGGTTAATATTTTAGGTTATTAGACTGTATTCATTTGTAAAATGCCACACCTTTGCGTTTCAAGTTTGAATTTGAGTTGTTTTTTCATATGGAAAAGTTAACAAGATATCTGCAATACAATTCTTAGTTCATGGTGGCTTTACATCATCACTGTGCCACATTTCTTTTAAACATACTAAAGTTTAATCTTCTGATTATTTTGTGTATGAGGAGGTGGTCATCACTTGCAATTTCAGGTCAACATAATTTAATAATGCAATGAATGCAATATTCTTGTTCTTTAAACAGCATCAGCGTTGGACCCGCGATTTAAAGAACTGCCCTACCTGGAAAAAGAGGACAGAGAACAGGTCTACACAAAACTGGTTTTTGAGGCAGAAGTGTCCCACCAGGTAACTCTTCTCTCCTCTTTCCTCTGCTCTTTTCTCTTCTCCCCTTTCATTTGTCCTCTCTCAAATCTCATCTGTTCTTTATCTTCCTCTAAATTTATGTGTGCAGTATTACAGAGCAGAAATTTGAACAGTTCACACATTCTTACATCAATAGATGCAAGCAATGGGAAATCAGGAGGAAGACGAGGGAAGCTCAAGCACAAAGCTGTCAGGATTCAATGAAGAGACCACAGGTGGGTTTCATGTGATACCAATAAAAGATTGTTGTTGTTTTGTATTAATGAGAAACATGACTATATTTTGAAATATATTTCTTATATTGTAGCTCCAAATGAGTCACCTCCTTGTAAGAAGAAAGCCTTAGATGCGCTGTTTGGCGATTCCTTCACCCAAAGAGAAAGAAAATCCACAAGCGAGACAGCCAGAGCAGAGGTGTTAAAGTACCGAGCAAAGGATGCGTTACCTTTGACTGAAAATGCCATGAAGTGGTGGAGATCTCAGGAGAAAGAGCTACCTGTACTTTCCTCCCTTGCTAAACGGTACCTGTGCCAGCAGAACGAGTTTTTAGTACTGCTGGCGACATAGTGAACGCACAGAGAAGTGTTCTGCAGCCAGATCATGTTGATCAGTTGATATTTTTGAAAAAAAATCTGTAGTCATTGAAGAGTAGCCTAGTAGGTTACACTTGATCTTTTGTTGAATATTGTTTGTTTATTAAAATGAGAGTAGTAGCAGGTTCATCCACTGCTCATTCAACCTGAAGAAATGTTGGTTGCACTTTATTTTTGATATTAATACTGTATTTGTATTGTAATGTTGAAAAACAAAAGCAGAAGTAGCAGGTAAACCTACTGTTAATTCAACCTGAAGAGATGTTGGTTGCACTTTATTTTTGATATTAATACTGTATTTGTATTGTAATGTTGAAAAACAAAAGCAGAAGTAGCAGGTAAACCTACTGTTAATTCAACCTGAAGAGATGTTGGTTGCACTTTATTTTTGATATTAATATTGTAATATTTTTATGTTGAAAAACAAAAGCAGAAGTAGCAGGTAAACCTACTGTTGAAATGTTGGTTGCACTTACTGTACTTTTATTGAAAATGTATTGAATATTGAAAATGAGATCAGACAATTTTAACTTCCTGTTAATTCAACCTAAAGTGTTGTTTGCACTTTATTCAAATAAAATGTGAATGCATTTGCCATTCATTGTTGTTTACTTGTTTATTTATATTCATAATCAATTGATACCTGATTCCATTACAATAAACAGGAATCTAGGAAACTTCACCTGCACTGTCCAGTATCCAGGTATTTATTTCAGTCACACTGGTTGAATTTTTGGCTAAAAGGTTACTGAATCGATTTCAAGTCACTGAATCGTTTCGGATCGTATCGTTCTAAATGAACCAATATCGTCCTTGAATCGTATCGACAACCACGAATCGTGATACAAATCGAATCGTTGTTAAAACGAATCGTTACACCCCTAGTTTACACTGATACGTTCTCATACTTACAGCTATACATACTCACACTTTCATACTCACATTCACACACGAACCCTACCTACAACAGGTCTGATCACATACAAGGCCCCTGGATAGGCAATCGAGTAGGCTACTTCCTTACATCAAACTAGATGTAGCTCCGGCGCTGATGTGCTCTGGCATTTACAGGACAGAGCGTACTCACCAATTCTTTCCCTCTCACTGTTTATTCTCTTCCCCTGTCCCCCTTGCGCCTTATCGCTCTATATTTGTATCTGTTTATGCAACCTATCTTCCTTGGCCATGCATGTACGTGATAGAGACAGAGATACTTTATGGGAATTAACCCTGTTCTTAGAATCAGCACTGTAGAACATAGCGTGTATAATAAGTATAGTGTTAATTGCAGTGTAGCCTAGGTTGCCTCTGGCTATGAATGTTTCTGTACTTGTATCAGTAAATTGTTGGCTAATAACATAGACCTAACAATTAATAATAGCCTAAAACTTATATTAGCTGTATGGCTAGCTTTATTCAAAATAGCAGAACATACCTGCCAGGCGACAAGTCAGCTCTCCCGCGCTGCCTCTCTTCACGCGAAAATCGTCATGCAGACTTGTGCCCTCATGGAGATTCCGTGCAGTGGATAATTAATACTGAGGTATTAATTTGTGATACTTCACTAGGCTAAAACAAGGTTTACTCGTTCATTCGTGTCGGTCAACCACTGAAAACATAAATGTGTCAAACTTTGTCTGCCTCTTCTTATCCATTTGGTGGAATTTCAACCATGCTCCGTCTTCTCTGCTTCCCACCCCTCCTCGTGCACTTCTCCAATCCTCCCTCTCAGTCTCACAACAAGAGGATAATGCTAGTGTCTCGTTTCCCCTAGCAACCAGTTGCTATAGGAATATTCCTTAGTAATTCAAAGTGTTGATGATTATGATGAAGAGTCCAGATGTATGACCACGATAGTTAGATTAGGCTAGTTATTCAATCAAACACATTTATTTTACAATTATAGACCCCTAACCTAGGAAGAAATGTGTCTCTTATAAACGCCTGTGTGCAGTTACAGGTAGCATACTCCAAAAACTAGAGAAAATTTGACAAAAAATATATTAAATCCACCTTTTGCACAGTCCTCGGCATTTTAGCTGTGCACATCTCACATGTCCCAACACCGTTGCAGTAACTAGTCGTTTCTATGCGAAGCGGCTGCTTGTAGAAGTAGCCTTAATGACAGCACTTCCCACAGTGCGACCAAAAGAAAGATCTAGCTACACATATGAAAGCGGTATTTATCGCTCAATACAAAACGTGGATTTAATATTTTTCTGAATATTCTCTGTTTTTTGGAGTTCCACCTGCAACTGCACACAGATGTTCATAAGAGACAAGTTTCTTCCGAATCGAGAACAAAGAAAGTATCGCCAAGGTTTGTAAAAAAATATCCTGATTATGGTAAACAGCAGCCTATGCAAGATCTCAGATGAGCTTTAGCTCTGCCACTGAGGTTCGTGTTTACATGGCTATCTAGCAGTAATGTTAGAGGCTACTGGCTTTGATTCAGTTAGTCTACTGGGAGGAGAAGATTTGTCTTTCCTCAGGATACCCTTGCTTGTGGAGATAATGCTAGCAACCGAATGCTAAAGGATGAAGGTATAGTAGACCCAAGTAGCCTATTGTAAACTGTAACACATCTCACAATTAGAGTAACATGCAATTTTATCATTGGGGTCATCACACTTTGTGCTATAGAGTATAGACTGTTGGGTTTAACAAAATTTCCAAAACTCCATACCTGATCATAGGCTTTTGTTTTGAAATGTGTATGCCAGTTATGTTAATTTTATCACCAGCACTTTTGGAACCATAGCACCACTGTAGCTATATAATCCAACCACCTTGACTGATGACTGTCAATTCCTGCTGGAAGTTTCTACCTTTCACAGACTAACCAACCTTTTCTAACTTTCACAGACTGACCAAACTTTTTTAGAGTAAGATTGTTGGTCATGAAGATGTCCCTTTCCTAAAATAGTGTAGCAAACAAGGGGCGGGGAAGCGAACCCAGGTTACATGCGTGAAAGGCACACACCCTACGCATCGCTCCAACAGATTTAACCCACTTGGTCAGAATTGTAATGTGGCTCACTGTATTAGCGAGGATCACTACACCGCTTCGACCACTTTGACCACCAATATGCAGCCTACAGTTTTTTAGAGAGACAATAGATTTGTGGGAGTCCTTCGTAATTAAAACACTAACCAGCCGTAACATACGCATTCGATTTCTATTGTCTGCCATTTTCTTTTAGCCTCTGATTACTTTTATCTCCTAATGAAGATTTGTGTTGGTGTACTGGTTTTCCTCAACAGCCACCCTCTTTGGATGTATTATTGTTGCCGGCTGTACAGCCAGAGCTTGTGTGCTCGCCCAGGGTTTCAATTTTAGTCTATTTTAGGATTAGGGTTATGTCATGAAACGTGGGCTACTAGGCCTACATTATAAATATGACACAATCAGCATTTCACTTTGGATATGAATAATCCAAATTATCAATCAGTTATCAAAACGCTCAGATATAACCACCAGGGCAGGAGGGCGAAGAGATGAGAAGAGTAGGCTATCTCAGCTGATTTATGCAGGAGATTTAAAATAATAATGTAAAACATATCTGTAGGCTTTTTAGTAACTATTTGAATGATGTTTTAGTCCAATGCATGTTGGTTTAACGCTTTGACACCTTGAACGTGAAAGTGAGTGGTTCAGTGAGTGTCTCCGCCTAGAACATCACAGAGCTGATGAACGCAGCAACGTTCTTTTTCAGAACCATGGCGAGCGCATTGTGACGCTCCCCCTTCTACTCCTACTCAGAGCCATAGATACAGTATTTTCTAAATGGTTATACTCCTACTGTTCTCTAAACAATGGTTTCATAGTTTACAATTGTATAAACTCCCAAATCATGCTCAAAATTCAATTTAATTGATGTCACTGTTGAGTGTTTTTTAATCAGTTTGATAAACATGTTTATATAACCCATTGTGACATAGCCAACCATGACTTATGGAAGAATTTGACGTATTAATGGTCCCTATAAAACCCTGTAATTCTAAGAAAGAATTGTCAGATGGTTTTGAACTCAGTCAAAATCACTGCAGTATGTAGAGCGATAATGAGTAGGTCTATGTTCAGTCGTTTGTTGACAGCGACCCCGCTGAGATTCCTCCGCGAGAGGCCACTTCTGAGTGCAGCTGGCCTGTTGTTTGCGACCGGTTCGGCAGTCTACTTTTATAGCAAATATTACGGTATCGGTGAGGATGCACTGGCCACCGTGGAGAGCGTGGACCGTGTTGTCACGGTTGAGGAGGGTAAGTTTACATATTTGACAATGTCTAAATAGTAATAGTCCCAAATGCCACCCAATACCCTATTTCTTATTTTGACCAGGACCCATAGTTCTATGGTTAAAAGGCGCTGGTCAAAAGTAGTGCACTAAATAGGGAATAGGGTGTCATTTAGGTAGCAATCATGGTGATGACATTTTTTACAGTGTAGCCCTAGATTAACAACAACAAACAAACTTGCTCCTTTGAAACCAAAACTTTGCTTTAGGTTTAATTGAACATGTTGGTACATTATGCAGACACATAAATACATTTGATGTCATACAATATAAAACACAAGTAAATATATGATCAGCCTAACTACATGGACAGATGTCTGGTGTCTTGTAGCTAGTATTTCTTAAACTTAGAGAAAACAATCCTTTATTGTTTTTCATAAAGATAATGAGCCCACCCTGGACCAGGAGGACCCAGTCCTTGTTCAGGTAAGAATGCTGCAGGCCTATCAATAGCTTGGGTGCCAGTCTTTCTGCTCTCTTTCCAATTCCATCGTGGCAATATGATATTGGCATCACAATCCCATAAGGAGTGGACAGAGAGCTGAAACAGACTGGCACCCAGGCTATAACAATACTGCTTCATTAGCAGGATTGGTTCAATAACAATCTGTCATTCAAACTGTCATTTTACTGACTCATAAATTGATCCTGATTTTCTTCCTTAGTATGTGGTTGAGGAGGTTGGGCACCGGCCCTGTCTGGCTTTAATCCCTTGGTCTGGACCTCTGTGGGTTCCCAGCTCTGTAAGTCCATCCATTCTGATACTCTTTGGTCTTCTCTCTGGTCTTAAAACTGGTTTATGTACTTTAAACATAAACATGACGTTTTCTGAAGAACAATATGGAAATACATTTCTGTAAACATATTCCCTATTTTTTATAACTGCAGCCAACATATTACCTTACCCATGCTGGGAGGATGCTGCTGAGAGAGCTGGCAGTGTTAAACACGCAGGTAACCATGCAGATTATTGGACAAAGCTCATCTGATCTAATAGGCAGGATTACCTTCAGTATCCACTACGGTAGTGAAATACTTTGATGTTCGTTCCCTCATTTTCTCACAGATATTCACAGTGGAGCAGCCCATTTCCATCTGTTTCACTCCTGCTAGGAGGATGGTATGGAATGAACTGTCCTCTCAAAATGAACAGGTAGCCATTCATATGCAGGTACCTCAGATGTTTCCTTAACCTTTCAACACAGACCTGTGTAGTGTCTCAGAATCTATCATGCAGTAGCCTCCTCTTGTGATCCTCCCTATAGCAGTCTGTCAGACCTATAGGCTACCTGTCTATCATTCAAACTGACTTTTAATTTGATCCTGTCTTGTTCCTTAGTATGTGGATGAGGAGGTTGGGCAGCGGACCTGTCTGGCTTTAATCCCTTGGTCTGGTCCTCTGTGGGTTCCCAGCTCTGTAAGTCCATCCATTCTGATACTCTTTGGTCTTTAGACTGGTTTATGTAACTTAAACATAAACATGATGCTTTCTGTAGAACAATATGAAAATACATTTCTGTAAACATATTCCCTATTTTTGTAATAGTCTGTAACACTGCAGCCAACTTATTACCTTACCCATGCTGGACGGATGCTGGTGAGAGAGCTGGCAGTGTTAAACACACAGGTAACCATGCAGATTATTGGACAAAGCTCATTTTATCTAATTGGCAGGATTACCTTCAGTATCTACTATGGTAGTGGGATACTTTGATGCCCTTAAAACTGTTCCCTCATTTTCTTACAGATTTGCAAGATTGAGCAGCACATTTTCATCTCTCGTGCTGGCATGATGGTATTGGATGAACTGTCCTCTCAGCTTGAAGAGGTAGCCATTCATCTGCAGGTACTTCAGACATGTTCTTAACATTTATATCAGACCTGTGTATTTCAACTATTATCATTGCAGTGGCCTCCTCTTGCAATCTTCCCTATGCCAATATTTTTACTCCTATACAGTACCAGTCTATCATTCAAACTGACTCTTAAATTGATCCTGTCTTGTTCCTTAGTACGTGGATGAGGAGGTTCGGCAGCAGCCCTGTCTGGCTTTAATCCCTTGGTCTGGACCTCTGTGGGTTTCAAACGCTGTAAGTCCATCCATTCTGATACTCTCTGGTCTTTAGGGGGGCTTAAACATAAACATAACTTTTTCTAAAAGAAACTTCTGGAAATACATTTCTGTAAACATATTCCCTTTTTTTATAGCCTGTCAAACTGCAGCCAATTTATTATCTTACCCACGCTGGGAGGATGCTGGTGAGAGAGATGGCAATGTTAAACACACAGGTAACCATTCAGATTATTAACCATTACTCATCTGATCTAATAGGGATAATTACCTTCAGTATCCACTAGTAGAATACTTTGATATCTTTAAAGCTGTTCCCTCATTTTCTCAGATTTTCACAATGGAGCAGCCCATTATCATCAGTTTCACTCCTGCTAGGAGGATGGTATGGGAGGAACTGTCCTCTCAAAATGAACAGGTAACCATTCATAGGCAGGTACCTCAGATGTTTCCTTAACCTTTGAACACAGACATGTGTATTTCAACTGCCAATTGTCTTAGAATCTATCATGCAGTGGCCTCCTCTTGCGATCCTCCCTATTCCAGTCTGTCAGTCCTATAGGCTACCTGTCTATCATTCAAACTGACTCTTAATTTAATCCTGTCTTGTTCCTTAGTATGTGGATGAGGAGGTTGGGCACCGGTCCTGTCTGGCTTTAATCCCTTGGTCTGGACCCTTGTGTGTTCCTATCTTTGTGAGTCTATCCATTCTGATACTCTCTGGTCTTTAGAGGATATTAAAGATTAACATCAAGTCACTAGTTTTCTATAAAACCACATAATGAAAAAACATATTCCCTTGTCTTCATAGCCTGTCTTCTCCAAGGCCAAACCAGTCTACTACCTCACTCGTGCTGGGAGAATGCTGGTAACAGAGCTTGCAGTGTTAAACACACAGGTAACCAAACACATTATTAACCAAAGCTCATCTGATCTTATAGGGAGAATTTACTTTACCCTGTTCCCTTTTTTTTCACAGACTTCCAAATTGGTTATTGAGGAGCCTACCATTCACCTCACTGAAGCTGGGAGGCTAGTGCTTGACGAACTGTCAGCACCTTCAGATAGCCATTCACAGGTAGTCAATCACATTATTAGACAGTCATAGCTGATTAGTAATAGTACACATTACCATGTCCTCTATCTCCACAATTGTGTGTCTTATTAATCACAGAGCAATCTCTATAATTAGGGGATGTCTTTGTTTTTCAGCCAAATAGGGAAGACTCTGGTTTTCCCTATGAGAAGTTGCAGCTGGTTGGGAACTGGGGTTCGTTTCATTTCCATTACTGGAAGATCCATTATAGACGAGTGCAGGTACTTCAGACATATTCTTAACATTTATGAACACACCTGTGTATTTGAACTCCCAATTGTCTCTGGGTTTTCTTTTGTATGTCTGTCCCTAATTGAAACCTAGGGGAAACTTGTCGTACGAACATCATGTGGGCTCTATATCACTGCCAGGGATTATACTCAGAACTGAAATCGCCTGCCAAATGTTATAGACATCTACAGCTAACATATAGAGAGAGGTCTGGAGACTGAAGGAGTTTTTTCTTTATAGCAAAATGAAGAGGACATGCATCACCTGTGCATTGTGAGGGGAGTGGAGAAGCAGCTGTGGTGGAGCAGAGTCATCCAGGAAAAAATCCTGGACCCATGGGTGAGAGATTCTCAACTGGTCTTTCGTCTCAAATGCACCTGATTTGTGTCAAATGACGCACATGCTATAGGTCTACTTATATTTCCTGGATGAAATGTAATGTTTCTCTGTCTCTTTTAAAGGGTCTCGTCCAGGTGGTCCTCACCAACAAGAAGGTGACTGGTATTAAGGTACAGTCAGGCAATTTTTCACAGAAAAAATGTAAAGTGGCAAATGTCCATTTACCTATTTGAATAAATACATGTTGACAGAAAATGAAATGACACGTTCTAATCTCTTGCCTCATTTTTAGTTCCTTGGTAGAAGGATCCATGGACTCATGTCCGGCCTTGTCAAGAGGAGGTCTGAGTTCACCTATTATGAGGATGCCCAGGTACACCCCGTTGTTTCTCTGTGTTATGATTTATTTCAGTGTTTGGTTGAGGGGTTTTCAATATGGTGGTTTTCAGTGTTGGGCTGACAGTGTCACATGTTGTGTGTTAAACAGCAGGTGGATATCTCCACCACAGTGGAGGGGTACCAGGAGAGGGGGGATGAGATGATGGCATATCAGTTCTCCACCTCTGACATCATCACCACCCCTCATGAGCCGTCCTCTGGCTCCTCTCACCAGTCCCCCCAGAATTCTCCGCCTCCCCCTTTCCCTTCCGATTCCCCTCCCAGTCCCCCTCCACCTTACCACTCCACCCAGGACCAGGACCAGACCCCTGACAGCACTCCTCAGGTAAAACTCTTTCTACAGTCAATAATTCTTATTTCATTTGTACTTGTGTGTACAGGTGTGTGTCATTGTTTTGGTATCGATAGGTTTGTGTTGTCTGTCAAGGGTCAAGTTGTTAGGTCAAGATGAAAGTATTGTTATGATGTCACTGAATGTTTTGTCTGCTTCAGTTGATGTTGCAGGTGAAATGCAGTTTAGTAGAGTTTAAGTTAATGTGATGTCTGTTTTAGGAGTTTGAGGAGGAGTTTGTGGAGGAGCAAAATAATGCTGCAGATGTGCCCCAGTTGCGGTGGGTTCGCTTTCATGTGTTCATCTATAGTAAAAACCTTTGCTTTGAAATAATCTGCCCAATATTGTAGTTATACAGATGTAGGATCTTAATTTGAGACAGTTTGCTACAGCAGGAAAATAATCCTGCAGCAACAGGATACATTTTTCGTTAGGGAAAATCGAGTCTAAAATTTCAAAGTGGAAATTACAAACTTGAAAATTCCAAATACGCTACAAGTTTGCATTTCCTGCCGTGCAGGAAAATTCTCAGCAACAAAAGAGTGATCAAATTAAGATCCTACATTGGTATGGTCTTTCTGAATCCTGCAGTTATAATATAGGCTAACATAAAATTATTTCTTAATTTCATGGCACTGATGTTTTAGCTTCTTAGGTTGAACATTTGTTATTGAACATTTCTATTTACAGGCGTTACTTTGAAAACCAAGGGACAACCAACTTCTCTCTGAGGCTGGCCTGTATCAGACGTGCTATGGAGGTGAGAAAATGTGAATTTAGCACCTTTTGTATTTCACTTCATGAACATTTCTGGACTATTTGTAAATGTACTGTCTTGTTCTCACAGGCTCTGACATCCTCAGACAGTACCTCCCTCAATTACCTCACCCACGCTGGGAGGATGGTGTTGAGTGGACTATCCGAGCTCAACCAGCAGGTAACCAATTACATAATTGTGCAACGTTCATCAGACCAGATATATAGTTCCCACTGGGCACAGATGTCATTTCAACGTCTCGTTTTGATTTACATTTGGTTGAGTTGTCAACTAATGTGAATTCAATGTGAAATCCCCCCAAAAATTAACGTAATTGGATTTAGGTTAAAAGACGAAATTCCCTTACGTTGATGACTTCTTTCAAATCCAATCAGTTTCCCACTTTGATTCAACATCATCACATTGACATTTTTTATTGATACAACATTGATTCAACCAGTTCTTGCACAGTGGGTTACCTTTAGGCAACAGTGATTCATAGCGTTTAGTTGAAAAGTTTCAACGTCATACTAGCCAAACAATCGGAGGCCCTTTGAATTACAGACCTGAATCTTTGAGTTTATGATCTAAGTTTTAAGGAATTTTATGATTGTTTTGTTTTGAGGATGTGAGGCAGTTTCAGCAGGCCTACGACCTACTGGTGAACTTCATTAATGAGCCAGCAAACAGGGAGCGACTAAAGCAGGAGATGGCTCTCGTAGGAGTAGGTCTACATGCAAGCTTGAGCGTTAGCTGCAGGCACCGTCTTCTCATCTAACATCTACTCAATGAGACTTTCTAAAGTGCTTGTCAATGAAGATTATGTAATTATCCTATTTGTTTGACTTCAGATCGACCGCATCAACTTCGCAGATGTTTTTTATGAATTCGTTCAATAATAGTTGATGATGTGTCTGTTGTCAACAGGGCCAGATGAAGGCATGGCTAGAATCCATCTTCAACCTCAATGAGTCAATCTATGAAAGCCCAGAGAGGCTCTCGGGGGAGGTGATGGGGAATCTAGAAATACAGGTTGACTTCCTGCTGTCCAGCCTGGATTAAGGTTCCCAAACTGAGCTGAGGGCCCCATCACAAAATAAAGTGTTTTGCATTTAAACATTATCTGTCAATTGTAAACAAATGTTACATCATGTGTAGGGGAGAGTGGGGTAAGTTGAGCCATTTTTTACATTCAGCATTACTCTGTCAAGGAAAATATAGTATTCTTTCAAAAATATACAGTATCTGTCACGACTTCCTCCGAGGCTGCCCCTCTCCTTGTTCGGGCAGGCTTCGGCGTTTGTCGTCACCGGCCTTCTAGCCACTGCCGCTCCTCATCTCATCATTCCATTTGTTTTGTCTTGTTTATTACACACACCTGGTTCATATCCCCTCATTAGTACCTGTATACGTGTTCCCTCTGCCCCCTTGTCTTTGTGTGTGATTGTTTATTGTGGAGGAGAGAGAAGCTCGGTGGAGCTCCATGTATTTTGTATCGCTGGGAATATTCCCTGTGTGCCTTGTATTTTCCAGTGCCCCTGTTTTGCGCACTGGAGTGTTTTTACTAGGGGTGTAACGATCCATCTACTCCATCGATGTATCTATTTATATTCCTATGATCCAACTACATCGATCTGTGCTCGGCGAGTTGGCCTTTTGGACAACATATATCGATCTAACATTGTTTTAAAATGTAATAAATCGATTGTATCGATACTAGGAAATAACCCATTGGATTTTAGCACGTCAGACTTTATATGGATGTTTTTTCTTAGCACTTTTAATGATAAAGGCTTTAAACATTACTCGATTCAGTCTGCCTATCCGTGACGTCATCGCGCCAGCAGCAGCGCAAAGGGCCAAGACAACAAAGCATAGCATGGCGGATGACAGAGGAGAAGCCGACGAGCGAGAAATTATCAAGCCACCATTGCGGTCCTTACAAGAAACAGGAATCTAGGAAACTTCACCTGCACTGTCCAGTATCCAGGTATTTATTTCAGTCACACTGGTTGAATTTTTGGCTAAAAGGTTACTGAATCGATTTCAAGTCACTGAATCGTTTCGGATCGTATCGTTCTAAATGAACCAATATCGTCCTTGAATCGTATCGACAACCACGAATCGTGATACAAATCGAATCGTTGTTAAAACGAATCGTTACACCCCTATTAATTATACTTTTAACCAGCATACGTTAGTAGCAATGGAAAATACCAAATGAGCTTTTATTTTGCCATTTTCTATATACAGAGGATCCAATACACAGGAATGTGTCATTGTCAACAGATTTCTGGAGGACTGTGTACTGCTATATTTGTAATAAAAGAAACTAGAATATTTATTGTAGAGGTTGATTTGATGCAGAAGTGAGAGTAAATGCCAGTGAACACAGACCTCCAGAAACTGATCAACACTCCTATCCTAGACAGTGTCACCCCTCTTCAGCTACATAGCATTGCAGTATATTGGAAATACATTTGAAAATACTTATAAGTATACATTTGTCTGGTATCAGTATAGACGGAATGGCGTTTAACTTGCATTCGGAAGTATTGATTTTCTGCTAGCATTACAAGGCATACATATTCTCTCACACACACAAAACGTAGTCACTGCTTTCCTTCAGAATGGATCAAACAGGCAGAGGAATGCTTTCATATATATTTCTACATTTATTGGAAATGGTCAAATGCAAAAAACAATTGTTACAACGTGGACCCGGAGACTATCAAAAGTGATTTTGGCATTGTTTCGACCAGGGCCTTTTACAGGCAGAACAAGGCTCAGTCTTGGGCAACTAACAAATCCTTTCCATTATGACACCATTCTCAAAGAAAGCAGAAATGATTTGCACAAGACTGTATGGGAGGAGGTATAGAAAAGAGTAAGGGGCAAAAGTAGGACAGCGGTACACAGATGAGAAAAAGTAACACCATGAAACTTTTAGACGTGTAACAGTCTAGATGGTATTGAATCAGGAATGAATGAAGGAAGCGGCATAGGGAAAAGGGATGTAGGTAGAGTGGGCTCATAGAAGTAAGATGGGTGCTTCAATAGAGTCTGAAGTTGAGGGGTGGTTGGACATATACATTTACATTTACGTCATTTAGCAGACGCTCTTATCCAGAGCGACTTACAAATAGGTGCATTCACCTTATAGCCAGTGGGATAACCACTTTACAATGTTTGTTTTTTTTGGGGGGGGTGGGGGTTGGGGTAAGGGAGGGGTAGAAGGATTACTTTATCCTATCCCAGGTATTCCTTAAAGAGGTGGGGTTTCAAATAAGATGGGGTGCTGGTGTGCTTCTGCCCCCCCAATGACCCTTTTAGGTCATTGTCACACAAATATTCCCACACCCATGTCCAGGGGTCTCAGTGTTTTGTCCCTTGACGCCATTCAGTCCCAGTTGCAGCGCTCAAATCGTGGTCATCGTGTGTCTGTGAATCACAACATGAAAGGCGATGAGTGACAACATATCCACATATTGAGCCATATGAAATACAACTGAAGCATAGGGCAAGAGTTTGCTGCTAACATGTATACTGTGAGTCTGAATGATGAGAGCATCTTAACCCAGCTGTAGGTCCATTGTGTGTGTGTGGTCTTTTAAGCCTCAACATCAACCAGCTCTGGAGGTATTGGGGACTTGGGATGCTTGCTGTCAAAGTGCTGCTTGAATGTCTTCAGGTCCGGCATCTGTGTCTGTAAGGGTCAGGTAAGGAATTAAAGGATATCAATGGCTGAGACTGAATTTTCTGGTGACAAAAAATAAGCAATAAGATGCATCAAACTACTACACATCACACAGGCCAGTACAATGGACTAGACATGAAAATAAACCTAAAAAAGGTAGGGACGTTAAACGTTCAGGCTGCTGCACAGACTATGGAGGCTCTAGTCTACAGCGACCAGTTAAATTGTGTTTGAGAGCATTATTTTACACTCTAAATGGTTAAATGAGTGAGAAATAGATGGCATTGTTGCAATAGTTTGTGAGTGGGCAACATAATGTATACTATCATGTTAAATTGACATGTTGAATTATTTTGGCTTAGTAAATTATTGTATATTCCGCTAATTTCCCGAATGTGGACTGTGGACAGTTTGTGTTACTACCTTACACAAGCCTGCATTTTCACCCCATAAAATGTAGTGGAATTACACATCCATTTTACCTCAGATTGGTGATGTTAGTATGAACGTTTATAGTTATCACAATGACTGTAAAAACTTTTGGTCGCTAAAGAAATCACGGACCATGTAAAATACTGTTAGTCACTAAATCCAGCTAGAAAGACCACGTAAAACAGCTGGCTAGTATGCCCTCACCCGTCTGAGCGGTCGGCTGTGAATGCCGTCACCCGCTATATACTTATAACTGATTGGTTTGGTTCTGCGCACTATAGTGCTGTCCGGTTAGAACATGATGTTGAGGCCCATACTAAACACTTGGTCACCACCACACGCACACACACGCAGACACAGCTGTTTGTATTTGAGGATGTTTATATGATTGTGGTAATCCGAATAGCTTGGAATCTTATTGTTGTGGTTCTATAAAGACAAAGATATGCACATAATTTAATGAAACGACACAGAATTTAATGAAATGGCACAGAAAATTTGAGGCGGTCTCTCTATTAAAGTCCTTGGCCACACACCAATTCATGGTTTGACAGTCAAACTTTCACTTAAATAACTGCCAACCGTTGTCACTGTTGATATCCAATGCCGCTTCGTGATTCGTTTAAATTAGTCTAACTAACAAAAAAGTGGTCTGTTCCCTCCCGAAATCAACACCTGACATTCCAAAATATAGATGTAAGCCTTCTACAAGTTTATCTAACCAACCATAGGTTATTCCATATGTGAATAGTGTTAGTTCAAACAGCGATACACCCCAAACGTTTTTTCAATTGATTTGACCACCCCATACAAAAAAAATTATGCACGCATGACTGTAAGTCGCTTTGGATAAAAGCGTCTGCTAAATGGCATATTATATTATATATTATATTTCAATGTGATATCGATATGAGTGATTGACAAAACACAAAGGCACACACCTGTCTATATAAGGTCCCACAGTTGACAGTGCATGATAGAGCAAAAACCAAGCCATGAGGTCGAAGCAATTGTCTGTAGAGCTCAGAGACAGTATCATGCTGTGAGGATGTTTTTCAGCGGCAGGGACTGGCAAACTAGTCAGGATCGAGGCAATGATGAACGGAGCAAAGTACAGCGAGATACTTTATGAAAACCTGTTCCAGAGTGCTCAGGACCTAAGACTGGGGCGAAGGTTCACCTTCTAACAGGACAACAACCCTAAGCACACAGCCAAGACAAGTCTCTGAATGTCCTTGAGTGTCCTTGAGTGGCCCAGGCAGAGCCCGGACTTGAACCCGATCGAACACCTCTGGAGAGACCTGAAAAAAGCTGTGCAGCAACGCTCCCCATCTAACCTGACAGAGCTTGAGAGGATCTGCAGAGAAGAATGGGAGAAACTCCCCAAATACAGGTGTGCCAAGCTTGTAGCGTCATACCCAAGAAGACTTGATGCTGTAATCGCTGCCAAAGGTGCTTTAACAAAGTTCTGAGTAAAGGGTCTGAATACTTATGTAAATGTCTTATTTCAGTTTTTTATATCTAATAAATTAGCAAACATTTTTAAAACCTGTTTTTGCTTTGTCATTATGGGGTATTGTGTGTAGATTGATGAGGAAAAATAACAATTTAATCAATTTTAGAATAAGGCTGTAACGTAACAAAATGTGGAAAAAGACATGGGGTCTGAATACTTTCCGAAGGCACTGTATTTATATTTATCTCAGTCTTGTGAGCACTCTAGCCATCCATGAAGTGACTATACAAGTGAATTTAGCTACACAAGTGACTAGCCAGCTGACAACTAAACATGAGTTTCTGTAAGATTATATAGCTAGTAGGGTTGACCCCATATATTCGACTGGTCGATTGTTTGGTCGATAGGCTGTTGGTCGACCAATATTTATTTAGCGGAGCAGTAGCAAAAAATAATGTACAAATATCATGGTGTACAAAACACCTGTCTGATTCGTGCCAGTCTGAGTGGACTAATCCATTGTGGAGGCCGTGGGGATGGCACAGTCCATCACTAAGACGTGTTACTGAAATTGCATTTGGTTATATTACATAAGAACAATGGTGCAAGAATAAAAATTATGATATTTTATAACAAATGCACTTTCTCCCGCGTTGGATAGTGGTCACTCTCCGCAGGTCTGAAACACATCAGTGCTCTGTTGAATTGGTGCCTTTTCCTAGACCATGTTGCTATGTGTATAATAGCAAATGTAACCCGCGTATTGGTGTTGAGAACAATGTGGCAGAGGCAGCAACAGAATGAAGAGATGAGAAAACAGCCCTTGCCTTATTGTCTAAGAAAAGTGAGGAGAGGAAACCCTGACTTAATTAGGTCGATAATCAATAGCTTAACTGTTAAATGTGCCTGGCTTTATAAATGATCCATATACAGTTGAAGTCGGAAGTTTACATACACATTAGCCAAATACATTTTAAACTCAGATTTTCACAATTTCTAACATTTAATCCTAGTATAAATTCCCTGTCTTAGGTCAGTTAGGATCACCACTTTATTTTAAGAATGTAAAATGTAAGAATAATAGTAGAGAGAATGATTTATTTCAGCTTTTATTTATTTAATCACATTCCCAACGAGTCAGAAGTTTACATACACTCAATTAGTATTTGGTAGCATTGCCTTTAAATTGTTTAACTTGGGTCAAACATTTTGGGTAGCCTTCCACAAGCTTCCCACAATAAGTTGGGTGAATTTTGGCCCATTCCTCCTGACAGAGCTAGTGTAACTGAGTCAGGTTTGTAGGCCTCCTTGCTCGCACACGCTTTTTCAGTTCTGCCCACAAATGTTCTATAGGATTGAGGTCAGGGCTTTGTGATGGCCACTCCAATACCTTGACTTTGTTGTCTTTAAGCCATTTTGCCACAACTTTGGAAGTATGCTTGGGGTCATTGTCCATTTGGAAGACCCATTTGCGACCAAGCTTTAACTTCCTGACTGATGTCTTGAGATGTTGCTTCAATATATCCACATAATTTTCCTTCCTCATGATGCCATCTATTTTGTGAAGTGCACCAGTCCCTCCTGCAGCAAAGTACCCCCACAGCATGATGCTGCCACCCCCGTGCTTCACGGTTGGGATGGTGTTCTTCGGCTTGCCAGACACTCCTTTTTCCTCCAAACATAACGATGGTCATTATGGCCAAACAGTTCTATATTTTTTTCATCAGACCAGAGGACATTTCTCCAAAAAGTACAATCTTTGTCCCATGTGCAGTTGCAAACCGTAGTCTGGCTTTTTTATGGCGGTTTTGGAGCTGAGCGGCCTTTCAGGTTATGTCGATATAGGACTTGTTTTACTGTGGATATATATATATATATATATATATATATCTATCTGTGTACCTGTTTCCTCCAGCATCGTCACAAGGTCCTTTGCTGTTGTTCTGGGATTGATTTGCAATTTTCCCACCAAAGTACGTTCATCTCTAGGAGACAGAACGCGTCTCCTTCCTGAGCGGTATGATGGCATCGTGGTCCCATGGTGTTTATACTTGTGTACTATTGTTTGTACAGATGAACGTGGTACCTTCAGGCATTTGGAAATTGCTTCCAAGGATGAACCAGACTTGTGGAGGTCTAAAGAACATTTTCTGAGGTCTTGGCTGATTTATTTTGATTTTCACATGATGTCAAGCAAAGAGGCACTGAGTTTGAATGTAGGCCTTGAAATACATCCACAGGTACACCTCCAATTGACTCAAATGATGTCAATTAGCCTATCAGAAGCTTCTAAAGCCATGACATCATTTTCTGGAATTTTCCAAGCTGTTTAAAGGCACAGTCAACATAGTGTATGTAAACTTCTGACCCACTGGAATTGAGATACAGTGAATTATAAGTGAAATAATCTGTCTGTAAACAATTTGATTGTTTGTTTAATTCACCTGCCCAGAGGGAAATTACAACCCCTACCCGTTCCACAACGGCCGTGGTCCCACTTATCGGTGGATTTTGTTACGGACCTTCCCCCCTCACAAGGGAACACCACGATCCTGGTCGTTGTGGATCGGTTTTCTAAGTCCTGCCGTCTCATTCCTATGCCAGGTCTCCCTACGGCCCTACAAACTGCTGAGGCCCTATTTACAGTAGCCATTAATTATTTCATGACCAGAGCTTTTTCAACTTCATTGCTCACCTTTCCTAATGCATTGAAAGTATATCTACCTTTACAGAATCCACTTTGACATTGACTCAATAAACCACTATGTTCCAGGAAATATGACAATCATCTTTTCCATCAGTATACACAAGTTAGAGGTCAGTGCTATTGGTCTATAACTATCAGCACATGAAGGGTCCTTACCAGGCTTTACTAAAGGTAATATTACTGCACGTTTCCAACCCGAAGGTATAACCCCCTCACTCCAAATTGTATTAAATAATCCCAGGAGAACATGTATGACCTCATCAGGTAGATGCTTAAACACTACATAGCACAACTGATCATAACCTGGAGCTGTATATCCACAGCCTAAGGCTGAACGCATCTCATGGATGGTAAAAATAGCATCCAAAGAAGAGTCAACCGTATCCCTTTACTTATACACATTATTATTATTTTTGTTGTTGTTGTCATTTAGCAGACTCTCTTATCCAGAGCGACTTACAGTTAGTGAGTGCATACATTTTCATACTGGCCCCCCGTGGGAAACGAACCCACAACCCTGGCGTTGCAAGCGCCATGCTCACACCTGCATTGTTTACATACTTCATCCAAAGTCACCCCACTATGAACCCTACCAAATGTCTTCCCCAACAAGTCAGCCTTTTCTTGATCAGTTACGGCCATTTTTTGACCCACAACCAAAACTGGAATTCGAGTGGACTTGCTTCTTGCAGTCATCTTCTTCAACATAGACCATACATCCCCCAGCTAAGTACCCCTGCCTATTGTAGAGCAGAACTGTCTCCATGCATTTCTCTTGACAGACTTAATGACCCTTAATGGCTCTTTTCCTTTGGAAATTAAGTATTTTCTCAGGAGTCATATTCCTACGCAACACTCTGTAAGCCCTATTTCTTTCTCGAATAGCTGCAGTGCACTCTTCAGTCCACTTCAGAAACACCTTCCTTTTCTCACCCACTTTACTCTCTGGAAATACACATCTGTAGCACTCAAAATCAGAGAATTCACAGAGGCAGCACATACATCAACCGGCCTCTCTAAAGACAACTGTCCAACAGACTTTAAGCAATGATCACCAAACTTTTCCCAGTCTGCTTTATGAAAGCACCATCTTCTGAATGATACCCTATCTGGAATAATAACATCAAAATTAATGGTGCACGAAATCGGGAAATGATCACTTCCAACAGTAGAATAATTCATTACATTACATTCACACGTAGATGCAATAGAGTTAGAAGCCAGTGTGAGGTCCAGGCAGGATGTAACCCCTCTAACAACATCAACTATTGTACCACATCCATCGTTACGACACACTAATGCTCTTGTTTCCATCATATCTTCCGCAACAGTTCATTAGCATCTGTGTGCTTCCCCATAAACTATCATGTGCATTAAAGTCGCCGCACCGTATCTCTCTAGAGCTCAATTCTCCTGATATTTCATCAAACATCGCTACAGATAGTTGATGACAAGGGTTTTACAATTTTTTTAACTTAATATTACTACCTGCACAGTAGAATTCCACCATCGCACATTCATATTCAGATGGGACAGTTATATTACGATGTACAAGACCTTCCCTTATGAACGTAGCACAACCACCACCCTGTCCAGTTGATCTATCAGATCTGATTGAACAATAACCAGGAATAATAAAATCAAGATGTGGTCTAAGCCATGTTTCATGAAAACATATCACATCAGGTTTGATCTCTAAATCAATTACATATTTCTTAAACTCCTAACCGTTAGCAATAAGGCTTCTGGCATTCCACTGAAGGATGACAAAAACCATAACTCTAATTACCATTATACTGAGACACTCCATCATTAGTGTTATTAGAAGTCAACATATCAACAATCATGGCGACAGTAACATCTGTTACTCCTAAAAACTCTGTTGCTGCTTCAACAATGATCTTCAATTTGGCAGTTCTTCTTTCCACAAATGCCGTCAGGTTGATAACCTTTCCATTGAAGGCTATAAAGTCAATCTGATTAACTATTAAGATGCCCTTTGACACAAGACAATTGTGACATCAAGATTTCTGAGCAGGTCTCGTATCCGTGTCTGGACCAACATAAGCAACATTTCCTACAGTAGGTCCACTTATTCCAGGAGTAACCCTATTAACTCCATCATTCTGCCTAATAGTTCCACCAACCTGCCTTGCAGCCTCTGCATAAGAGACATTACGAGTGATTTTACATCTTTGACATTTAAAACACCTTAATGGAGGTGGGACAAACTCTCAAACAGTGAAAGCCAGGAATACTTTCTTAGGTAAAACCTTCTCAAACATGAATAGTACTGACAGGCTTTCACTTCTCTGCCCCTCTTTCTTACTGAACAGCCTTTTGGCTTCAACAACTATGCCCCTTCTACATTTTCTTTTACACTACCGGTCAAAAGTTTTAGAATACCTACTCATTCAAGGGTTTTTCTTTATTTTTACTACTTTCTACAGTGTAGAATAATAGTGAAGACATCAAAACTATGAAATAACACATATGGAATCATGTAGTAACCAAAAAAGTGTTAACCTCTTAAGGATCGGACCCTTTTTTTCAATTTTCGCCTAAAATGACATACCCAAATCTAACTGCCTGTAGCTCAGGACCTGAAGCAAGGATATTCATATTCTTGATACCATTTGAAAGGAAACAATTGGACGTTTGTGGAAATGTGAAATGAATGTAGGAGAATATAACACATTACAGTGAGGGAAAAAAGTATTTGATCCCCTGCTGATTTTGTACGTTTGCCCACTGACAAAGAAATGATCGGTCTATAATTTTACTGGTAGGTTTATTTGAACAGTGAGAGACAGAATAACAACAAAAAAATGTATATATATATAATAAATGTTATAAATTGATTTCCACTGGCTTGGTGCGGGGAGCAGGCACGGGCCGTACCGGGCTGGCGACACTCACCACTGGCTTGGTGCGGAGAGCAGGAACGGGCCGGGCCGGACTGTGGAGGCGGACGGGAGGTCTGGAGCGGAGAGCTGGCACAACCCGTCCTGGCTGGCTGCCCACTTTCGCACGACACGTGCAGGGCGCTGGCACAGAACGCACTGGGCTGTGCATGCGCACTGGCGATACAGTGCGTATCTCCGCATACCTAGGTTCCTTTATTAACCCCTGCTCCTTATGCTGCCTAACCAGCTCCTCTCTCCGTGCCTCTACTTCCTCCTTTTCCCTACGAGCCTCCTGCAGTGCCTCCTCTTGAATGGATCTCTCCCGCTATATTCTATCTATCAGCCCCCGTAATATGGTGGCCTCCTCTCTTACCCTGCAGATCTGATCCTTCTCTCGCTCTCGGCACTCCTCCTCCAGTGAGGACTCCTCCGGGAGCCCCCACGAGTTAGGGTACAGAAACTCATCGTTGTCGTCATCCTCCGACTCCTCAGTATAATACTGTTCCCACTCTTCTTCCCATGGTCGTAGGGAATCAATCTGGAAACCCACCGGGTGCAGTGGTCGGGGCTCTTCTCTCTCGCTCCCCGACCACCCCTTTAGCCCCCCCCAAAAAAAATTATTGGGGCTGCTTCTCGGGCTTCCTCCTCGGCCGGCTTCTGTGTTGCCGTTGGTCCTCTCCTGCCTGGGCTTCCTTCTTCGCCCATGGTCCTTTTCCCGCAAATATCTCCTCCCAAGACCAAATCTTCCCCACCTGTGTCCAGGGTGTTCGGTCCTCCTGGGCACGCTGCTTGGTCCGTGTTTGGTGGGATCTTCTGTCACGTTCGTCTAAGGACGGGTCAGACCAAGGCGCAGCGTGAAATGCGTACATGTTTATATAAATGATAAACACACGACAAAACAACAAACCAACGAAACGTGAAGTCCTAAGGCTATACACAAAACAAGCCTACTCACGGAACAAGATCCCACAACTAATGCATGCCAACAGGCTGCCTAAGTATGATCCCCAATCAGAGACAACGAGCGACAGCTGCCTCTGATTGGGAACCACACCGGCCAACATAGATCTACACATACTAGAACATACACATAGATATACACAACATAGAATATTCACACCCTGACTCAACATATAAGAGTCCCCTGAGTCAGGGCGTGACAGTATCCCAAGGCTCGATTATAGGCCCCACGCGCTTCTCAATTTACATCAACAACATAGCTCAGCCAGTAGGAAGCTCTCTCATGCATTTATATGCAGATTATACAGTCTTATACTCAGTTGGCCCCTCCCCGGATTTTAAGGTAAGGTAGTTTGATAAGAACACTCAAACTGGGCAGTTTTATCTCCATCGCTACATTCAAAGACTCAATCATGGACACTCTTACTGACACTATCACTCTTTGTAAAGCTACATTTAGCCAAACCACCAGATTTCATACAATAATGTTTTGCTCAGTTTTTCCATTAATAAAGGAAAACACAAACTCTTTATAATTCTTGAAATAAAGAATACATAGGCCTACAATTTGAGGTAGCTACACATGGAATTAATGGTTTTAAGTTATTTAGTATTTCCAGTTTAATTGACATATCAGAAGTCAAAATCAAGTAGTGAGTACTTACTTCCAAGACTCAGTTTGGTTCCACCTTAAAAAAAAATACCAAACCTATGCAGCTTTAGTGTCTCTTCGTAGTGTGTGATTTGTTGCCATTTACCACAGCTGGCAGCCTGCTCGGGCTGTGATATAGTTGTAAACACAAGAGGACACTATTGCACCGCGAATGTGATGAGGCCTGCTTATATTAAAGTCACCGTGCACCGTGCATTGAGAGCGCTTTCAGCAAATGCAGATGTCTGGTGATTCGCTCGTGCTACAGGAAGTTATCTTGTTTTCCCAAATAGTTGGCCATCGTCTTACATAATATATTTTCAAAGCCTGGTGGAAAGCATCATTTAATTTGTAAAAAGTGAGTGACAAATAGATACCTAGATAATGTTGCTAGTCCTGAGGTGATCTTTATCGATACTGAAGGTAGCCAGGAGTCCTACTAGGACAGAGAATGTTGAGTCACTGATGAAAGGGTTGACTCTTGGTTGAGTGGCTTTGTAGCTAACGTTAGATTGCCAGCTAAGGATAGCTTGGATTCTGATCATTTTTATTTCACAGAAAAAAAACAGTTTGGCAGTATATTACAGCTAGATAGCTATATATGATTTTTTTTTAAATACAAGCATTTCTTTACACCCGCAATAACATCTGCTAAATATGTGTATGTGACCAATAAAATTTGATTTGATAAAAATTCCTCAAGTGAGCTAGCTAGCTAGCTCAGTAGTTGACTACAGGACATTCATTGTCAGTCAGCACAAGAAATCATAGAAATGTTGGTCCAAAGAGGAAGACTACTACAGTAACCTACTACAACCAATGGTATTAACCTTACCCACATCATTGACTACAACCAAGCTATATGTGAAGAGTCAGTAAGGGAACATGAAGGTATGTTGAATTTCGTAAAACTAAACTCTGTTTACTTTATACTCTCATAGAGTGCTGAAAATTACCAGACACATGTCAAGCGATGAGAGTGAGGATTCCTGCATACTACTGGAGATGGAACCCTCCACCATCCAGCTCCGCTTTAGCCCTCCATCTTCTCCTGAATCACAGACACCTCTAGAAGATGAGGATGCACCACAACCCATAGTATACCCACGTATACTTTGTGTGACATCATTGTATGGGAAAGGGGAGAATTTTGAGCACTGGGCAGAGCAAAATGGTTTGGAGGAGTGGGGCTCCCATGTGCAGCAGTGTTTGGTCTCTGAGGAGGGGCTATGTGCTAAGGTTAATGAGGAGGAAGGCTGTATCCACAGCACAGATGGACAGATACGGGAAGGTAACAGTGGGGATGATCAAGACAGGAAGGATGGCGTTAGAGATGTTCAACAAATGATCTTCTGGAAGGAGCCTCCAAAGGAACAGGAGAGGGGAAATAAACAAATGAAGGAAGAGAAGGGAAATGAACGAGTGGATGAGGAGAAGGGAAATGTACAAGTGAAGGAAGAAAAGAGAGTTAATGAGGATGGAGAAGAGAGAGCAGGAGGAGAAGAAGCAAAAACACTACAAGGAGAGGAAACTGCAAACAGATGTGAGGTGTCTAGAAGCATTGGGATACAGGGTAGGTCTCAGTTTAAGAGAGTTCTTGATTTGCACTACAAAATAGTTAACATTAGCTCCTTACTTACAAGACTAATCAAGTAGCCTAATTAATAATCAAGTAGCCTAATATCCTGCAATTGACAATGCCAATTGAACAGTCTCACTTGTAATAATTGTAAAACATACCTGCAGCACAGTAATGGGATTTCTATGAGACTAGGCAATGCTCCAGATCGTATGCATTGACAGGCGCTCCCAGCATTAGACATACAGTATGATGAGTACAATTTGCAGTATAGACTACCTTACTGTACTCATACACTTGTTGAGGAACACACTTGTTACAGATGTACTGTAGCATAAGTCATAGGCTATGTAACTATACAAAACATATTAACCATTATCTGTGGTGTAGGTCTATGCCCTGTAGTCTGTTTCATGACATTCTTGTAAAGCTGACAAACATTATTACAGTGATATATCCTGTCTCATGTTGACAATGTTCTCTGACAGATGTCATGAGGTATTTTCTCAGGTGCGCTGTCAGTGCTGTTATCAGAACATACGCCTGTCCCAAGTGCACAAAGAAATACAAATAGAAGACTGCCATGAAGAAACACCTTCTGCTCCAACACAATGAGAAGAAAACATACACCTGTCCCAAATGCAAGAAGAGCTACTGTCACGTTCGTTGTATAAAGGATCGGACCAAGGTGCAGCGTGGTATGCGTACATAGTCGTTTATTTTAATAAACACCGACAAAATAACAAAATCCAACAGAACGTGAAGTTCAAGAGGCTAAACATCAAACAAGCCAAACAGAAACAAGATCCCACAACTAAGGTAGGCAACATGGCTGCCTAAGTATGATCCCCAATCAGAGACAACGACCGACAGCTGCCTCTGATTGGGAACCACACCCGGCCAACATAGAAATATATCAATTAGATTTCACACCCTGACCAACCCAACTAGAGATCTCAATGTCAGGGCGTGACAGTACCCCAAAGGTGCGGACTCCGGCCGCAAAAACCTGACTCATTAGGGGAGGGTCCGGGTGGTCATCTAGCCTCGGTGGCGGCTCCGGCTTCGGACGTGACATAGGCAGTAAACTCTTCTCCCATCCTGCCTCCCCTTTGCACGCCCGGTCCGGTCTGGACTCCGGCAAGATGCTCCCCCTCTCAATCCTCCCACAATGCACCAAGCCCTGTCTGGACCCTGGTGTGGGAGCCCTCGACCCTGGAGAGGGGCTGATGTCTGGTCCCGGCCCAGCAGTCCTCCCGCGATGCACCAAGTCCTGTCTGGACCCTGGAGAGGGGTTGATGTCTGGCTCCGGCTCGGACCCCGGTGGAGCGGAATGGTCCGGCATGGGGGAAGAGCAGACGACCGGACCCGGACTGGGCACCGGTGAAGCAGACTGCCCCGGCTCTGGCACTGGAGTGAAGCAGCTGACCAGAGCTGGACTAGGCACCGGTGGAGCGGACTGCTCTGGCACAGGAGTGGAGCAGCTGACCGGCGCTGGACGAGGCACCGGTGGAGCGGACTGCTCTGGCACTGGGGTAAAGCAGCTGACCGGAGCTGGAGACTCTGGACTGCAGACCGTTGCAGGAGGCTCCGGGCCTTGGACCATCACTGGAGTCTTCATGCCATGGATCATCCCTGGAGGCTTCGTGCCATGGATCATCACTGGAGGCTTCGTGCCATGGATCATCACTGGGGGCTTCGTGCCATGGATCATCACTGGAGGCTTCGGGCCATGGATCATCACTGGAGGTTTCGTGCCATGGATGATCACTTGAGGCTTCGTGCCATGGATCATCACTGGAGCCCGGCAAGTGCAGGGCGCTGGCACAGGACACACTATTTGAAGATAGCTCTTTGGTAAAAGACCAAGTCCATATTATGGCAAGAACATCTCAAATAAGCAAAGAGAAACAACAGTCCATCATTACTTTAAGACATGAAGGTCAGTCAATCCGGAAAATTTCAAGAACTTTGAAAGTGCAGTCGCAAAAACCATCAAGCGCTATGATGAAACTGGCTCTCATGAGGACCGCCACAGGAATGGAAGACCCAGAGTTACCACTGCTTCACAGAGTTCAAGTCACAGACACATCTCAACATCAACTGTTCAGAGGGGACTGTGAGAATCAAGCCTTCATGGTCGAATTGCTGCAAAGAAACCACTACTAAAGGACACCAATAAGAAGAAGAGACCTGCTTGGGCCAAGAAACACGAGCAATGGACATTAGACCAGTGGAAATGTGTCCTTTGGTCTGGAGTTCAGTTTGGAGATTTTTGGTTCCAACCGCCGTGTCTTTGTGAGACGCGGTGTGGGTGAACGGATGATCTTCCCGGGACCACCCATACACAAAAAAATGTATGCACGCGTGACTGTAAGTCGCTTTGGATAAAAGCGTCTGCTAAATGGCATATTATTATATTATTATTATTATATCTCCGCATGTGTAGTTCCCACCATAAAGCATGGAGGAGGAGATGTTATGGTGTGGGGGTACTTTGTTGGTGACACTGTCTGTGATGTATTTAGAATTAAAGGCACACTTGACCAGCATGGCTACCACAGCATCCCATCTGGTTTGGGCTTAGTGGGACTATCATTTGTTTTTCAACAGGACAATGACCCAACACACCTTCAGGCTGTGTAAGGGCTATTTTACCAAGAAGGAGAGTGATGGAGTGCTGCATCAGATGACCTGGCCTCCACAATCTCCCAACCTCAACCCAATTGAGATGGTTTGGGATGAGTCGGACGGCAGAGTGAAGGAAAAGCAGCCAACAAGTGCTCAGCATATGTGGGAACTGCTTCAAGACAGTTGGAAAAGCATTCCAGGTGAAGCTGGTTGAGAGAATGCCAAGAGTGTGCAAAGCTGTCAACAAGGCAAAGGGTGGCTATTTGAAGAATCTCAAATATAAAATATATGTTTAACACTTTTTTGGTTACTACATGATTCCATATGTGTTATTTCATAGTTTTGATGTCTTCACTATTATTTTACAATGTAGAAAATAGTAAAAATAAAGAAAAACCCTTGAATGAGTAGGTGTGTCCAAACTTTTGACTGGTACTGTATATACCAGATACTTTATTTGCATTATTACTTGCAGTTTCCCCGAGGCCATATCCTTGGACAGTAACTGGTAAACAGCCATTTGGTCGCTTTCAAATGTTCATTGATCCTGCTACATTTTCTACAAGACAGCCGGGCTTAAGTCCTTTGTAACAAGATTTAACATGATTGTTGTTATTTGTGTAGGTAATATGCTAATAAGTTAGCATCAGACTCATTTAGACATGTTTTTGAAGCACATGTGAGTCATTTAAATACATTTAAAACTTGCAGACTGATAAAAAAATAGCCTAGAGTTAAAATACTTGTTAATATATATGTTCTACGAAAGTAGGCTATGTATTTATAGAATGTTTGTCAATTCATTCAAAGTTTTAATGTTCAATGGATAAATGGTTGTTTAGAGCTTGAGTTTGGTCTTTTTATGATCAAGCACCTGTAATAGACTTTGAAAGCATCTACAGGTGATGATTTAGTATCTTGGTAGCAGGGGCTGTGGTAGGGCTAGGTGATATGGCCTAAAAATCATATCTAAAAAATTTTCAAACTTAAGGGAAATTCACGATATACACTGCGCTACCAAAAGTATGTGGACACCTGCTTGTCAAACATCTCATTCCAAAATCATGGGCATTAATATTGAGTTGGTCCCCCCTTTGCTGCTATAACAGCCTCCACTCTTCTGGGAAGGCTTTCCTCTAGATGTTGGAACATTGCTGTGGGGACTTGCTTCCATTCAGCCACAAGAGCATTAGTGAGGTTGGGCACTGATGTTGGGCGATTAGGCCTGGCTCACAGTCGGCATTCCAATTCATCCCAAAGGTGTTCGTTGAGGTCAGGGCTCTGTGCAGGCCAGTCAAGTTCTTCCACACCAATCTCGACTAACCATAACAGCACTTACAGTTGACCGGGGCAGCTCTAGCAGGGCAGAAATGTGATGAACTGACTTGTTGGAAAGGTGGCATCTTATGATGGTGCCACATTGAAAGTAACTGAGCTCCTCAGTAAGGCCATTCTACTGCCAATGTTGGTCTATGGAGATTGCATGGCTGTGTGCTCGATTTTATACAACTGTCAGCAACGGGTGTGGCTGAAATAGCCGAATCCACTAATTTGAAGGGGTGTCCACATACTTTTGTATATTTAGTGTACTTTTAAAAGGCGACAGCCTTCAAATTAACAATGATTTATATTAATTGATATATGGAAACAACTTTCTTACAGGTAAAAGCAGGACAACCATTTCCTCCTTTCAAAAAGAAGTCCTCAAGGCCCTCTTCCAGAGGGGGATGACCAGCAGAGGGTCCTCCTTGGTCATGGAAGCAAGAGAGGCTACAGGTCTAAGCCAGCCTGTAGTAGAGGTACTTATTGTGCATTGAACAAAATTGTGGAATAACAATACAAACATATGCAACAAGACAGAACAGAAAATGAAATTGAAATATTGCTCTGTGTTTATTTGGTTTTAATGTGGAACTATTTTATACTTATTAGACTAATTGCCTTAAAATTACAAATGTAAATAAAATAAAATGTTTTGTTCTTGTGTATCAGAACTGGATCCGCAACCACAGGAGCGTTGGCACCAAAAAGAAGTTGCACATGAGTAAAATGCTTTGAGTGACTTTTGTGTTTCTGTCCTAAAACATGTCAAATTCGGTTGCCCTTTGGTACAAGACCTCCAGTTACCTTTAAGAAAAGTTAACATTCACTCAAATGACTGCCACATTGAAATATGAATATATATTTTCATATTGCACATAATTACATTGTAGTGCCAGTGTTATTAATGTAGCCTACTTCAATCTCTCATGTTGCATGCCAGGAAGTCTGCAAGACATTACATTTACATTTACATTTTAGTCATTTAGCAGACGCTCTTAACCAGAGCGACTTACAGGAGCAATTAGGGTTAAGTGCCTTGCTCAAGGGCACATTAACGTCATTTAGCAGACGCTCTTAGCCAGAGCGACTCACAAATTGGTGCGTTCACCCTATAGCCAGTGGGATAACCACTTTACAATTTGGGGGGGGGGGGGGGGGGGGGGGGGGGGTTAGAAGGAATACTTTATCCTATCCCAGGTATTCCTTAAAGAGGTGGGGTTTCAAATGTCTCCGGAAGGTGGTGAGTGACTCCGCTGTCCTGGCGTCGTGAGGGAGCTTGTTCCACCATTGGGGTGCCAGAGCAGCGAACAGTTTTGACTGGGCTGAGCGGGAGCTATGCTTCCGCAGAGGAAGGGGAGCCAGCAGGCCAGAGGTGGATGAACGCAATGTCCTCGTTTGGGTGTAGGGACTGATCAGAGCCTGAAGGTACAGAGGTGCCGTTCCCCTCACTGCTCCATAGGCAAGCACCATGGTCTTGTAGCGGATGCGAGCTTCAACTGGAAGCCAGTGGAGTGTGCGGAGGAGGGGGGTGACGTGAGAGAACTTGGGAAGGTTGAACACCAGACGGGCTGCGGCATTCTGGATGAGTTGTAGGGGTTTAATGGCACAGGCAGGGAGCCCAGCCAACAGCGAGTTGCAGTAGTCCAGACGGGAGATGACAAGTGCCTGGACCAGGACCTGCGCCGCTTCCTGTGTAAGGCAGGGTCGCACTCTCCGAATGTTGTAGAGCATGAACCTGCAGGAGCGGGTCACCGCCTTGATGTTGGCGGAGAACGACAGGGTGTTGTCCAGGGTCACGCCTAGGCTCTTCGCACTCTGGGAGGAGGACACAGCGGAGTTGTCAACCGTGATGGCGAGATCATGGAACGGGCAGTCCTTCCCCGGGAGGAAGAGCAGCTCCGTCTTGCCAGGGTTCAGCTTGAGGTGGTGATCCGTCATCCATACTGATATGTCTGCCAGACATGCAGAGATGCGATTCGCCACCTGGTTATCAGAAGGGGGAAAGGAGAAGATTAGTTGTGTATCGTCAGCGTAGCAATGATAGGAAAGGCCATGTGAGGATATGACAGAGCCAAGTGACTTGGTGTATAGGGAGAAAAGGAGAGGGCCCAGAACCGATCCCTGGGGGACACCAGTGGTGAGAGCACGTGGTGCGGAGACAGCTTCCCGCCACGCCACTTGGTAGGAGCGACCGGTCAGGTAGGACGCAATCCAGGAGTGAGCCGCGCCGGAGATGCCCATCTCGGAGAGGGTGGAGAGGAGGATCTGATGGTTCACAGTATCAAAGGCAGCAGACAGGTCTAGAAGGACAAGAGCAGAGGAGAGAGAGTTAGCTTTAGCAGTGCGGAGAGTCTCCGTGACACAGAGAAGAGCAGTCTCAGTTGAATGACCAGTCCTGAAACCTGATTGGTTTGGATCAAGAAGGTCATTCTGAGAGAGATAGCAAGAGAGTTGGCTAAAGACGGCACGCTCAATAGTTTTGGAAAGAAAAGAAAGAAGGGATACTGGTCTGTAGTTGTTGACATCAGTGGGGTCGAGTGTTGGTTTTTTGAGAAGGGGAGTAACTCTCGCTCTCTTGAAGACGGAAGGGACATGGCCAGCGGTCAAGGATGAGTTGATCAGCGAGGTGAGGTAGGGGAGAAGGTCACCGGAGATGGTCTGGAGAAGGGAGGAGGGGATGGGGTCAAGCGGGCAGGTTGTTGGGCGGCCTGCAGTCACAAGTCGCAGGATTTTATCTGGAGAGAGAGGGGAGAAAGAAGTCAAAGCATAGGGTAGGGCAGTGTGAGCAGGACCAGCAGTGTCATTAGACTTAACAAACGAGGATCGGATGTCGTCAACCTTCTTTTCAAAGTGGTTGACGAAGTCATCCACAGAGAGAGAGGAGGGGGGGGGGGGGGGGAGGATTCAGGAGGGAGGAAAATGTGGCAAAGAGCTTCCTAGGGTTAGAGGCAGATGCTTGGAATTTAGAGTGGTAGAAGGTGGCCTTAGCAGCAGAAACAGATGAAGAAAATGTAGAGAGGAGGGAGTGAAAAGATGCCAGGTCGGCAGGGAGTTTAGTTTTCTTCCATTTCCGCTCCGCTGCCCGGAGCTCTGTTCTGTGAGCTCGCAATGAGTCATCAAGCCACGGAGCTGGAGGGGAGGACCGAGCCGGCCGGGAGGATAGGGGACACAGAGAGTCAAAGGATGCAGAAAGGGAGGAGAGGAGGGTTGAGGAGGCAGAATCAGGAGATTGGAGGGAGAAGGATTGAGCAGAGGGAAGAGATGATAGGATGGAAGAGGAGAGAGTAGTGGGAGAGAGAGAGCGAAGGTTGCGGCGGCGCATTACCATCTGTGTAGGGGCAGAGTGAGTAGTGTGGGAGGAGAGTGAGAGAGAAAAGGAAACAAAGTAGTGGTCGGAGACATGGAGGGGAGTTGCAGTGAGATTAGTAGAGGAGCAGCATCTAGTGAAGATGAGGTCAAGCGTATTGCCTGCCTTGTGAGTAGGGGGGGACGGTGAGAGGGTGAGGTCAAAAGAGGAGAGGAGTGGAAAGAAGGAGGCAGAGAGAAATGAGTCAAATGTGGACATAGGGAGGTTGAAATCCCCCAAAACTGTGAGGGGTGAGCCATCCTCAGGGAAGGAACTTATCAAGGCGTCAAGCTCATTGATGAACTCTCCAAGGGAACCTGGAGGGCGATAGATGACAAGGATATTAAGCTTAAATGGGCTAGTGACTGTGACAGCATGGAATTCAAATGAGGAGATAGACAGATGGGTTAGGGGAAAAATTGAGAATGTCCACTTGGGAGAGATGAGGATTCCTGTACCACCACCCCTCTGACCAGATGCTCTCGGGGTATGCGAGAACACATGGTCAGACGAGGAGAGAGCAGTAGGAGTAGCGGTGTTTTCAGTGGTGATCCATGTTTCCGTCAGCGCCAGGAAGTCGAGGGACTGGAGGTTGGCATAGGCTGGGATGAAGTCAGCTTTGTTGGCAGCAGAACGGCAGTTCCAGAGGCTGCCTGCGACCTGGAACTCCACGTGGGTGGTGCGTGCAGGGACCACCAGGTTGGAGAGGCAGCAGCCACGCGGTGTGGTGCGTTTGTGTAGCCTGTGCAGAGAGGAGAGAACAGGGATAGGCAGAGGCATAGTTGACAGGCTGTAGCAAATGGCTACAAAAATGCAGAGGAGATCGGAATGAAATGGACTAAGCATCTGGGAGCGGAGAGAGCAGGGCCTCCCTCACCAAAAACTTCTACCTCAGAAACTAAAATTGTTTCACTGAACCACCCGAACAAAAAACTCTCCCAACTTCCGCCTTTGGAAATCAGAATTGTTGTGAACCACAGCGGTTCAATGTTTAAAGGAATAGACTCAACCCACTTTGTTCAGCTAGCCAACTATGACACCATAGCCAACTAGCAGACTAGCATCCAATAACAATAACACACCGTTTAGCACCAACACTTGGTCACAACAAACCACCAATAATGTGATAACACACTAAACAGATCATTCGTGTCTGTGTCAAGTTCCTTTCATGACGCAGCAATGATTAGACGTTGGCTAGCTAGGACAAGTATATTGTGGTTAGCTACTACAGTACAGCCAGCTGGTCATGTTGGGTAGCTAGCAATGGCCACTGTGTTGACTCTGTTTGAAGAACGGCTAGCTAGCTAGCTTCGTGCTACAGCCGGCACGGCCGAGGACACTGCCAAGACACAGTAACTACCCACAACAACCCACGAAGCCTAGCTATGACGCCGTAGCCAACCTGCAAGCTAGCATCCATTAACACACAACTTAGCATCAACACCTGGCCACAACAAACTGCCAAGAGTGTGTCAGCACACCAAACAGACAATTCAAGTCCGTGTCGAGTTCCCTTCACAACGCAGCAAAAAATAAAATAAAAAATTAAACGTTGGAACCAGCTCTCCAGCGTTGCTAATCGTTACCAGTAGCTACCCGCTAGCTAGCTAGCCTCGTGCCTCGATGCTAACCTACAACTACCCACAGAAACCTACAATAACAACAACACCAACCTACAATAAATACAATACCTAACTACAGCTAACTACCTACCTACGATCTAATACATGGTTAAGCAAAAGTTAAACGTTGGCTAGGACTACATTACCATTGGAACCAGCTCTCCAGCGTTGCTAATCGTTACCTGTAGCTACCCGCTAGCTAGCTAGCCTCGTGCCTCGATACCAACCCACAATTACCCACGGAAACCTACAATAACAACAATACTAACCTACAGTAAATACAATACCTAACTACAGCTAACTACCAACCTACGATCTAATACATGGTTAAGCAAAAGTTAAACGTTGGCTAGGACTACATTACATTTACATCATTTACATTTTAGTCATTTAGCAGACGCTCTTATCCAGAGCGACTTACAGTTAGTGATTAGATATTTTTTTTTATACTGGCCCCCCGTGGGAATCGAACCCACAACCCTGGCGTTGCAAACGCCATGCTCTATCAACTGAGCTACATCCCTGCCGGCCATTCCCTCCCCTACCCTAGACGACGCTGGGCCAATTGTGCGCCGCCCATGAGTCTCCCGGTCGCGGCCGGCTGCGACAGAGCCTGGATTACCATTGGAACCAGCTCTCCAGCGTTGCTAATCGTTACCAGTAGCTACCCGCTAGCTAGCTAGCCTCGTGCCTCGATACTAACCCACAATTACCCACGGAAACCTACAATAACAACAATACTAACCTACAATAAATACAATACTTAACTACAGCTAACTACCTACCTACGATCTAACACATGGTTAAGCTTTACTCAACACTACATGTAGCTTACCTCCTGCTTACCTATGTTGCGATGTCTTGGTCCTTATGCTAATTGTAAGTCTTTAAACGAGACAAGGGTTGGTGTCAATTCAGAATTTTTTTGAGAATGGTGAAGGTGCATGAAGATGGCAGCCCCCATGTACTTACCACAAATGCCAAGTTTGTTAAGTTCGCCATATTGTACATTATTCTCTGTTACTGTTTTGTTATTTTATCGGCATTAGGTGTTGTGTTCTTACTACTACACAAACAGTAATAATACTACTTGAAACTGAGGTAATTTGCAAGACCTTGCAGGGAGACGGGCCACCATTTCTGAAAATAAGAAAGAGGAGTTAAGAAAGGAGGCAGAGCAGCGCAACAATAGTCTGGAGTTAGATAAGGACAGACCAATGAAAAGAAAAAGATCAATGAATGTAAACGGAATAATGAAATCAGTGCATTCAAAGGTGAGAAAGTGTACAATGATGTATGGTGGGACTGTGCAGTGAAATATTATAGAGGTCCATAGACACTTTCAAAGCAATTCATTATATTTGTTCTATACACCCCATGTTTTGAAGAAAGAAGAAATGTATTTAAAGAAATACATCCATTAACTTCTGTAACCTCTCTTTGCAACCCCAATATATCTTCTTAATCCCATGGCTTCTATCAAGATCATCCAGCTTGAGAAATTGGGGGTGGAATCATCCATCCTCCTCTACAACCCCATGGACCTGGACAAGCTGGTGCATCAAATTGGTAGCGAAAGGGGAAAGGAGTTCCTGGAGGCTCAAGGGGTCACCAGGAGCTTTAGTCAACATTTTGCTGGTACAGTATTTGTTTAAATGTTTGTGTCTTGGAAAATGCCCAACGTGTATGGGATACATTACAACCCACTGGAAATGTATTTAAAGGGCTTTAGATCCTCTACAACAAAACATTTAGTATGTTGTTTACCTCTTTCTCATGGAGGAAAACCAGTCACACAACCATTCTAGTATCTCTTATACTTCAGACACCATTTTGAACACCAACATGTACTGCCGCGTACTGTACCTACTTGTTCAGTCTCATCCCTCCCCTGTCTGGTCCATTGCTCATTTCTTTGTGAATTGATATTAGCAGTTGGTTGATTCTAAACTTTTCCTTCACCCAATAGGATGCCCCTGAGGGTGTGATTGACAGATGCGCCTGTAATCGTGTTGGCACCACCAGTGCCTCTGAATGGCTCACACCAGTAATCAGTAACAAAAACAAAATACTAGTTGAAAGAAAACCCTTGTGACCCAAGGGAATATTTTAAGGAACTCGTGTCTAGTTAACTGTTGAAATGTTCAATGAATTAAAGATTGTGCTTTTAATAAATAAATAAATACTAGTTGAATGAAAAACGTGGTGACACAAGGGGGGGAAATGAAGTACCTTGTCTAGCTGTTCAAATGTTCAATGAATGTAAGATTATGAGCTGTTAGTAAAAACTAAATACTAGTTTAAATAAAAACTTGGTTACCAAAGGTATATTTTTGAAGGAACTCCTGTCTAGCTACCTGTTCCCTTGTTAAAATGTTAAATTATTAAAGGATTATTACAGAAGTTGTTATTTTTGTTCTCTGTAATTTGGATTGACTAAGCACCTGTTAAGTACTGTAGCGCATTCAGGGGATGGCCCCAACCAGGACTAAAACTTGGGTCCAGCGACTCTCAACCCAACACCTTAGCCATTAGATCCTTAACAAGGTTGCAATGTGTTGGATTAAGGTAAAGCAAACCCCCTTAGCCTGCATTTGCACAGGCCACAGGCACAAAGGAGGGACAGAACTAACCGTTTTATAAAAAGTAATAGAACCCTAAACATTGTTTGCATGTTTTATAAAAAATACAAGACCAAATCAAACCTAATCTTTTTACACTAGTATTTTATCTTCAATGGATGTCATCAGTTGGCATAAGTATACATTTTAAAATGTAAACATGGCAGCATAGATACATTTTATGGTAGTGGGGAGGAGCATTGGATGATAAATCCATATTGGTTTAAATGAATACCGGTAGTTATCTTATTAGCATGAGACTTTCTCGCATTTTCATTAATGGTGACAAAGAAAAAACTGAGCTGGAGAGGTGTACTGGGATATCATGGTGTGAGAGGACAAAACTATCATGGTGGACCAATAGCCAAGGGAAAGCGACGAGTTGGATAGCAAGGACAGGGAGATGGAGGTTCAGATAATTTATGGAAAACAGGCAAAAACAAAGATTCCACAGGAAGGGAAATTGAAGAAAACTTGATGTACAGTGGGGAGAACAAGTATTTGATACACTGCCGATTTTGCAGGTTTTCCTACTTACAAAGCATGTAGAGGTCTGTAATTTTTTATCATAGGTACACTTCAACTGTGAGAGACGGAATCTAAAACAAAATCCAGAAAATCACATTGTATGATTTTTAAGTAATAATTTGCATTTTATTGCATGACATAAGTATATGATACATCAGAAAAGCAGAACTTCATATTTGGTACAGAAACCATTGTTTGCAATTACAGAGATCATACGTTTCCTGTAGGTCTTGACCAGGTTTGCACACACTGCAGCAGGGATTTTGGCCCACTCCTCCATACAGACCTTCTCCAGATCCTTCAGGTTTCGGGGCTGTCGCTGGGCAATACGGACTTTCAGCTCCCTCCAAAGATTTTCTATTGGGTTCAGGTCTGGAGACTGGCTAGGCCACTCCAGGACCTTGAGATGCTTCTTACGGAGCCACTCCTTAGTTGCCCTGGCTGTGTGTTTCGGGTCGTTGTCATGCTGGAAGACCCAGCCACAACCCATCTTCAATGCTCTTACTGAGGGAAGGAGGTTGTTGGCCAAGATCTCGCGATACATGGCCCCATCCATCCTCCCCTCAATACGGTGCAGTCGTCCTGTCCTCTTTGCAGAAAAGCATCCCCAAAGAATTATGTTTCCACCTCCATGCTTCACAGTTGGGATGGTGTTCTTGGGGTTATACTCATCCTTCTTCTTCCTCCAAACACGGCGAGTGGAGTTTAGACCAAAAAGCTCTATTTTTGTCTCATCAGACCACATGGCCTTCTCCCATTCCTCCTCTGGATCATCCAGATGGTCATTAGCAAACTTCAGACGGGCCTGGACATGCGCTGGCTTGAGCAGGGGGACCGTGCGTGCGCTGCAGGATTTTAATCCATGACGGCGTAGTGTGTTACTAATGGTTTTCTTTGAGACTGTGGTCCCAGCTCTCTTCAGGTCATTGACCAGGTCCTGCCGTGTAGTTCTGGGCTGATCCCTCACCTTCCTCATGATCATTGATGCCCCACGAGGTGAGATCTTGCATGGAGCCCCAGACCGAGGGTGATTGACTGTCATCTTGAACTTCTTCCATTTTCTAATAATTGCGCCAACAGTTGTTGCCTTCTCACCAGCTGCTTGCCTCTTGTCCTGTAGCCCATCCCAGCCTTGTGCAGGTCTACAATTGTATCCCTGATGTCCTTACACAGCTCTCTTGTCTTGGAGAGGTTGGAGTCTGTTTGATTGATTGTGTGGACAGGTGTCTTTTATACAGGTAACGAGTTCAAACTGGTGCAGTTAATACAGGTAATGAGTGGAGAACAGGAGGGCTACTTAAAGAAAAACTAACAGGTCAGTGAGAGCCGGAATTCTTACTCGTTGGTAGGTGATCAAATACTTATTAATTACTTTAAAATCATACAATGTGATTTTCTGGATTTTTGTTTTAGATTCCGTCTCTCACAGTTGAAGTAATAATAATAATAATAATAATGCCATTTAGCAGACGCTTTTATCCAAAGCGACTTACAGTCATGCGTGCATACATTTTTTGTGTATGGGTGGTCCCGGGGATCGAACCCACTACCTTGGCGTTACAAGCGCCGTGCTCTACCAGCTGAGCTACAGAGGACCACACTATGATACCTATGTACATGATACCTATGATAAAAATTACAGACCTCTACATGCTTTGTAAGTAGGAAAACCTGCAAAATCGGCAGTGTATCAAATACTCGTTCTCCCCACTGTACATGTTTTGGAGAAGAAAAGTGTCGAGGTGAAAGAGATGAGATGGAGACATCACATGACAATTGCAGGAGAAAATTGGCAAGAGCAAAATACATCCTAGAGATGGTATATCCCTAGGCAGATGGGTTGCCTTTCACATGAACTACGATCCGACATAGTTCTGGGATTTCCAAGACAATAGAGGAGGAGATGAAGAGACCAATGGAGTTGTGTTAGACAAACACCAAATAGTGTGTGGATCAAGTGAGTAGCTGGAGATCCCAAAACAGCTGAAGGGCACGTGACCAGGAGTCTCCAGAAAGCCCAGAACAGTGGTGCAACAAGCGAGACCAGAGAACGCCAGGAGGAATAGCAGTAGGGAGAATGAGTTGGGGCAGAAAAAAATAGTTTCCATCCACCAGAGAGCAGAGGTGTTGAGGAACTAGTGCATGGCGATGAGTGCGAAAGAGGATGTAGAGGGATCAAGACCAAACTGCAGAAATACTACTCACCCACAACAGAACATTTATTGCTTTCAAACAAAACGATCAAACCATTTGTTACAGCTTCTTATTAGTCTGGTTGTGCTGCAACAGTTTTTTTTTTTACAGCCAAGTACTTTGGTGACAACAAAGCTGCATTTGGCAGTAATAGTTTAAATAATAAGGGTCAATAAAAACATTCATTACAATTCGTGAGGAAATACAGCAGTGTGGTGAGGGGCATTCCAGTTTAAGTACTGCATTTACAGAAATCAGAAAAGGCAAACGGAGAAAACTAATACTGACAGAAATAGACAGAAAACAAAGAATGTCTTTCACACAATAAATATGACTAGTTTGATTACATCTATAAACAAAATCTGATTTAGGCCACCATAAGTAAATGGTTGTCGATCAGAAACACAAATCCGTAGCTATCCTACAAAAACTCCATAATATTGGCAAAGAAATAATAGGTGCATTAATTGCATTTTAAGAAACATTGTATTGCTTCTCTTCTGTGCACATAAATCCAACCTGTTTTAGAAGGCATACAGTAGTTAGTGCGCAGTTTTACGCTTAAGCGTTCAGCTCACTTCATGAACGGTTTCCTTAATTTCTCCAAAATAAAGTAGATTAAAAAACATGTACAGACTAAAAATGATGCTTTCAAACATGAAGTTAGATTTTATTTTGTGAAAAAGTATTTATGTGCTTGTTTTTAAAAAGGTCCAAAATAAAATGTGATGAAAATAAACTGAGGCACTTCTATGGTATGATTTGGCTTTGCTAAAATAATTGTGAAGGCTAAGAGACATGGATCAATAGTTAGCCTAATAGATAGCCAACTTAAGATGTTGACATGCTAGGAACCCAAGGCATTATGCCTACTCAATGTAGTGTGCGTATAGTAGAGGTATGTTTGTAATTATGCATCTGAAAAACTGGGTTGGTAGTGCTATAAACAGCATTTGTGACCTGATTTTCAAATGCTAGAGTAATCCCTTTTTCCTTGTTGACAAACAAAATCAATAAAGTTAAAAGCTTCATATATTGTACAGAAATTCCTCAACAAAAGACGTATCCTTTGAAAATAATCTATAATGTACAAGCTAGTTCAACCCGTTGTTTCAATCAGAACAAAACTGCTACCTCGATGGCATTTAATTTTACACGTGTTCCTTGGTTTTATCTTTTGCCAAAATTGTGGAACTTGAAGACTGACACCATGATTTGTGTTTTCATTTCAGCTTTCAACGACTCCATGATAAATGTAAACCGATTGACTGCAGTGTAGTCCAGTGGGCCAACAGGGATGAGTCTATGAGTAACTTGCAATGACTCATGACGATCACATACATTGGTTTAAATTAATCAAACAAATGTTCAACTCATCAACGAAATCCATCCTACGAAAATACCTTGCCATCAAATGCAACTACTTTATAAGCCTAATGGCTCATAATACATTTTCAGAAGATTATCTGGTAGCTCAGTTGGTAGAGCATGGCGCTTGCAACGCCAGAATAGTAGGTTCGATTACCGGGACCACCCGTACGTAAAATGTATGCACCCATGACTAAGTCACTTTGGATAAGAGTGTCTGCTAAGTGGCATATATTATGAAATAGAGAAGAAAGGTTTTCAGAGTTAGAGATCAACTTAAATCATGCTGATGATGCATGTTGTAATTGACTCGAAACCAGAAAGATGGTTCACATGCTGTTAAGAGTCAGTGGTGTTGGTTTGTGCTTCTTTTTTCTTGCGCTCATCATCATCCCCTAGGAATAGCAGGGGGAACATTCCCAGAATGCATCCGATTGTGACTCCAATGCCTTTTCCCTGCACACAACGGGAGAATAATAAATGTCTATTAGGTTTTCATAAATCTTTGAACAAGGATAGCTAGTAATCCAGGTATCCTCTAAATATCTCAACTTGATAGGGCCAGTTTCTCATAACCAGATTAAGATTTTTAGTCCAGGAGTAGGCCAGCCTATAAAGATAATAATTTCTAAATCACTCACCATGTGGGAGCTAACCCTGGTCTGCCACATGTCCGCCTGCTTGGGGGTCAAGTCAGGAACCTGCATCCCTAGCCTGGAAGCTAGAACTTCCACGTATCCTGCAAGACTACCCACAGAAGGACACTATAAGAAACCCAGCCATGGTAGTCATGTACATTTTTTAAAATTACCATTCCATTTCAAGGTCAAATTTGAATTTTCACAGAAAAGAAATTCACACACTCATTTCATAATCATACCCGTCTACCCAGTAACTTGTGATGCCCCACCCCTGAAGTACTTGCACGGCTTTGATAGTTCTATCACAGACTAAATATTAGACATAATGGAGGAGTGATTGGTCCTCTTACCCAAGTCCTGCCAGGTCTGAAACCAGGTTCCCAAGAGCTGCAGCTGTAACAGAAGAGGAATAAGAGGGATTTACGCAGTCTTTCAACCAAACGTTTCTCAAAATTAGTTCAATCTTTTTCAATACAATATAACTGCTCCTTGCTGAGCTGCTGTTGTGCCATGATGATTTTTTTCCCAGAAGTTCAGCCACTGTCTCTACAGTTTGCAATCAGATCAGTGTACTGAATTTTATTATCACTCCATTTCATTAGCATCAGTGAGCTCTCGACAGTCAGCCACAATATGGAACTGTTTCGATCTGGCTGTTATAAACCCTGACAGCATCATGAAAATGCTGCTTGTGCAACACACTGGGATAAAGAGCAACCATAAATTGCACTGTGGTGAGGATGTGTAGTGGCACTATTTAATAGCACTTGGTAAATTATGGAGGAGACAAGCCAATATAAGCACAGCGCATTCAAGTAGATCGATGTGTAATAATATGAGCCAGCATTAGACAGCACTGACTCTGAGAATTGGATTTGGCAAGCATCTATATGTTCTTGTACTCACTGATTAAACCATTATTTCTTGGATTGTGCTGATAATGCAAAAGTGAACCCCAAGGTGCTAGAGTGGTCCAGGAATTCTGTTCCACACACTAGTGTTGCATCCCAAAATTGGTTTTTGTTTTGGTGTACCAAAAAGTATTTTGAGGGAGCATAAGCGGTATGTGAGTATCTCAGTCTAACGAATCAGAAGCCTTGCAACAGCAGTTGTTTGGGACTGATAAGATGTGCTCAGTGGCCAATCAATTAAATACAGATTAATTTGCAATACTCATTCTTACATGAGGGAAACATATTAGTCTACTCTAAACAAAAGTATATAGCCTAAACAAAAGCATCCCACAATTATCGGGAGATGCTTTAGCCCAATTTTAATAGCTGCCGTAGAAAAAGCAGACCTCAAATAAACAAAAGTATTTGTCAGTTGAAGAACTCCATTCCGGGACAGTATCCTACATGCTTCCAAAAACGTTGCCTACAAAATCCATCAGGCCCCATAGTGGAGGGTAAAATGAATGCCATCTACTGTCACAGGATGTGAAATATACTAGACTGGGTATACCATCATCACCTTCAAAATCAGATGGTAACCCAATATGTACTTTTGGTTTCACGCTTAAATAAGGGCAGCAGTATCTTTTGATGTGGTATCCATAGCAACAGTTAATGTACCCCATTGGCAAGAGGCTGTCTAGACTGTTTATTTTTGCTCTTTTGGTTATACTGCAAGATTATTGACCCCTGTAAGGCTATGTTGAAGTATTCTGAGTTGACCAATGTCCATTGAGGGAGCTGCTGCTAAATTTGAATGTTTCAGATCACATTCAACCTTACCTGCCATGGTCGATATTCCAAAGGTGACCCCTATAGACAACTCAATATGGGTTCCCTAAAAGTCAAAAGCAGAAATATTACATTCACAATTGTTTCTTGGTGTTAGATATTCATGTTGACTTCCAAAAACAAAACAAAAATCGCAATGCTCCCATTCATCCTCCTATAGAGTATCTACAATGTGAAATACAAAATACATTTCAAATGCCAATTTAAAACTAAACAATATACGTAAATTCAACCACCTAAAAAAAAGTAATACCACTTACTGCTGCAATCATGATGGCATTGTCCAGGAAGCCAAAACCAATGAAGGGGATTGCATTGTGTAGGAGCACTGCAAGCAAAATTGTAAAGACTATTAAAAATATAAATATTCTTATAGTTTGCTGCTAAGATCAATATGTCTTGGGAGTTGTCTCCATCATGTGAATAGGAATGTTCCTGTTGAGTGATGCGAGTGACTGACACTTACCCTGTCACTAAGTGACTCCCGCATGCTTGTTTGTGCCTGTGTGTACTGTATGTTTATGGGGGCGATGAACTACTGACAAGATTTCTATACTGTCAGACAGCTTGGCAAAAACTAGCACAGTAGCACTGTTCGAAAGCTGACACTGTCATTTTCAATGGCTGACTCGAACATTTCCCTTCATTATATACAGTGGGGGAAAAAAGTATTTAGTCAGCCACCAATTGTGCAAGTTCTCCCACTTAAAAAGATGAGAGGCCTGTAATTTTCATCATAGGTAATCGTCAACTATGACAGACAAAATGAGATTTTTTTCCCCCAGAAAATCACATTGTAGGATTTTTAATGAATTTATTTGCAAATTATGGTGGAAAATAAGTATTTGGTCAATAACAAAAGTTACCCTTTGTTGGCAATGACACAGGTCAAACGTTTTCTGTAAGTCTTCACAAGGTTTTCACACACTGTTGCTGTTATTTTGGCCCATTCCTCCATGCAGATCTCCTCTAGAACAGTGATGTTTTGGGGCTGTCGCTAGGCAACACGGACTTTCAACTCCCTCCAAAGATTTTCTATGGGGTTGAGATCTGGAGACTGGCTAGGCCACTCCAGGACCTTGAAATGCTTCTTACGAAGCCACTCCTTCGTTGCCCGGGCGGTGTGTTTGGGATCATTGTCATGCTGAAAGACCCAGCCACGTTTCATCTTCAATGCCCTTGCTGATGGAAGGAGGTTTTCACTCAAAATCTCACGATACATGGCCCCATTCATTCTTTCCTTTACACGGATCAGTCGTCCTGGTCCCTTTGCAGAAAAACAGCCCCAAAGCATGATGTTTCCACCCCCATGCTTCACAGTAGGTATGGTGTTCTTTGGATGCAACTCAGCATTCTTTGTCCTCCAAACACGACGAGTTGAGTTTTTACCAAAAAGTTCTATTTTGGTTTCATCTGACCATATGACATTCTCCCAATCCTCTTCTGGATCATCCAAATGCACTCTAGCAAACTTCAGACGGGCCTGGACATGCACTGGCTTAAGCAGGGGGACACGTCTGGCACTGCAGGATTTGAGTCCCTGGCGGCGTAGTGTGTTACTGATGGTAGGCTTTGTTCTTTGGTCCCAGCTCTCTGCAGGTCATTCACTAGGTCCCCCCGTGTGGTTCTGGGATTTTTGCTCACCGTTCTTGTGATCATTTTGACCCCACGGGGTGAGATCTTGCGTGGAGCCCAGATCGAGGGAGATTATCAGTGGTCTTGTATGTCTTCCATTTCCTAATAATTGCTCCCACAGTTGATTTCTTCAAACCAAGCTGCTTACCTATTGCAGATTCAGTCTTCCCAGCCTGGTGCAGGTCTACAATTTTGTTTCTGGTGTCCTTTGACAGCTCTTTGGTCTTGGCCATAGTGGAGTTTGGAGTGTGACTGTTTGAGGTTGTGGACAGGTGTCTTTTATACTGATAACAAGTTCAAACAGGTGCCATTAATACAGGTAACGAGTGGAGGACAGAGGAGCCTCTTAAAGAAGAAGTTACAGGTCTGTGAGAGCCAGAAATCTTGCTTGTTTGTAGGTGACCAAATACTTATTTTCCACCATAATTTGCAAATAAATTCATTAAAAATCCTACAATGTGATTTTCTGGAGAAAAAAATTCTCAATTTGTCTGTCATAGTTGACGTGTACCTATGATGAAAATTACAGGCCTCTCTCATCTTTTTAAGTGGGAGAACTTGCACAATTGGAGGCTGACTAAATACTTTTTTCCCCCCACTGTATACACACATCATTTATACTGTATATTGTTGGTTATTTTGAGATAAATAGCACTTGGGTAGAGCGAATGGGAAACAAAGCTGATAAGACAATTAGTTTAGATACACCTTGGAAAAGAGTCTATAATGTGACTACGGAAGGGTAGACCTCTTTGATCCCACTGTGAAAACTTCTGAGCTATAAATATCTGTATGGTACAAAAACATTGAATTCATAATTTGAGTGACAGCTTTTATCTTACCATATCTGATCTGAGCTTGAGTAAGTGGTGAAGTCTCTTGAGTCTCTGAAAGACAAGAACATCAAAAACATAAACATTTATATTTGCAAAATTATGTGCACTGGGGGAGATCTTTCAGATCCTAATCTGCCCTAATTTTTTCTCTCCCAAAAAGCTTGGCACAGAGGTGTTTCTGCAAACTTTCCAGCACAAATAAACATATTATTCACTGTATAGGCCTAACATTGATTGAACTACTCAGCTCTATCCAAGAGGATAATTATAGTGCTGTTCTGCACGCACAAGCTTGTTTGCAAACAAACGTTTGCTCTTGGTCAAACGTTAAGCCAACTCAGAAGTTCAAAGGTATTAAAAGTTCCTCCATAGAAGCCGCTCCTCCGTAGGTATAAATCTGTTGGCCTAATTCAGATAATGCATGTCATAACAAGATGCCCAGCGCTTCAAGCCAAGCTTCCTCCACCCTCTCTCGCTCTCTCCCCACCTGCAACATTTCAGTCGCATCTCTCGCCCTACACTGGTCTGCGTTTTTGGGGGTCCAGAGAGAACAGCGCCGGGAAGATGGCTGCCGTTTTACAGCCCTCTAACCAATTGTACTATTATGTGTGTTTTTCCGCGTTATTTGTAATTTATTTTGTACATAATGTTTCTGCCATCGTCTCTTATAACCAAAAAGAGCTTCTGGATATCAGGACAGCGATTACTCACCTCGCATTGGACGAAGATTTTTTCTTCAACAAGGCGGTCGCGAAGGATATCCTACAGACACCCGACAAGGCCCAGATCCCCGTCATTCGCGTGAGGAAGAGACGGAGATATCGCGGACGCAGATCCGGGTGCCTTGTAAGGATCCGACGGCGAGCGAGTAAACTGCCTCTCCCATCAATCCTACTAGCCAACGTTCAATCTTTTGAGAATAAAATGGACGAGTTAAGATTACGGTTATCCTACCAACGGGACATTAAAAACTGTAATATCTTATGTTTCACGGAGTCGTGGCTGAACGACAACAATGATAACATTCAGCTAGCAGGCTATACGCTACATCGGCAGGACAGAACGTCTGACTCTGGTAAGACAAGGGGCGGCGGTCTGTGTATATTTGTAAACAACAGCTGGTGCACAAAATCAAATACTAAGGAAGTCTCGAGGTTTTGCTCGCCTGAAGTAGAGTATCTTATGATAAGCTGTAGACCACACTATTTACCAAGAGAGTTTTCATCTATATTTTTCATAGCTGTCTATTTACCACCACAAACCAATGCTGGCATTAAGATTGCTCTGAATGAGTTGTACAAGGCCATTAATCAACAGGAAAACGCTCATCCAGATGCAGCGCTCCTAGTGGCCGGGGACTTTAATGCAGGGAAACTTAAATCCGTTCTACCTAATTTCTACCAGCATGTTAAATGTGCAACCAGAGGGAAAAAAACTCTAGACCACCTTTACTCCACACACAGAGACGCATACAAAGCTCTCCCTCGCCCTCCATTTGGCAAATCTGACCATAACTCTATCCTCCTGATTCCTGCTTATAAGCAAAAACTGAAGCAGGAAGCACCAGTGATTCGGTTAATAAAAAAGTGGTCAGATGACGCAGATGCTAAGCTACAGGACTGTTTTGCTAGCACAGACTGGAACATGTTCCGGGATTCTTCAGACAGCATTGAGGAGTACACCACATCAGTCACTGGCTTCATCAATAAGTGCATCGATGATGTCGTCCCCACAGTGACCGTACGTACATACCCCAACCAGAAGCCATGGATTACAGGAAACATCCGCACTGAGCTAAAGGGTAGAGCTGCCGCTTTCAAGGAACGGGACTCTAACCCGGACGCTTATAAGAAATCCCGCTATGACCTCCGACGAACCATCAAACAGGCAAAGAGTCAATACAGGTCTAAGATTGAATCATACTACACTGGCTCTGACGCTCGTCGGATGTGGCAGGGCTTGAAAACTATTACAGACTACAAAGGGAAGCACAGCCGCGAGCTGCCCAGTGACACAAGCCTACCAGACGAGCTAAACCACTTCTATGCTCGCTTCGAGGCAAGCAACACTGAAGCATGCATGAGAGCACCAGCTGTTCCGGATGACTATGTGATCACGCTCTCCGTAGCCGATGTGAGTAAGACTTTTAAGCAGGTCAACATTCACAAGGCCGCAGGGCCACACGGATTACCAGGACGTGTACTCCGAGCATGTGCTGACCAACTGGCAAGTGTCTTCACTGACATTTTCAACATGTCCCTGACTGAGTCTGTAATACCAACATGTTTCAAGCAGACCACCATAGTCCCCGTGCCCAAGAACTCTAAGATAACCTGCCTAAATGACTACCGACCCGTAGCACTGACGTCTGTAGCCATGAAGTGCTTTGAAAGACTGGTCATGGCTCACATCAACAGCATAATCCCAGAAACCCTAGACCCACTCCAATTTGCATACCGCCCCAACAGATCCACAGATGATGCAATCTCTATTTCACTCCACACTGCCCTTTCCCACCTGGACAAGAGGAACACCTACGTGAGAATGCTATTCATTGACTACAGCTCAGCATTCAACACCATAGGCCCTCTAAGCTCATCACTAAGCTAAGGATCCTGGGACTAAACACCTCCCTCTGCAACTGGATCCTGGACTTCCTGACGGGCCGCCCCCAGGTGGTAAGGGTAGGTAACAACACATCTGCCACACTGATCCTCAACACGGGGGCCCCTCAGGGGTGCGTGCTCAGTCCCCTCCTGTACTCTCTGTTCACCCATGACTGCATGGCCAGGCACGACTCCAACACCATCATTAAGTTTGCCGACGACACAACAGTGGTAGGCCTGATCACCGACAACGATGAGACAGCCTATAGGGAGGAGGTCAGAGATCTGGCCGTGTGGTGCCAGGACAACAACCTCTCCCTCAACGTGACCAAGACAAAGGAGATGATTGTGGACTACAGGAAAAAAAAGAGGACTGAGCACGCCCCCATTCTCATCGACGGGGCTGTAGTGGAACAGGTTGAGAGCTTCAAGTTCCTTGGTGTCCACATCACCAACGAACTATCATGGTCCAAACACACCAAGACAGTCGTGAAGAGGGCACGACAAAGCCTATTCCCCCTCAGGAGACTAAAAAGATTTGGCATGGGTCCTCAGATCCTCAAAAAATTCTACAGCTGCACCATCGAGAGCATCCTGACTGGTTGCATCACCGCCTGGTATGGCAACTGCTTGGCCTCCGACCGCAAGGCACTACAGAGGGTAGTGCGTACGGCCCAGTACATCACTGGGGCAAAGCTCCCTGCCATCCAGGACCTCTATACCAGGCGGTGTCAGAGGAAGGCCCTCAAAATTGTCAAAGACTCCAGCCACCCTAGTCATAGACTGTTCTCTCTGCTACCGCACGGCAAGCGGTACCGGAGTGCCAAGTCTAGGTCCAAAAGACTTCTCAACAGCTTCTACCCCCAAGCCATAAGACTCCTGAACAGCTAATCATGGCTACCCGGACTATTTGCACTGCCCCCCCACCCCATCCTTTTTACGCTGCTGCTACTCTGTTAAGTATTTATGCATAGTCACTTTAACTCTACCCACATGTACATATTACCTCAACTACCTCAACTAGCCGGTGCCCCCGCACATTGACTCTGCAACGGTACCCCCCTGTATATATAGCCTCCCTACTGTCACTTTATTTTACTTCTGCTCTTTTTTTCTCAACACTTTTTTTGTTGTTGTTTTATTCTTACTTTTTTTTGTTTAAAATAAATGCACTGTTGGTTAAGGGCTGTAAGTAAGCATTTCACTGTAATGTCTGCACCTGTTGTATTCGGCGCATGTGACCAATAAAATTTGATTTGATTTGATTTGAAAGGTGATTTTTATTTCCACGTCTCATGAGAGAATGAGTTTGCAATTCCAGTTTTAGATGCTTTTGGTCACTAGAGCAGGTTGCACTCTGGGACGGTGGCCAGGTGCATCCTGGGTGATTTATGGGAGACAAATGCATTTAGACCCAAACAAAAACACACAAACCCCAGCACAGCGCTAAGAAGATTCACAACTCTAATGTGACCATGGTTTGAATAGGTCAAAGATGCTCTCTTGAGACAGAGGGGTTGGGGCGCTATTTCTGGAGGGGTAACCCAAGACTGGGGTGAGTTGACCCCCAACTGACGCAGTTACTTAAATGGGAATGGAAATACAATTGACTAATGTCATGAAATAGCCTACTTATTAATCAAAAGCAGCAGGCCAAACTGCTCATGAGTGCACATCAGCTCATAAAAGAGAACAGGCTTTCAGTGTGGACTATAGAAGCCACAAACTTACAGTTGAAGTCAGAAGTTTACATACACTTAGGTTGGAGTCATTAAAACTCGTTTTTCAACCATCCCACAAATTTCTTGTTAACAAACTATAGTTTTGGCAAGTCGGTTAGGACATCTACTTTGTGCATGACAAGTAATTTTTCCAACAATTGTTTACAGACAGATTATTTCACTTATAAATCACTGCGTCACAATTCCAGTGGGTCAGAAGTTTACATACACTAAGTTGACTGTGCCTTTAAACAGCTTGGAAAATTCCAGAAAATGATGTCATGGCATTAGAAGCTTCTGGTAGGCTAATTGACATCATTTGAGTCAATTGGAGGTTTACCTGTGGATGTATTTCAAGGCCTACCTTCAAACTCAGTGCCTCTTTGCTTGACATCATGGGAAAATCTAAAGAAATCATTGTAGACCTCCACAAGTCTGGTTCATCCTTGGGAGCAATTTCCAAATGCCTGAAGGTACCACGTTCATCTGTACAAACAATAGTACGCAAGTATAAACACCATTGGACCACGCAGCCATCATACTGCTCAGGAAGGAAACGCGTTCTGTCTCCTAGAGATTAACGTACTTTGGTGCGAAAAATGCAAATCAATCCCAGAACAGCAGCAAAGGACCTTGTGAAGATGCTGGAGGAAACAGTTACAAAAGTATCTATATCCACAGTAAAACAAGTCCTATATCGACATAACCTGAAAGGCCGCTCAGCAAGGAAGAAGCCACTGCTCCAAAACCGCCATAAAAAAGCCAGACTATGGTTTGCAACTGCACTTCGGGACAAAGATCGTTCTTTTTGGAGAAATGTCCTCTGGTCTGATGAAACAAAAATAGAACTGTTTGGCCATAATGACCATTGTTATGTTTGGAGGAAAAAGGGGGCGGCTTGCAAGCTGAAGAACACCACCCCAACCGTGAAGCACAGGGGTGGCAGCATCATGATGTGGGGGTGCTTTGCTGCAGGAGGGACTGGTGCACTTCACAAAATAGATGGCATCATGAGGAAGGAAAATTATGTGGATATATTGAAGCAACATCTCAAGACATCAGTCAGGAAGTTCAAGCTTGGTCGCAAATGAGTCTTCCAAATGGACAATGACCCCAAGCATACTTCCAAAGTTGTGGCAAAATGGCTTAAGGACAACAAAGTCAAGGTATTGGAGTGGCCATCACAAAGCCCTGACCACAATCCTATAGAACATTTGTGGGCAGAACTGAAAAAGCGTGTGTGAGCAAGGAGGCCTACAAACCTGACTCAGTTACACCAGCTCTGTCAGGAGGAATGGGCCAAAATTCACCCAACTTATTGTGGGAAGCTTGTGGAAGGCTACCCGACAAATTTACCCAAGTTAAATAATTTAAAGGCATTGCTACCAAATACTAATTGAGTGTATGTAAACTTCTGACCAATTGGGAATGTGATGAAATAAATAAAAGCTTAAATATATTATTCTCCCTACTATTATTCTGACATTTCACATTCTTAAAATAAAGTGGTGATCCTAACTGACCTAAGACAGGGAATATTTACTAGGATTAAATGTCAGGAATTGTGTAAAACTGAGTTTAAATATATTTGGCTAAGGTGTATGTAAACTTCCGACTTCAGCTGTATGTTGTGACTGAAAGACAAGTGCTTGAAGGAGAGTGAAAATGGCACATGAATGTCCAGAGCCTCTTACCTTTGTCACTCTAAAACCCATAATAAACATGTTGGTAGTGACTGAACAAACAACACCATGTGGCACAACAAAGGCTTATGGTGTGATTGAATTTCTGTTGACTCATGGGGGAAAAAAAGACTGGGTGGATGGGAAAATATCCCAAAACTTCTATGACACAAAACTTGATATCTGTTCAATGAGAAATAGCATAAGGCTACATATGTTATCTGCCACTCCAATGTCCTCCACTTCAATCATTTCAGAGGAATCAGTGAGACCTAGACAACATAATTGTTTTGCTATATCAACACTGCATGCTAAATTAACTTTCTGAACAACAACTGGCACAGCAGGCAGCAGCGCCTTTCCCACAGAGCTTAGCTGGAGCGGTACATCTGCAACTGCCTAATTACAGAGCTGTCTATTCATCTTGTCTGTGGCAATCGTCACCATCTGCCCGCTGCAACAGTTCTGAGGAACTGGCACGTCTCCAGCAACCAACACATCCGATAACAGAGTAGATGTACCTGCTGCTAGGAACCAAATTGGAGAAGAGTTGTGTTTGTGTTTATTCTCTTTGACGGCCAATTTATTCTCCATAAAAGTAGTGAAAGTAAATATAGCCCTAATTAAATTGGAGAGGAAAAAGGAAATATGTGCCTAACTGTTTTGTTTGCCAGTGAAAAAGTTAGGACAATGCACTCAGATGCCAGAGATTGTAAAATGACTACTACTGAAAATGGTCTATAACCCAGAGAACATTGCTCAAACAACCGGAGGACTGTAGCAATATAAAAAGCAATAAATGGCAACCAATGGGCTTGTCTGCAGCATCTAGCTGCACTTTTTGAATTTGAGTCCAATTTCAGTCAAATAGTTTATGCAGATTTCTGGCTTTTTTTAACCCTCTTCTTTTGAATTGCTTCTGAGGGAGAGAAACTGCATTTATTCAACACACCTCTGACCACTCCAACTTGTAAACCAACTTATTATTGGTATATTGGCATAAGATGCTGAGATATGGTCTTGTCATTACAGATATGGTGCTAGGTGCACAGTCAATCATCCCTTGGTCTGTTCATTATGATGCCTGGCACATAGTTTTATTCTTGTTTGGATAACAGGGTTATGATTTCAAAAGAGCCCATTACTACAACGCCATACTGCCTTGATATTCAGTGCAATTTCTGTGTTAAAAGCGGTTTAGGCTGATGTTGTAATCACAAGGCTTACAAACTAGTGACACAACAAGATGATCAAAAAATATAAAAAAGTTATCTGAATCTCTAAGCTGACTCTCCTGGGGATTTCATGTTGAACATAGAGACAGAGTGACGTAGTGACATGGAACAAGGCAGCAGTATCCAACATTCACATCATGACATTTGACTACAGTGCATTCGAAAAGTATTCAGACCCCTTCATTTTTCCCACTTTGTTACTTTACAGCCTTATTGTAAAATGGATTAAATAAAAAAAATCCTCATCATCTACACACAATACCCCATAATGACAATGCGAAAACAGGTTTAGACATGTTTGCAAATGTATTAAAAATAAAACACAGAAATACCTTATTTACATAAGTATTCAGCCCCTTTGCTACGAGACACGAAATTGAGCTTAGGTGCATTCTGTTTCCATTGATCATCCTTGAGATGTTTCTACAACTTGATTGGTGTCCACCTATGGTAAATTCAAATTATTGGACATGATTTGGAAAGGCACACACTGGTCTATATAAGGTCCCACAGTTGACAGTGCATGTCAGAGCAAAAACCAAGCCATGAGGTCGAAGGAATTGTCCGTAGAGCTCCGAGACAGGATTGTGTCAAGGCACAGATCTAGGGAGGTTACCAAAAAATGTCTGCAGCATTGAAGGTCCCCAAGAACAGTGGCCTCCATCATTCTTAAATGGAAGAAGTTTGGAACCACCAAGACTCTTCCTAGAGTTGGCCGCCCGGCCAAACTGAGCAATCGGGGGAGAAGGGCCTTGGTATGGGAGAACCTTCCAGAAGGACAACCATCTCTGCAGCACCCCACCAATCAGGCCTTTATGGTAGAGTGGCCAGACGGAAGCCACTCCTCAGTAAAAGGCACATGACAGCCCGCTTGGAGTTTGCCAAAAGACACCTAAAGACTCTCAGACCATGAGAAACAAGATTCTCTGGTCTGATGAAACTTAGATTGAACACTTTGGCCTGAATGCCAAGCGTCACATCTGGAGGAAACCTGGCACCATCCCTACGGTGAAGCATGCTGGTGGCAGCATCATGCTGTGGGGATGTTTTTCAGCGGCAGGGACTGGGAGACTAGTCAGGATCGAGGGAAAGATTAACAGAGTAAGTACAGAGAGATCCTTGATGAAAACCTGCTCCAGAGTACTCAGGACCTCAGACTGGGGCAAAGGTTCACATTCCAACAGGACAATGACCTTAAGCACACAGCAAAGACAATGCAGGAGTGGCATACCCAGAAGACGAGGCTGTAATGGCTGCCAAAGGTGTTTCAACAAAGTACTGAGTAAAAGGGTCTGAATACTTATGTAAATGTGATATTTCAGTTTCTTATTTTTTTATAAATTTGCAAAAATTTATAAAAACCTGTTTTTGCTTTGTCATTATGGGGTATTGTGTGTAGATTGATGAGGGGTGAAAAACAATGTAATACATTTTAGAATAAGGCTGTAACGTAACAAAATGTGGAAAAAGTCAAGGGGTCTGAATACTTTCCGAATGCACTGTATATCACCAGTAGTACATTTACCATTAATTCCTATCATTTCTAATCTACAATGTTTGTTACTTTGGTTACGGTCATTTCTTTTAATGCATTCAATATTATTATTCCAGTCTTCCGGTTCTCATTGTCAGAGTGGACACATTTTTTGAAGAGTGCACAACCTATGCTACACTTGTGAGAAACAAGTTTTGGTTTATTTAATTCCATTTACGAGTTCTGCCAATTTAGTCATTGTCTTTTGTTTGGAGCCCTCCTGTCAATGTTGAGTATGGACGCGCACGCATAGAAGTAGGCCTACAGGCTACCTGGCCTGCGCGCAAATGTAGGCATATAAATGTGCCCATTTGGGTATCTGATAGTATTTCTGATTGGCCTAACGCACCACCACTAATGACCTGTGGAGCTTCTCAAAGTAATGTTTTCTTCACCTCAAAACAGCAAGCAAATGAAGTCTGTTTTTACATCCATTGAGAATTTCAATAGTTCCTCAACGTATTAGAAAAATCTATCCAGCGCTCTCCCTTTCGTTAACCACTCAGCGTGAAAAGGAAAAATGTCATGCTCTGATCCGTGGAAACGTCATAAAATCGGCTTCTTATCAATGCTTGACTTGGACTGAAATAGGTTACGGTACTCATTTTGGGTGCTGGTACAGTTTATATTTAGGAGGTGCAGGAGCTCCACAATACTTTTGAGCTAATATTCTATAAGAGGAACAGGAGCTCAAGCAGTAGAACATTTGAGGTGCCGGTACTCAGCTCCGATGTGCTCTTGCCCAAGTCATGCACTGCTTCTTATCCCTTGCGCTAATAGCCTACAGCTGTGCCTGTCCAGAGCACACTTGCGCAGGAAACTCTGAGGGCCCAGAATATTTTATACAATGTTGCAAGTTTTGGGCCAGAACCCAAGTTATAGTTGATACAATGTTTCAAGTTTGTTGCAGACAGGCCACGTGTAGGTAGCCAATGTGATTTATAGGATATTTATTTTTGTCCGGATATTTTCTACATGCAGGCTCCAATGTTATTTGTTGGCTTTATGTAGGCGATTTTTACATAGTTGGCAATGGCAATAGAAGTTACTTTTTAGGTTTGTATCATTTTCATTTAGATATAATTTTTATTAACCACATGGCACTGATTGTGATATGAAGACATTATTATAAATTAAATGAAACTGTTTCACAAAAATGCGCATATGAAAACCATAACTGGTACGCAGATCAGTAGAAATGGTCAGATAAATTGCCATTCCACATGAGAAAGTTTGCAGACTCCTCGTGTAGCCCATTAACAGTATCTTCAGGAGAGTAATGGCAGAATCTGCGAAAGCCAGCAAGAGCGGGAGGAGAATATTTGGGTTCAGGTTTTTTTCTTCTGCTTATCTAGATCTCTGGCGCCCTCGAGGCATCAAACCGTAAGCTTAAAGCATCAGACAAGCTCAATGCATATAGTTGATTTTATTAAAACACATAGGGTGTGTCTATATATGGAAAAATACATTATAGAGCAATCGATTGGTCGAAAGAACAGACGACTTTCGGTCAACCAAGATTTTTTTGTCGGTGACAGCCCTAGCATTGAAGTAGTCAAAAGTTTGGTATATGGTCCCAAATTCTTAGCACGCAATGATTACTCCAAGCTTGTGACTCTACAAACTTGTTGGATATATTTGCTGTTTGTTTTGGTTGTGACACTGTGGAGCCGGCCGCGAGATATGGCTTGGAAAACGTACCTCCATCCAGGGATGAGAAATGCGTTGTATTCCGAATTGTCCCAATATCCCAAAATGTTACACAGAGTAGTACCCTCAATCTTCTCTGTGTAACAGTTGGGATAATGGGACAATTCGGAGTACCACGCCTTTCTCATCGTTTTCCGAGCCGTATCTGGCGCAGGCTCCGCGGTGTCTTAATCTAAATCAGGAATCCTGTCCAACCCCAGTGCAGCTGTAAGCAAGAGGTCGGAATCTATTCTGGCTATAGAAATGGGAGAGGAGGCAGGTTACAGGCAATGCCTTGGAAAGAGGTATGAATCATAACAGAGGCCTCCTCCCTGGTGTCTCCTAACCCCACCCAAACAAATGCCATATGAACATGTTGCTTTCTACTTATCTGAAAAGACGCAACACACACCCACCATGACATTTATTTTATTTTAGCACGCTTAAAAGATTAACGTTTCAGACTTCAATGGCCTTCTTTTAGCATTGCTTAAATAAAACAAATGTTTAATGGTTGGCAAGCACTGCACCTATTGATTGCATTTTTTGGTTGCACCTCTACTAACTGGTTGGGCACCCTCCACTTCTTTATACTAATCTCTGAAAGATATGGCCTTATATCTCTGAAACAACAATATCCATCCTTGTGCAGTGGTAATTAGTGACCCTTTATCTTACCTTGTGCTATAGCTATGGACTCAAAGCTCTGCAGTTCTTTGAGTAAACATGTTCTTTCTTTGGGGTGAAGGCTGTAGATGAATTCTTTTGCTCTTTTTGGAGAGTTCAGGTGCTCCAGCGGCTCGTTGCGTCCGAGCGTTCCCATCCAGCAGCTTTGCACGTGGGACACCTTCAAAACCTTTCTGGCAGTGACACTTTCCAGCACTGCTCTTGATGAGACTGTGTGTCCTAGAGCTCTCTGAAGACAAAGCTTAAACATTGTGGCAAAAGGGGGCAAATGTGTTGTTTGTACAAATAATTGTTTGGGGTGTATCACAAACACCTTCAAATAAGATGGCTAGGTTCTACTCCAGTTTAACACTCAACAGCACTGCCAACCAGCCAATTCGGAAAACTAGCTAGCTTACTGTACCAAGGTGTTTGCTGTAGTAACGAAAGTAGCCAACATTGCAAGCGTTATCGTAATCATTTGAGAGCTGTCAAACTAGCCAAACCACACTAGCAAGTAAAGTTAAACTCCTGTAGCATTTCTGCAATAATATATTACTAAATGTGTCTGGCAAGACAGAGCAGTTCACGAAAGTTAAACACAATAGCTAGCTAGCCAACTTTAGCTAATTGTACAAAACCGCATGAGACCAAAGACTCTGACAGAGCAGTTCACGAAAGTTAAACACAATAGCTAGCTAGCCAACTTTAGCTAATTGTACAAAACCGCATGAGACCAAAGACTCTGACATGCCTTGTGGCGTTTGCGGGTCCACTCTTTTTGGCTTGAGAAATAAGCAATTTCACTGCAAACGTCCGTGCAATTCCTCAGAAAGTCTTGATATGGCCCAAAAAACCGAGCTCAATGTCATGAGCCGAGTCGTGGTCTGGAAGCCTTCCTCGATTACCTCGATTTGCGACCCATGTAGTTTTTTCCTCCTAAATACCATATGGCTTCTCTTCTCGTGCTCTTCCTCGATCTTCATTTACTATATTGAGTTGACATTTTCAAATCATAGATGTATTCATCTAGCTAGATTAATTATTCTTGCTACCACGTCTCCATAGATATATGTTGCTCTAAGTTTGATCATGACTGAGCTCAGCCCGGAGTAGTAGTAAACCAAATGTCCCTTCTTCTTCGATGAGGTTTAACGGCGGTTAGCATCCAATTTGTTGCATTACCGCCACCTACTAGACTGGAGTACAACTCCCTTATATTTTGCTTGAAAAATAAGGAAATACCCTACCATCTAACACTACACTCACAAATTAAAAAATATTATTAATAATTAACACCACCCTACTTTACACTATTTAAATATATTCATTCCTACCTCATGCCCTCAACCTGAAATGATGGGACATCACCACTTAACACTCTTCTGATGTCAAGTCTCGCACACCCAAATACCTCTCTGCAGCTGCCACCACAACCTCAATTTTCTTCGACTTACGTTCCATCCCTGCAGTACAATTAATAACCATTGCTATAAATGCTAAAAATCCAATCTTACCGAAACATATCATATCACTTGTTGGCCTATCCCTCTGTATTGGTACATACCTACTACTCTCACCACTCCTCCCCTTGACCCATCTTCTTCTACTTTCTTCACTGCCTCAGCATATGACAATTTATTCACTACTCCTACCCTGGAAACCTCAATCTGCCTCTCTCGCACGGGACATTTCTGATCCCCAGCCCCATGGGCACCCCTACAATTAGCACATACCACTACTTTCCACAATGATACACATTCCTTTGTCTCATGCCCTTCTGCACACTTCTCACACCTTGGAACCTCCCTCATACACACTGCTGCCACATGCCCATAAGTTTGACACCTGTAACATCATAATGTATTCGGCACATAAGCTCCTACAGGATAACTTATATATCCTAACTTCACTTTGTCAGGCAAAGACTCAACTTCAAAACTCAAAAGAACAGACAATGACTTATGTTTCCCCACCCTGTTTGCGTCGCACCAAACGACGAGCATCACAAACACCGGGAATCTTCCCCTTCAGTTTGTCAACTTTTACATTTACTGCTACCCCAGTAATCACTCCTTTCAATGGCGCCCTTTTCTTGAGAGCGAAACAACTCACAATTATTTACCCCATTTGTTTAACTCTGAGCGCCTTCTCCATATGACCAACAGAGACACAAACAATTACCACTTCTGGTTACCGTCACCGATTCCACTATACCCAACGCTTTTTTCACCCATCCTGAAACCACAAATGGATCAGCCAAAGGGGTCCACTTTTTCCAAAAACGTTACTCCTACTGTCACTAACTTATCTTTATCCTGACCCTCTTTGCAAGCCTCGGGCTCCGAGTACTTCACCCTCATTCACTTCCATTTCTCCTCCTGTCTTCAGCTCACTTTGCTTACATTTCCTACAATTTTTCTTTAACAAACCTTCTCCCTTTTCCCCGCCATTTTTTACAGACTCAAGCTCTTCCTCCCTCTTTCTCGTAGACCTCCTCTGCCTCTTTTCCCCTCCATTCATCCTCCGTCATCCAAGTATATGTCTCCTTATGATAATACTGCACTTCTCTGTTTCTTGCTTTCTCAAGGGACGCCATTTACAAGGCTCTCCCCCCTAAACCCTGGTCTCAACCAAATTTCCCGAAATGCAACCCAAAACGTATCAAATTTAAATGAATCAATGTCATTACAAATATAAAATACATTTTTTAAATGTACATACATTCGGCTAAATCGGCAAACAAATATCCAACAACTAGGGAATCATCCCGTGCTGTCTGTTTGTAAAGCAGTTACTAAAACTGCTGTTATGTTACCACCTTGTGGTTTAAAACAGGATGTGCTACTCAATTTATTTCGAGGCATTTTTACATTAGTAGCCACGTTTGACAAGAAGTACCTTTCTTTTACCAAAGAATGTGTAATAATTGCTGCATTGTCAAGCATATATGTGAGGATTCAGCATTTGGTTTGTAAGGCTTGAATTTGGTTTGTGTGTTGTAGGCAGCGTTGGACAATGTTGTTCCCTAATCCCTGGTAGTTCCTCCTATGTACTTGTCAAAACAGCTCAATGTTCATCACTGCTCATCATGTCATGCTGTATTGAAAAGGGTGCGTTCACTACCGTGTACTATAGTGTTTGAAGTAATTATTGGGTACTTATTGACCAAACCACTATTAAAGATGATTTTATTAACATGTTTTTTTTAACAAAAGGCTAAATGAACAGCTTTACCTTTAATTAAAAAGCAAACAACTAAACCAATAATCAAAGTCCTTCATTGCTGAAACAAACTGAAAGCACAGCTTTCAATTCCTGATTAGGACAAGTGATACTTTCAGTAGTTTCAACTTACCATTATTAATAATAATTACTATTGTATTGAAAATAACATTGTAAACTTTAGTTGCTTTGGAAGCTGTTGCCATTTAAAAATAATGTAATTTTAGTTGTGCCCTTTTAAAACTGCAATAGTGTGGATAAAAGCCAATTTATGCTTGATCCAAAATGTGGTCGGAGGGTGTGACGCAATTGCGTATCCTCCAGAGCCATGCAGAGGCCAAATCAAGCTCACCTGGCGCCTCTCAAATTTTGTAACAATGCTGAGGGCTCCGAATAGCTCTGCATTGACATGATTGGTTGACGGTAGGTGGGGCGGTACGTCCTGTATAAACACAAACTCACTTCCTTCACAATAGCTCTGCTCCACTGAGGGGAAGAAGTATGAATGCCCTGAGGTCTGCATCACAGTAAATTCTGTACAGCCACTTCAGAGAGCAGATTGACCAGGCAGAGCCTTTAAGCATCACTAACGAAACCATAGCTGCGTGCAGTAGTTTGGGGGTGCTGCATATTTTATTATTATTGTATTTTCAAGTGGGGTGCTGAAAAAATATTTTTCCCAGGGCTACGGACACTATTGGTCCACTAGCACTATTAAAGTGGAACTGACAGTATTTTAGCAACATTACATCGTATTATAATCTGTTCATATACACCCCCAGGAAGAATATGACACCTTTTAAAACATATTCTGACAAGCGAGCACTTAGATATGGTCATTTTCACATTTTCATAAATTCTAAGAATGTTTGGGAATTAAGTATACTAAGGCATTTGTGAAAATTCTACAGCAATATAGAGCGGGAAAGCAGCCGTGCGTTTGGACAATTAATAGACACTGCAGTAAATAAAACCTAATAAAAACATCTGTCTCGTCCAAGACCGGAGTCTACACAGACCGGTGCGCCATAGCCAATCAGAGCTACAGTAGGCCTTTATGCAAACAAGCCATTTGCCAAACAGGCCTGCCATCATTCACTTTGAACTGGACTGTGTGTTTACAGGCAGTTGCAACAGCGCGCCTTTAGATCATTAGAACGCATTCGCCAAAAGCCACATACAGTGGGGAAAAAAAGTATTTAGTCAGCCACCAATTGTGCAAGTTCTCCCACTTAAAAAGATGAGAGAGGCCTGTAATTTTCATCATAGGTACACGTCAACTATGACAGACAAAATGAGAAGAAGAAAATCCAGAAAATCACATTGTAGGATTTTTAATGAATTTATTTGCAAATTATGGTGGAAAATAAGTATTTGGTCAATAACAAAAGTTTCTCAATACTTTGTTATATACCCTTTGTTGGCAATGACACAGGTCAAACGTTTTCTGTAAGTCTTCACAAGGTTTTCACACACTGTTGCTGGTATTTTGGCCCATTCCTCCATGCAGATCTCCTCTAGAGCAGTGATGTTTTGGGGCTGTCGCTGGGCAACACAGACTTTCAACTCCCTCCAAAGATTTTCTATGGGGTTGAGATCTGGAGACTGGCTAGGCCACTCCAGGACCTTGAAATGCTTCTTACGAAGCCACTCCTTCGTTGCCCGGGCAGTGTGTTTGGGATCATTGTCATGCTGAAAGACCCAGCCACGTTTCATCTTCAATGCCCTTGCTGATGGAAGGAGGTTTTTACTAAAAATCTCACGATACATGGCCCCATTCATTCTTTCCTTTACACGGATCAGTCGTCCTGGTCCCTTTGCAGAAAAACAGCCCCAAAGCATGATGTTTCCACCCCCATGCTTCACAGTAGGTATGGTGTTCTTTGGATGCAACTCAGCATTCTTTGTCCTCCAAACACGGCGAGTTGAGTTTTTACCAAAAAGTTATATTTTGGATTCATCTGACCATATGACATTCTCCCAATCCTCTTCTGGATCATCCAAATGTACTCTAGCAAACTTCAGACGGGCCTGGACATGTACTGGCTTAAGCAGGGGGACACGTCTGGCACTGCAGGATTTGAGTCCCTGGCGGAGTAGTGTGTTACTGATGGTAGGCTTTGTTACTTTGGTCCCAGCTCTCTGCAGGTCATTCACTAGGTCCCCCCGTGTGGTTCTGGGATTTTTGCTCACCATTCTTGTGATCATTTTGACCCCACGTGGTGAGATCTTGCGTGGAGCCCCAGATCGAGGGAGATTATCAGTGGTCTTGTATGTCTTCCATTTCCTAATAATTGCTCCCACAGTTGATTTCTTCAAACCAAGCTGCTTACCTATTGCAGATTCAGTCTTCCCAGCCTGGTGCAGGTCTACAATTTTGTTTCTGGTGTCCTTTGACAGCTCTTTGGTCTTGGCCATAGTGGAGTTTGGAGTGTGACTGTTTGAGGTTGTGGACAGGTGTCTTTTATACTGATAACAAGTTCAAACAGGTGCCATTAATACAGGTAACAAATGGAGGACAGAGGAGCCTCTTAAAGATGAAGTTACAGGTCTGTGAGAGCCAGAAATCTTGCTTGTTTGTAGGTGACCAAATACTTATTTTCCACCATAATTTGCAAATAAATTCATAAAAAATCCTACAATGTGATTTTCTGGATTTTTTTCTCTCAATTTGTCTGTTTTAGTTGACGTGTACCTATGATGAAAATTACAGGCCTCTCTCATCTTTTTAAGTGGGAGAACTTGCACAATTGGTGGCTGACTAAATACTTTTTTCCCCCACTGTATACACCTGAATGGATTTCTGCAAATATGTAAATACCACAGGAGTCATCTTATATTTAGGAACTTTACAGTCCTATTGATCAAACAACCATGAAAAGGTAGGCTCCCTCTCCCTCAGTTATGCACATCAACAACAAGATTAACAACTAATGCTAGCCAGAGCAAGATGAGCTCAAATCTAACGAAGGAACATTTACATTACATTTTAGTCATTTAGCAGACGCTCTTATCCAGAGCGACTTACAGTTAGTGAGTGCATACATTACTTATTATTATTTTTATTTTTTTCTTCATACTGGCCCCCCGTGGGAATCGAACCCACAACCCTGGCATTGCAAACACCATGCTCTACCAACTGAGCTACATCCCTGCCGGCCATTCCCTCCCCTACCTTGGACGACGCTGGGCCAATTGTGCGCCGCCCCATGGGTCTCCCGGTCACGGCCGGCCACGACAGAGCCTGGATTCAAACCAGGATCTCTAGTGGCAGTGCCTTAGACCACTGCGCCACTCGGGAGGAACATTAGATAAACCATCTCAAACTTTTTCCCTTTAGTTGCCCGACAAAGTTGCACTGATAAACGATGGGGAATGGTAGCCTACTCGTCCTTCTGCAGCTTGCCTGCCAATGCATTAATTATTGTCCCAACCAAGCACCCACGCTAACTGGCTAACTTGCTACTTCCAGACACAAATGAGAGAACACCTCACTCTGACCATTTTACTCGCCATAGCTGGTTAGGCTGTTTACATGTTATCTAAAGCTTTCATGACTAACTATTACTTTTTTTTGCCTATTTTTACTGACACCGTTCATATCTAACAGGTGTTGCACGTTCGTAAATTCATCAGTTATTCTGCGCTCTGGCACACTCAGGCGAGAGTGCTCTGAAATCAGTGTATAGCCTGAGTGAATTTGCGAACGCAAGAGATGTGCTAACTGGATAACAGTCATTCAAGTTCTTGCTAGCTAACCAAATGACATTTGCATCTCTAGCTGTGTATAGCCACCGAAAAATTATATGAGGGGAAAAAGTCAGTCAGTCACTCACTCCTCCAATGACATTACATCCTCCTAGCAGCTAACTATCTAGCTAACGTTAGGCTGTGTTTTTAGCTTGCTACATAAATAGATACACTAGCCTATTCGCCACATAATGACTGACTTGTGATCATTGCCCTTGGTAGTTTGATTGACATTCCCAGCCTTAGTTACATTCGTCCGTTTTTGTCCAAAATATTGAGTAATTGAAACTGAAACAGTGCATCCCGAATGGAGGCAGCAAACAATGTACCAGGCCAGCTGTGATTTACAACCTGATAGCAATATTTTTTAGACTACCAAGAAATGTATTTTTGAATTTATTAATCATGCAGTGTACTGCATCCATCTATTCTGCCAACAATGCCTATGTGTACATCATGGAATGATGAGTCAAATAGAACCTATTTTTAAAACCTAAAAGTTGGTTTTATAGCATAAACTGGGAATTTGATATTTTTGACTGACATTATGATTGTCGGTTTCACATCTGCAAAGTAGTTAAAACGCTGCCAGTTCCACTTTAAAGGCCCAGTGCACTACTTTAGTGAAAAAATAGTCATTTTTTATTCATTATTGTTTTTATTCATATTTTTCAGGGGGTGCTGTAGCACCCTCAGCACCCCTTCTTCCCACGGCTATGAACACAACTATTTGAACTGAGCTAGTTGAAATGAAGAGATCACTTAACTAACACATTGTCTGAGCAAAACATGGTGCAATTTCATTTTCAAGGTAAGACTCAAACATCTGTTGAAATTGAGTAAAGTAGCGTCTCAAAACACTCATTTGAATACAACCTATTTTCTAAGGGAACGTGTATTTTTATTACATGTACAATAACGTACACAATTTAAGCAAGGTCACACAAGAGACCAGTAATAATGATAAGAGGTATATCAGTGATTACAGTAGCACGTCACGTTTAAATTTAACCTCTTCTTAGCGCAGAGCTCTCTGCGCTGCGGAGCCCCTCTCGGCTCCTAGCTTACTTTCTTTCAGCAAAACAGCAAACACACGACCAACGGCATCCCTACAAAACACAAGGAATGTGGGTCTCACACTGAACTGCACCACTTGGGACACCCAACCACCTAGGCACACTCAATCATGGCAGTTACACCTCTGCAAGCCCTTGGAGGAGCTAACCCAAAGACAAACAAGAAAGGAAACAAATCTAAAAAAGAAAATAAATGACATCCCTGATGTTGAGAAAATTATGTTTTTAACTTAAATATATAATATATATTTCTCTCTATACTCTGATCAGTCGCCATTAGAGTCTGTGTCATCATTAATATAGTCTTCCTCTATAGGCGTTTCCCTGTTCTGTGTCCCCCACTCATCCTCATCATACTCAATACTGTCATTATCCTCCAGTAGTTCATTCTCAGGTTCAGGCCCACCTGCGGCTGCTTCGTCCCCTGCCCCGCCGGGCTCTGCAAACTGGCCTAGGTCCCCGCCTGGAGCCACGTAGCCGTTGTTGTTGGAGAAGGGTGCCCTGTCCCGGGCATCCTCATCAATGTACACCTTCTGGTGGCACATGGGACATGTGTCCTGGATGTAGAGCCACTTACGGAGGCAGAGTGCGTGAAAGTAGTGTTGGCACGGCGTGATGCGTGCCGACGTGGTAAACTCCTGGTAGCATATAGCGCAGACGTCCTCAATGTCTCGCAGCTGGTCGCCCTTCATCTCCGGCAGGGAGTTTATCTTCTTGACGGCCGTACGGCGGTTGATGAAGGTCTTCCAGCCGTTCTTGGCCTGCAGGTAGATATTGAAGTAGGCGTGGAGGCACATCATGCAGGCGCGGATCTTGCTGCCAGCCTCAAACATCATGGTGTAGGCGCCATTGCCAAACATGATGACGCCAAAGACAAACTCAATGACGCTGCCCATGGAGCGCACGATGTAGACGTAGTCGTCCAGCTTCTCCCACAGCACGTTGTAGTAGCCATCCACCATAAAGAGGCCGTAGACCGTCAGCGACACCACCACCTTGAGGCAGAGCTCCACACAGAAGGCAGTGACGGCGAACAGCCAGGTGTTGAGGGCATAGTGGTGCCATAGGGCGTAGCTGAGCACGACAGGCAGGACGAAGAGGCAGAGCGACACCAGCAGGACCGGGAAGTGGCGGCGAAAGGAGGAGACGTGTGAGGCACTCAACGACATGAGCACAGGGTCCGTCATGCCATGGATGAAGTGCAGGATGGCAGTCAGCAGAAGGCACATGTTGCGGCTGAGCCGCACCAGCCGTTCCTCAGGGTCCAGGCCACTGAGGCCCGTTTGCAGGGCCAGGATGAAGAAGAGAACGGGCGCCACGAAGCCCAGCCGCTTGTCCTCCTCCTCGGTGGAGCCGATGAATGCTAGGATGCTGAGGCCCAGGTAGTGGGCGATGGAGGAGATGACAGCGCTCATGCCCAACACTGTCAGCATAGAGTCACAGCCGCTGATGATGAGGTTGCTAAACAGGTCCCAGAAAACGTCCAACGTCAGGTAGCTGTGGTCACCACTCTCGTGCCGCACCACCTTGACCACGTAGACCAGGATGATGGCCTGCACTGTCATGCGCGTGAGCCAGAAGACACGCAGCACGTCCGGGAACCGGATCCTCTTCCAGGTGTCCTCCACCAGAAGCTGCAGCCCGTAGATGCGGTACATGTGGCGCACCAGCAGATAGACGTAGCGGCAGGAGTAGTAGAACCACTTGAGCTTAAGGGCCAAGCACACAGCTGTGTTCAGAGCCAGAGCCAGGCCAGAGGCCACCGCTACCAGTTGCCGTACGTCCACGGGAAGCTCGATGATGAGCCCCCCCAGCGGAATCATAATATCCAGGACCATAAGTGCAGCAAACACAGACTGAAGGTTTAGCAGCACCACATAGCCAATGCCAAAAAGGAGTTGCACCACAGCCATGCCCAGCCATAGGGTGGGCCCGTTTCGTGGTAGGAGTCTGAAGCCCAGCGCTGCTTTGTAGTAGGCGCTGTAGAAGTCTATGTGAGATGTGGCGTAGTAGTTGATAAGAACGGCCACCACTCCCAGGAGCACAGAGAAGAATAGTGTGTAGACCTTGAATAGGGCCTTCTGTGATAACACCAGGACCACACTGGAGACAGTGATACCTGAAACAAATTGAAACCTTAGTGTCAACATACACAAATTGTTTCTGCAGTGCATACAAAAAAAAAAAGTTATCTTCATGCCGTCACGTGAAATAAACCACCTACTGATTTATGATAAGGTTTAGAACTACAGTTAGCTGGAGAGGAATCAGTCATTTGGCAGTATCTTACTGTTTAGCAAACTATTTGCCAGAAGATACCGACCCTACCGTTACTCTTGTTTACACTGAGCTGCACTGGGGTCGGAACGCAATGATGGTTACATTGAGACACTGTGGAGCTGGCGCAAGATATGGGTCTGAAAACGTACCTCAATGCAGGGATGGGATATGCCATTGTACTCCAAATAGAACCTTAATCCACACTGCTCCATCAAGAGAAGTTTGAAATATGGCTAGTTTTCGGACAACTGCCCTTTTTGTCCTAATGCTAGCTAGCAGTAGCCATTATGGGATGGCACGTCACATTGAACAACAAATGAGCTGATTGGCTGACACTGCCATTCCAAAATGGCTGCGGTGGCTACTGATAGCATACGGACAAAATAGGCAGTTCTCCAGGAAAACAAGCAGTATTTCAATCTTCTCGATGTATCAGTGTGGATAAAGGTAAAATGGAGTACAGTGGCATATCCCATCACTCCGTTGAGGTACGTTTTCAGACCCATATCTCGCGCCGGCTCCATGGTGTCTTAATGTAACCATGATTGCGTTCCTACCCCAGTGCAGCTCAGTGTAAACAAGCACAATGGTAGGGTCGGTATCTTCTGGCAAGGCAAACTATAAATGTGCCTGAAAAACATTATATAGGTCTAAATGACATGTTTGCAAGGAGTGAGTAGTATGGTACACTACATGACAAAAGGTATGTGGACACCTACTCGTCGAACATCTCATTCCAAAATCATGGGCATTAATATGGAGTTGGCCCCCCTTAGATGCTATTACAGACTCCACTCTTCTGGGAAGGCTTTCCACTAGATGTTGGAACATTGTGGCGGAGACATGCTTCCATTCAGCCACAAGAGCATTAGTGAGGTCGGGCACTGATGTAGGGTGATTAGGTCTGGCTCGCAGTCAGCGTTCCAATTAATCCCAAAGGTGTTCGATGGGGTTGAGGTCAGGTCTCTGTGCTGGCCAGTCAACTTCCTCGACAGCGATCTCGACAAATCATTTCTGTATGGACCTCGCTTTGTGCACGGGGATATTGTCATGCTGAAACAGGAAAGGGCCTTCCCCAAACTGTTGCCACAAAGTTGGAAGCACACAATCATGTAGAATGTCATTGTATGCTGTGGCGTTAAGATTTCCCTTCACTGGAACTAAGGGGCCTAGCCCTAACCATGAAAAACAGCCCCATTGCGCATGGTGATCTTAGACATGGCTGCTCGGCCATGGAAACCCATTTCATGAAGCTCCCGACTTACAGTTATTGTGCTCACGTTGCTTCCAGAGGCAGTTTGGAACTCAGTAGTGAGTGTTGCAACCGAGGACAGACGATTTTTACGCGCTACAGCACTCGGCGGTCCCGTTCTGTCAGCTTGTGTGGACTACCACTTCGCGGCTGAGCCGTTGTTGCTCCTAGACGTTTCCACTTCACAATAACAGCACTTACAGTTGACCGGGGCAGCTCTAGCAGGGCAGAAATTTGACGGACTGACTTGTTGCAAAGGTGGCATCCTATGACGGTGCCATGTTGATAGTCACTGAGCTCTTCAGTAAGGCCATTCTACTGCCAATGTTAGTCTATGGTGAATGCATTGCTGTGTGCTTGATTGTATACACCTGTCAGCAACGGGTATGGCTGAAATAGCCAAATCCACTAATTTGAAGGGGTGTCCACATACTTTTGTATATATAGTGTAACTTGCAGACTAGGTAGGTAGGCTGGTTGTCATGCAAACATTGTGTTGGACTTGAGGGCAGTAAGTATGCCCAAAAAAGTCACTGATCAAACACACAGAGGTCAGCAAGCTAGCTAGACGTTTGTTTGACATCTAAACGTGTTTGTGACAGTACTGACAGGCCAAGATGAAGGCCACACCGTCAACTATTTGTCCTTTATGGACAAAAGAGGTTTAGCCCATACTTCACAAGTTTACTAACTACTTGGCCCGAAGTAAAATATCTTACAACACCTGGCTGGCATTCATTTGTCTGATAGACAGGCATTTGACCAAAATATTAGTTAACGCATTACTTAGTTTGCTAGCTAACTGTACTAGAAAGAATAAAATGAGTTAGTGTATTGTTATTAGCTACCTAGCTTGCTAACAACTGCGCAAAACAAGGTCTTCAAGTTATCGCAGGTAAATCGGCTTTGGAAGGAGTGGACTGTAGTCGAGGCCCTTCGCCGTTGACATGTGACGCGGCTCAGCCACCCTGACTTGTGCAATATTAGTAGCTAGCTAACTGTCAAGAGGGTGACAGTGGCTCGCTTGTAGCGGTCCAAAACTAATAATTATCTTACCCATGACTCGGATTAAAATCTTCCCCGCTGTCCCGGCCCATCCTGACCCAGGATCATAGTAAGAGTTAAAAATGGCGTCGATAATAAAGATGCAAGGGACGCGAAGCGCCACATCCAGCACGGTCAAGGCTTGTTGGCCGATTCGGACATGAGCTGACGCCATTGCTTACGATGTAAGTCCTGGAGGACTCTGTCACTCCGTTTTCAGAGTTAAAAACCCCAACTTCTGGCTTCTTTCGGTTTCAACTTCCCACACGTTATTTAACGGGGTCCGTACAATCCGTCATATTCGCCAGTTCCTATGCAAATAACGCGGAAGTTGCTACTCTTTTTGAACCCCCTCGGACACAGATAGAACAATGAGACAGATATTTCACCGGATGTATAAGTGTGAAGCATCCGGTTGGCGTTTCCTTTCCCTACCAAATATGGCTGTGAGACGAAGCCCAGTGGCTGGCTGTGGGAGAAGATGGAGCAAGATGGATTTTGGCCGACATTCTGCAGATTTTCTACCAACGAAACGTTTGATCTCAATACAGTTTTCTGTTTTCAAAACTATAATCTGTTAAGAACAGAGTGGACTAAGTTTAGTAGATTTTACCCTTTGCCAAAGTTTCTAAATGTTGTGTTTTTTTAGAAGGAGTGCAAGGGCGAATTGAGTTATTGCACACGCGAACTTCGCAGAGTAGGCGTTCCCTAACGGAAGTATGCAAATACATCCTAAAACGCGGCAATAGGCTTTCACTAGCTCGTGCTTGGCTCTGCCCACCTCCTTGCTTGTTCTGCCCACTATGATTAATTTCTCCCATTGGAAACGATTGGCCGTGGTCTATCTTGGGTTAGTTATAAAACTCTTTGCCTCGGACGTCAAAAGATGTGGCCTGTGACGTTGTCGACGTGCCTTATGGCACTTTCAAGACAACAGGGAACTCGGGAAAAAACGAGGTCAAATCATGACGTCAGTGATATTCAGGTCTGAAAATTGGAGGTCTAGAAAGATGCCAGAATTTCCGACTTGGAATTCCAAATTAGATTACCGTCCAAAATAGTTTTTCTTTTGAGTTCCCAGTTGTCTTGAACCACTGAAGTTGGAGATTTCCGAGTTCCCAGTTGTTTTGAATAAGCTATTACAGCAAAAAGAAAGGAGGACAAGGGCACTCTTCATATAATTAATGAAAATGCCTTTATTAGTATGGCATGTTCAATAGAAACAAGGTTTTTTTTTTTTATCCGACGCGTTTCGGCTGCATGGCCTTCCTCAGGGAGCACAAATAAATAATACAATGTCCTCTTTTGAACAGCTTTTCCAATTAGCCCTAATTTGAAGAGGGAGTGGTTACAAAGTTGATTGGACACACCTAGTAAGCAATACTATACACATTAAAAAGTGAAATACTGTAACTATGTTATCATACAAATACAACTCCAAGTTAGAAGTATCAGAACACTTAGAAAGGTAGTTCTAACCTTAAATATGACTAGGAAAAGTGTCAAAAATAAGAAAGCAATATATTCCATAGTACACTAGAAACCAGCAAAACATGAACAACAACAGTCTAAACATAGATGAGGGCAATTGAGCACAATGTCCACTAGATGACAGCAAATTGACCTATCACAACCCTACAGGAAGGGTGAGAAATCCATATCTTCATTTAAACAAGAGTATTTAGTGGCCTGTAGTTTGTAAATCCAAAAACTTTCCCTTTGGTTTAACTGTTTCAGATGGTCCCCTTTTCTAATAGAGGCCGGAATATGATCAATACCCATAGCTTGTAGGGAGGCAGGGTTACCATGGTGTAAGGACTTGTAGTGCCTTGCCATGGGGTAGTCTTCATTGCCTACCCGTATGGTGTACTTGTGTTCCGCTAAGCGGTCTTGAAGGCGTCTCTTTGTCCGTCCAATGTAGAACACCTTGCACTGTGGACATTCCAATCTATAGATGACATGAGTGGTTTTGCAGTTAATGAAATGCTTGACGTAATTCTCCATTTTGGAAGCTGTGTCAACAAAATACTTTTTCTGTGCAATATTTCTGCAATGGTTGCACTGGTTACATTTAAAAGAGCCCTTGGGTTTGTCGTCAAGCCAAGTTTTTTGAGAGTCACCCGGAAGATAACTGTGGACTAATTTGTAATTTAGGGTAGGACATCTCTTAAAGCTTATGACTGGTGGCTCAGGAAAGACTTGGCATAGTACCGTATCACTTTGGATAATTCCCCAATTATTTTTAATGATTATTTTAATGTTCTCTGCTTCAGTGCTGTATTTTGTAACAAAATACACTCTCTCTGATGTATCACGAGGCACTCCCCTTCGCAACAAGTTCTCTCTGTCAAGTAATCCAGCCCTTATACCTGCATCTTTCAGGACCTGAACGCTGTAACCCCGATTCAAGAAGCGATTCTCCAATTCAGCAGATTTGACACTGTAGTCTGTTTCCTGATCGGAAATTCTGCGGACTCTTTGGAATTGGCCATATGGAATATTCTCTTTTAGCCTTTTGGGGTGAAAGATGTCTGCCCTCAGAATGGTATTCCCATCTGTGGGCTTCCTAAAGATTGATGTGTGCAATCCTTGCTGTACTCCATAGTTAGTTTGATGTTAGGATTAATGCTGTTAAGGTATTGGTGGAAGGAAATAAATTCATCTTCTGAGCCGGACCAAAACAGGCAAACATCATCAATATAGCGTCCCCACCATATAATCTGGTCAAAGAAATGGTTATTAGAAGGATCCAAAATGAAGTCATTTTCCCATTTACCCAAGTACAAACCAGCGTAGGAAGGGCTGTAGCAAGCTCCCATGGCACATCATTTGACCTGTTTAAAAATACGGTCCTGAAAGATAAAGATGTTATGATTAAGAGTCCATTCAGTCAGTGAGACAATTAATTCTGTAGGAGGCATCTCAGTTTCAGGTCGGGGACTCAAGAAATGGTGCATAGCTGCCAAACCTTGTTCATGTTCAATGGTGGTGTATAGAGACTCCACATCCATGGTGACTAAAAAGGAAGCTGCACCTATATTATTCAATTCCTTAATTTTGTTCAACACATCTGTGGTATCTTGAATATAGGCTGGGAGTGACGTCAGAAAAGACTTAATAAAGTAATCAATGTACTTAGAGATGGGTTCTGTCAGACTTTCATTACCACTAATGACTGGCCTGCCTGGGGGATTTTCAAGATTTTTGTGTACTTTTGGAAGAAGGTAAAAAGAAGCCATACCCGGACTGCCATTGAAAAGAAATGTGAACTCATTGTCGGAAATGTAGCCATTCTCCTTAGCTTCTGTGAGGATCCCTTTCAATTCAGTTTTTAGGTCCTCTGTAGGGTTGAAGGTAAGAGATTGGTAGAATTCTTCATTGTCTAATTGACGGTAGGCTTCTGCTTCTGATATTACAGCTGTTGAATATCTGTCTTTCAGCAGCTTTCAGTAAATCACTAATAACATTTTAATGTATGTTTTTGCAATCGATGATGGTTCACTTCTAACTCTTCCTGGATCATAATTAAATGCATGAGGGGGTTCTTGCTCAACCTAAACATTCAAGTCACACACAGATAAGTCAAATGTTACCTAGCATGTTGATTTTTATAGGGACCGATTCAGACTTAGCTTTCCTACGCACTTCTCAGTATTTGGTATTCAGACTACATTATTCAGTCGCATAATGCGCTTTACAGGTGTGGTTACCTTGCATGCTCTTCTGGGCACTCCAGGTAGGTTGCAGTTCTGGAATATGACAGCACTGGATGATATTTTTTATTTTATTTGATTTCACTTCACCGTTATTTAACCAGGTAAGCCAGTTGAGAACACGTTCTCATTTACAACGGCGACCTGGCCAAGATAAAGCAAAGCAGTGCGATAAAAACAACAACACAGAGTTACACATGGGATAAAACAAAACATACAGTCAATAACACAATAGAAAATCTATATACAGTGTGTGCAAATGTAGTAAGTTATGGGGGTAAGGCAATAAATAGGCCATAGTGCAAAATAATTACAATTTAGTATTAACACTGGAATGAAGATGTGCAAATAGAGATACTGGGGTGCAAATGAGCAAAATAAATAACAATATGGGGATGAGGTAGTTGGGTGGGCTAATTACAGATGGGCTGTGTACAGGTGCAGTAATCGGTAAGTTGCTCTGACAACTGATGTTTAAAGTTAGTGAGGGAGATAAGAGTCTCCAGCTTCAGAGATATTTGCAGTTCGTTCCAGTCATTAGCAGCAGAGAACTGGAAGGAATGGCGGCCAAAGGAGGTGTTGGCTGGAAGCTTCACCTTTGATTCTTCTCAAATCTTTGGCAGTTAATTTGCGTCTTTTTTTCTCAACACGGTTCTTGCGACCCTGTTGACTATTTGCAACAAAACGTTTGATGGTTCTGTGATCACGCCCCAATATCTTAGCAATTTCAAGAGTGCTGCATCCCTCTGAAATACTTTTTTAAAAAATTTGACTTTTCAGAGTCAGTTAAATCTCTTTTTTGGCCCATTTTGCCTGAGGAAAAAAAACTGCCTAATAATTGATCTCCTTAGGCCACACCCTCCCTCATTACACATATATACATCACTTGATATGCTTAAATCCAATAAGCATTCCAGCTTGGAGTTGGGAAATATGCATAATAATGATGATATGGTCAAAACACTGACTTGCCTAATAATTGTGCACACAGTGTATATGCATATTCGTCTCCGTTTCATCAGATTTGAAAATACTCATTTTGTAGATTGTTTAGATTTAGGAAAGTATTTATGAATAATAAAAAACAGGTTTGGAGGGCCTGTTGCGAAATAAAGAAAACAGTGGTTTCATTTATTCTGAAAATGGCCACATTCAGTTCTTCAACCCATGGTAATGTTGGAAGATTAGTGTACATAGAATTATAATCGAGAGAATAGTGTACAATAGTAAGCTATACCCTCGTCTATTGCCTGCACTAACATTGGAACTGTGTGATGGCACCGCCAAGTATTGCACCATGCGTCGGGTTCGAACTGTTACAGCTTGGTCTTCGCTCCATAGCAATTTAATTAGCCTGTGTCTTTTTTTATATTATCAACTGTTACTAATGCTCCTCAGCAACAACCACACGGCCGTGACGGCGTTTACAGAGGAAGCAAATGAATGTAAATGAAACAATGTAATTAAATGGAATGATATTGTAGGCTTTACCAACAGAAGGGAGCCAACAGTAAATTGGCAGTTGAATATGTGTGGTTATTAGGCCTACTGACGGTCAATACTGATAGAGGCTAATATTTAACGTAATAGAAATAGTAAACAGAGAAAGTCGGGGTAGCCTATACTGTAATTATGACATTCGAGAGTGCCCATCCCTGCAAGTTAAAAGGCCGTACAATTTAAATTCTGCATAATGGCACAGCATTTCATAAACTTTACTGTGGGAAAGTTGATATGCTTCAGTTTGCTGCCATATGACTGTTTCACATTTGTCTCCAGCGATTATAAGGTCAAATAGATCTAAAACAAGTGTAATTTATATTTACAATTCCCTTATCCAAACGGATTACTCATTTCTTAAAGTTGTAAATTACAGTGCTTGGAGAATGGTGTTATTTCTCTTGGAAAAAGTAAAGTATATTGAACAAAAATATAAATTTCAACGATTTTACTGAATTACAGTCATATAAGGAAATCAGTCAATTGAAATAAATTCATTAGACCCTAATCTATGGATTTCACATGACTGGGCAGGGGTGCAGCCACAGGTGGGGTCATGGCTCCCACCCACTTGGGAGCCATGACACCCACTGGGAAGCCAGGCCCAGCAAATCAGAATGAATTTTTCCCCACAAAAGGGCATTATTACAGACATAAATACTCCTCAATTTCATCAGCTGTCCGGGTGGCTGGTCTCAGACGATCCCGCAGGTGAAGAAGCCGGATGTGGAGGTCCTGGGCTGGTGTGGTTACATGTGGTCTGCGGTTGTGAGGCCGGTTGGACGTACTGCCAAATTCTCTAAAACAACATTGGAGGTGAGGTGGCTTATGGTAGAGAAATGAACATTCAATTCTCTGGCAACAGCTCTGGTGGACATTCCTGCAGTAAGCATGCCAATTGCATGCTCCCTCAAAACTTCAGACATCCGTGGCATTGTGTTGTGTGACAAAACTGCACATTTTAGAGTGGCCTTTTATTATCCTCAGCACAAGGTGCACCTGTGTAATGATCATGCTGTTTACTCATATGCCATATCTGTCAGGTGGATGGATTATCTTGGCAAAGGAGAAATGTTCACTAACAGGGATGTAAACATATTTGTGCACAACATTTGAGAGGAATAAGCTTTTTGTGTGAACTGAACATTTCTGTGACCTTTTATTTCAACTCATGAAACATGGGACCAACACTTTACATGTTGCGTTTATATTTTTGTTCAGTATAGATTCTTTTTTCACTTGGAACCGGTAGGTTAACTAGACCTTATTCATGGTTTCCTTGCATATAAAGGGGGTGGAATTATTAGGGAATTATGTCAAGGTCAGAATATTGCGTATCTGTAGACACACCTCCGCCACACCTTCATTTATTCGATCTCCACCCCAAACGATTAGGTGAATAGCATGCTATTCTCAGAATATGCATAGAGAGACAAGTGCATAAAAAGGGAATTACATTTAATTTTCAACCGCTTAACCTGGGTCGGAATTCCCCCCATACTGATTTGAGGGATGACTTCAATTCATTGTGGAAAAAAGTGTATTTAATTATGAGTATCATATTTCTGGTTTGACTCCAATTGAAGGAACTTTCCTATGCCATGCTAACTTAATTCTCCATGCAAAGTTGGCGATAAGGCATTTTTGAGGACTTCACTGATTGACTCCAGCAAGTGTTAACATGAGCAGTTGGAACCTGTTGGAAGATGGTGTAAACATAAACTACTTTTGAAGAGTAGCATGAAATGCTCTTCTCTAGGGGAAAAAGGCATTTTCAAATGAGGTCAAGGAACATTTATTTTAGGAAATGTAATCAGCTTCCAGTAAAGAACACTTTCATTGTGTTGTTGTAAATGGTGTTTGCCCTCTCCACAGAATCCTCATTCATTGCAGCAGCCATGACTTCAAGCACTTGTCTGGAACAGAAAGGTAAAGAAGGGATTGATATCACAAAAATCAGATATCATCCTGAACAACAACCATACATTCAGTTATCACAGGGTTAATCAAATCAATTCAGCTGGTAATGCTCAAATTAGCATGAATGAATGAATGAGTCTAGGTTGAGTCATCACTATAACATACTGTATGCCAGGGTTCCCCAACTGGCGGCCCGCGGCCCAAATGGTGGTTTTATTTGGCCCCCAAACTTTTCTAAAAAAAATAAATAAAACGTATTTATTTTATTTTTTTCAAGAATTTTTTTCTTTTTATTGTTGGACATAAAATACTGTACAAACACCAGGAAATCAGCTCCAAGTGATTTTAATTTAGAAAATCTATGCCCAAATCGTCCCGCGGCTGAATCTAGTTGATGATCCCTGTTCTACTGCATTATCACATATTCTTTGCCATTATTAATATTGCTAAAATACTATAGTAAGAATTTTTGTGCAAAACGTAAGTGTAAAACGTAATGCCAAATCCCAGACATCCAATGTCCCACAATCCTTCTCGCCGCCGAAGGTGACAGCAAAGACAGTTTAAAAACTCTATGGTGACAGGGGACAGAAAATATGGCCACTGCTTACCTTACTCACCATCAAAAAGTATTGAGGCTCTACAAAAAATCGTTGAGACACCTTGAATCATGGTGTATTTTTAGGTAAGCCAAAGTTGTTGTCGTTGGGATGATGTTCAATGCTCTTACCGACTGCATGGAACCAACTTTGCTAGCTACGGTGGCTTGCTAGCTAGCTAATTTAGCTAGCTAGCTAGGTAGGTCACCCTCTGTTTACCCGTGGGATTAATGTTACACTCGCTGACATGCTATCCAGCTGTTGGACAAACTAAATTAGCTTGCTAGTCGTTAGCCAACTAGTTAACTAACTATCTGTTCGATTCAAGTTGGTGCTCTGTAACGTTACTCTGCTATTGTGTCTAACGTTAGTAACGTTGTTATACACAACTGAGTGTAGTAGCCTGTTATTGTTGACACTAATCGAGGTACTACCCCTACTTATTTGGTTTACAGAGATAAATACCGCTTCTACGCGTGCATGCTGAGGGCACGCTTCGACGAGGCCAAGGATGAGAAGGACATGGTCAAAGCCACTATGATGCTGAAGGCAGGAGAGGAGGAATTCTGGTCTAACCAACACCCGCAGCCTTACCTCTTCCCTGACTCTCCAGGAGGAACTTCCTATGAAAGATATGAAATGTACAAGGTAGCTAACTAAATGAGGTTGTCCATCATCTGGATGTGCATTATGTGTCGCAGATACATACAACTGAATCCCAAATATACCCCCAGCATGTTATTGCACCAACCTCGTGAAAGTGACTGACACGTTTTAATTTTCATCAAAAATAACTTTATATTGGAGTGCCTTTGATTTGACGGCCTGCACATGCGCAGTTCGGAGCGAGCCGACCCGTTAGACCCGAGGATGTGTTTCTGTGCATGAGCTTGCTAGCCAACGTCCCCATGACATTGCTTACAAGCGTGAACTGGGATATCTTTTGGAGAAGTAGTTTCTTTGTGATCTTCGTACTGTACGATTTTTGCTTATACTTTACCAATTATTTTAGATTTTCACAAGTGCCTAGTATAGTAGCATACTAAGACTTCTGGTAGTGTGCTTGCGCTGTATCTACTAGGCTGCTAATTCAATCCTCTTTGCTGTTGACCCTGAAATGCTACAATACTGAAGCCAGCATTGTCGGTTTCTGATTTTCTGTATTCTGTTTTTGCAGGTCCCTGAATGGTGTCTAGATCACTGGCATCCCTCAGAGAAGGCCATGTATCCTGACTATTTTGCCAAGAGGGAGCAGTGGAAGAAGCTGCGAGAACAGAGCTGGGACAGAGAGGTAGGTCAGGCTACAGTCCCTTTTCCATAAACTGAAGTCCATTCTCATATGTTCTTGTGAAAGTAAAATGTTCTGTGCTAAACAAAGCACCAAAGTTAAAGAATGCATGGTTTGATGTTCACTTTTATTTTTTTTACATTGACATTTTAGTAATTTAGAAGAATCTCTTATCCAGCGCGATTTACAGTTAGTGCATTCATCTTAAGATAGCTAGGTGGGACAACCACATATCTGTCATAGTAAGTAAATTTTTCCTCAAAGTAGCTGTCAGTGCTAGAGGAGGAGGGGTGTTAGTTTATTTATTTGTATTTGCCGACAAGTACACTTCCCAAGAACCCAAATCCTCCAAAAAGGGCCTGAGTGGGAAGTCTGGGAACATTTGATTTTATGCTATGTTCTTTCAAGTCATAATTAGGCTCTTGGCATATTTTCTTTTGAAGTTATTTAATTACTTCCTTCCTGTTGGATTAGAAATATTACAGATATTAATATATATTAATTAAATAACCCTATGAATCAATTGAGTATACTCACGTCAGACCGCCTTATTAATCAATCTACATTAATTGTTGAAATTTGCACTGTTCTGAGTCTGAGGTGGTGTCATCTCTCAATTCAGGTCCAGCAGCTGCAGGAAGAGACCCCTGCCATTGGGCCCAAGTCAGAGGCACTCCCCCCAGCCCGCAAGGACAGCGACCTCCCCCCTCTGTGGTGGCAGTACGTCACCCGCCCCAGGGAGCGCCCCGTCTAAGAGCCCCCGGATGACACTACCTGGTGATAACGCCATGACAGCACATGGCAGCTCACCACAGTACCTTCTACCACACAACAGCATGCAGATTCACCTCCTTGTGAATTACTGTCCCTCTGTAAAGATATTGATATAATGGAGTAGTTTTGGAAGAGTTTGCTTGTACGCAAGTTGCAGTATGCTTTGTCAGAAGGTATTCCACCCTGCCTGAATTGACAGTAATTATTTAGTTTTAAAAGCAGGTGACTTTCAAATGTACTGTAGCTGTACTTCTTTTCCTGTACAAGGACATCTGTTTAAATAAATGAGTATTTATTGGGAAATGCTTCGTGTCTCTTGATATGCATTATTGGCATTGTGGTGTTGAGTATCTTGAGCAAGTGATACCGATTTTATGATCTCCACTCATTGTCAGGAAATCGTACTACAAAGATAAGAAATGTAGAAAGCAGAAAATCAAAAACACTTCTAGAACCTTTTTCAACAGACGCACATTCTGCTAGATCTTTATTGTTAGCTGAAACAACTGTTACATATAAAGTAGGAGACACAATTCAGGAACTGAACAATTATCTTAGAGAACGCCAGTGGTACAGAAAGAGGTCAACTCTGTCCAAACATGTCTCTAGGTCATCATCAACAGACTCGCAAGGCTAGAGTACTAAAGTGTATGTCAATCTAGCCCACAATCTGTGTCCCAATGCTCCTTTCTTTCATCGCCTCTTTTCCCTCGTGTCAATGAACTTGAAGATTAACACATTAGATTAACAGTTTACATCATATTACTTTTACCTGTCACGTATAAGTAGGCTAAGACCTCTTGAATCTGGCCATGAAGGAAAGGAAATGAGAGAAGGAAACTGTTGCAGACTATTGGGACAAAACCTTGTATTTACAAGGAGTGAGTCTTTGACCATGACCAAAAAAGATTACTTCTAACCATTTAGCATACATAAGATTTGGCAACGTATCGCAACATCAACAGCTGTACTTTGGGGGGGAACTACAGTATATTACAGCTAAGTTTTACATGGACAATATCAGACCATTGTATAGAATTGAGTCAGTAGCTATACAGGATTTGTAGCGTCGTTGCATCGACCACACTTTAGCTTCCCCTGTCTTACTTGTCTTGAATGGAAAAATAATCAGGCTTCAGTCATTGTGCAGAAAGTCAAACTGCTCTCAAATGGGGGAAATGTATTGGGATAAATAGGTTCAGTATAAAAATTAGCTTTGACACAGTAAAAAAACAAAAAAAACATGCATTACTCTATTTAGTATAATGGGTTGTCTTGAAATTATGTTTGACAGTACACCTGGGCTACAACTTATACACCACAAACTAAAGTATGGCATTCATGAAAAATGATAGTGGAAAAAATACAGAACGTTTTGGATGTCTATACATATTAGGCCATGTCATTTTGTGAAATACTTTAGGTAGTCGCAATAGTGAATTCTGACTTCATTCAGCTCACGGTGCTGAACACAAGCTTGACTTTGTAACCTTTGCAACTCTTCTTTTAAACATTTACTAATACTATTAGTTTATCGTGTTCAAATGAGTTCTAGTTACCAGTGATCACCACTAGGATAGCTTTCACATAGTGTACAGTCGTGGTCAAAAGTTTTGAGAATGACACAAATACTAATTTTCACAAAGTCTGCTGCCTCAGTTTTGATGATGGCAATTTGCATATAGTGATCAGATGAATTGCAATTATTTGCAAAGTCCCTCTTTGCCATGAAAATGAACTTAATCCCAAAAAAACATTTCCACTGCATTTCAGCCCTGCCACAAAAGAACCAGCTGCCATCATGTCAGTGATTCTCTCGTTAACACAGGTGAGAGTGTTGATGAGGACAAGGCTGGAGATCACTCTGTCATGCTGATTGAGTTAGAATAACAGACTGGAAGCTTTAAAAGGAGGGTGGTGCTTGAAATTATTGTTCTTCCTCTGTTAACCATGGTTACCTGCAAGGAAACATGTGCCGTCATCATTGCTTTGCACAAAAAGGGCTTCACAGCCAAGGATATTGCTGCTAGTAAGATTGCACCTAAATCAACCATTTTTCAGATCATCAAGAACTTCAAGGAGAGAGGTTGAATTGTTGTGAAGAAGGCATCAGGGCGCCCAAGAAAGTCCAGCAAGTGCCAGGACGCCTCCTAAAGTTGATTTAGCTGCGGCATCAGGGCACCACCAGTGCAGAGCTTGCTCAGGAATGGCAGCAGGCAGGTGTGAGTGCATCTGCACTCACAGTGAGGCGAAGACTTTTGGAGGATGGCCTGGTGTCAAGAAGGCCAGCGAAGAAGCCACTTCTCTCCAGGAAAAACATCAGGGACAGACTGATATTCTGCAAAAGGTACAGGGGTTGGACTGCTGAGGACTGGGGTAAAGTCATTTTCTCTGATGAATCCTCTTTCCTATTGTTTGGGGCATCCGGAAAACACCTTGTCCGGAGAAGAGAAGGTGAGCGCTCCCATCAGTCCTGTGTCATGCCAACAGTAAAGCATCCTGAGACCATTCATGTGTGGGGTTGCTTCTCAGCCAAGGGAGTGGGCTCTCTCACAATTTAGCCTAAGAACACAGCCATGAATAAAGAATGGTACCAACACATCCTCCGAGAGCAACTTCTCCCAACCATCCAAGAACAGTTTGGTGACGACCAATGCCTTTTCCAGCATGATGGAGCACCTTGCCATAATGCAAAAGTGATACTAAGTGGCCCGGGGAACAAAACATCGACATTTTGGGTCCATGGCCAGGAAACTCCCCAGACCTTAATCCCATTGAGAACTTGTGGTCGATCCTCAAGAGGCGGGTGAACAAACAAAACCCCAGAAATTCGGACAAACTCCAAGCATTGATTATGCAAGAATGGGCTGCCATCAGTCAGGATGTGGCCCAGAAGTTAATTGACAGCATGCCAGGGCGGATTGCAGAGGTCTTGAAAAAGAAGGGTCAACACTGCAAATATTGACTCTTTGCATAAACTTAATGTAATTGTCAATAAAAGCCTTTGACACTTATGGAATGCTTGTAATTATACTTCAGTATACCATAGTAACATCTGACAAAAATATCTCATAACACTGAAGCAGCGAACTTTGTGAAAACCAATACTTGTGTCATTCTCAAAACTTTTGACCACGACTGTACTAGTATTTTCACAGCAGGACGAGCACTTTTTACGTTTTCCAGTTATATTTGCGTATGAATCCTCTGTATAACATTTAGCACAGCATCACTTGTATTGAAATAAATGATTAATCTCAACGTAATAGGAACTTTCTTCTTTAATTATAGAGAAAAACATTAAATTAAATAAGGCTTCTATTCTATAGCCGCCAATCAATGAGTGTTTCCACTGACACCAGAGTTGCATTCAAGGTAGAAACCTTTGCAACATATTACTACTGACAAATTATGTCACACCCATTGACAACCACTGAGTAGATTGTTAAGGATTGCAAGTCCTTGTGTCCTTCTTTGTTGACTAAGAAGCTTCCTATTGATAGTGGGATGTATTTAACCATATTTATTTAGTCTAGTTTATTGGGTTGCAATTCATTGGGGTAGAACATGCACATTTATTAATTTTTCAATGGTAAAAGAAAATAGTAAGTATCATCTATTACAGAAAAGTAAAATACCGCTTTCCATTGTGGTTATTTTTTTATGTACCCCTTTTCGCCACACAATCTTACCTTGTATATATTTCTACCTCCATATTTTCTGTTGTTGTTTCTATACCTTCTATGTGCTTTCACAGAAAATATTAATCATAGGTCATTTAAGTTAATTAAGCTCTAAGCCTTTTGGCACCTTTCATGACAGTGGACGGGTAAAAGGAGAAAGTACGAAGAGGAGCATCAAACACAAAACATACAAACGCATCAAAATATAAATATGTACATACAAATAAAATATTTGATATTTTTCGTCATTTGAAAATAGTCAAAGCAGTTGTCAGTCCGTTCCCTCCTCCCCAACTAGCGTGCATATTTTCACGCATCTAGAATCCCACCCTTTTCTTAAACCTATAGGGCGAAGACACTGAGTTACTGTATCTAGGTGATTCAATCTGCTACATTGAGGGGCAGCCGACCTCGCACACTAAGCCTTTCACACTATTCGCGGCGCCGACCGGTCGTTGGACATCGTCTTCTTCAGCTTGACCCCTCGCCGTATGGCCAAGAGCACATCTTCCCCCTCGCCGCAGCCAGGCTCCTCCTCCTGAACCTCCGGCAGGGCCTCACGGTCCCACTCCGACAGCCTACTACCAGGATGAGGTGGGGGAGTGGATGGATCAGAGGAGGCCGGAGCGTCCCAGGGTGCCTTGGGAGACACCAAGCCGATGTCCCCCGCTGAAGAGAGTGGGCTCTGGGGGCTCAGCGGTCCCCCTCCCTCGCTCTCTCCTCTGAAGAACACCCCGGGGTGCTCGGGGACAGTGGGCGTCTTGACGGGGATCATGGGGGGCTTGATGGGGATGGGGCCCAGACCCAATCCTCCAGAGGACCGGCGCAGGTTGGGCTTGGAGGAGGGGGTGCGGCGGATGGTGGCCACCCCGGGGGTGACAATACTGCCAGGGGAGGGGGCTGTGGGGGGGATGTCCGCTGTGGAGGCCGGCCGCTTGGCCTGGAACATGTTGCGGTAGGACTGGCTGATGTCACTGTTGCGGGGGATGGTGGAGGACTTGTTGAAGTCGGGCTGGTCTGTCTCCTGGTCGCCACCAACGGAGAAGTAGTCGTAGTCGGACACTGGTGGGACGAGATAATATGTGGATGAGGATCATTGTCACCTACACTTTTAACATACAGTACACTTCAAATACACATTTTTCATGCCTATGGTTGTTGATAAGAAAATGCCATTAGACAGAGGTTCACATCCTTCAGTCAAAACATGACTATTACCTACTATTGTTTCACTACAATTCAAAGTGAGTGGATCCCTATCAAATATCCCATACATTGAGTTTATACTGTATATATTAAAGACTGACGTCGATTACCCCTAACATGCAGTGGGAGACACACATACACACTACAGTACCATGTGAGGGTATGGTGTCCTCAGAGCAGCAGGGCGTGGTGTTCTGGGTGCTGTAGCCACTGGAGCACTGCAAAGAGTCTCTGCTGGAGTGCTGGATATCCAGCTGCAAACCCCGAGCTAGAGCCAGGGCCAGCTCCTCATGGGCCTCCGCCTCCTGCTGACACACATACATTAAGACATATAGCTTATACAGTGCCTTGCAAAAGTATTCACCCCCCTTGGCGTTTTTCCTATTTTGTTGCATTGCAACCTGTAATTTAAATGGATTTTTATTTGGATTTCATGTAATGGACATACACTAAATAGTCCAAATTGGTGAAGTGGAATGAAAAAAATTACTTGTTTCAAAAAATTATACAAAATAAATAACGGAAAAGTGGTGCGTGCATATGTATTCACCCCCTTTGCTATGAAGCCCCTAAATAAGATCTGGTGCAACCAATTACCTTCAGAAGTCACATAATTAGTTAAATAAAGTCCACCTGTGTGCAATCTAAGTGTCACATGATCTCAGTATATATACACATGTTCTAAAAGGCCCCAGAGTCTGCAACACCACTAAGCAAGGGGCACCACCAAGCAAGCGGCACCATGAAGACCAAGGAGCTCTCCAAACAGGTCAGGGACAAAGTTGTGAAGAAGTACAGATCAGGGTTGTGTTATTTTAAAAAAAATCTGAAACTTTGAACATCCCACGGAGCACCATTAAATCCATTATTAAAACATTGAAAGAATATGGCACCACAACAAACCAAGAGAGGGCCACCCACCAAAACTCACGGACCAGGCAAGGAGGGCATAAATCAGAGATGCAACAAAGAGACCAAAGATAACCCTGAAGGAGCTGCAAAGCTCCACAGCGAAGATTGGAGTATCTGTCCATAGGACCACTTTAAGCCGTACACTCCACAGAGCTGGGCTTTACGGAAGAGTGGCCAGAAAAAAAGCCATTGCATTGGTGTTCGCCAAAAGGCATGTGGGAGACTCCCCAAACATATGGAAGAAGGTACTCTGGTCAGATGAGACTAAAATTGAGCTTTTTGGCCATCACGGAAAACGCTATGTCTGGCGCAAACCCAACACCTCTCATCACCCCGAGAACACCATCCCCACAGTGAAGCATGGTGGTGGCAGCATCATGCTGTGGGGATGTTTTTCATCGGCAGGGACTGGGGAACTGGTCAGAATTGAAGGAATGATGGATGGCACTAAATACAGGGAAATTCTTGAGGGAAACCTGTTTCAGTCTTCCAGAGATTTGAGACTGGGACGGAGGTTCACCTTCCAGCAGGACAATGACCCTAAGCATACTGCTTAAGCAACACTCGAGTGGATTAAGGGGAAACATTTAAATGTCTTGGAATGGCCTAGTCAAAGCCCAGACCTCAATCCAGCTGAGAATCTGTGGTATGACTTAAAGATTGCAGTACACCAGCGGAACCCATCCAACTTGAAGGAGCTGGAGCAGTTTTGCGTCTGGATGTGCCAAGCTTATAGAGACATACCAAGAGACTTGCAGCTGTAATTGCTGCAAAAGGTGGCTCTACAAAGTATTGACTTTGGGGGGGGGAGAATTGTTATGCACGCTGAAGTTTTCAGTTTTTTTGTCTTATTTCTTGTTTGTTTCACAAATTTTTTTTTTTAGCATCTTCAAAGTGGTAGGCATGTTGTATAAATCAAATGATACAAACCCCCCAAAAATCCATTTTAATTCCAGGTTGTAAGGCAACAAAATAGGAAAAATGCCAAGGGGGGTGAATACTTTCGCAAGCCACTGTAGATAGCTATACTAGTTGCTATCGGCAGATCAAAGCCAAAGGTTTGGCAGCGGAGGCCCAAACAGAGAGTGGTGCGGTGCCCGAAGCAGGCTCTGGAGTTGCAATGATCATGAGAACGGTGAGGAATCAGCCCAGAACTACACGGGAGGATCTTGTCAATGATCTCAAGGAGGCTGGGACCATAGTCACCAAGAAAACAATTGGCAACACACTACACCGTGAAGGACTGAAATCCTGCAGCGCCCGCAAGGTCCCCCTGCTCAAGAAAGCACATATACAGGCCCGTCTGAAGTTTGCCAATGAACATCTGAATGATTCAGAGGAGAACTGGGTGAAAGTGTTGTGGTCAGATGAGACCAAAATCGAGCTCTTTGGCATCAACTCAACTCGGCGTGTTTGGAGGAGGAGGAATGCTGCCTATGACCCCAAGAACACCATCCCCACCATCAAACATGGAGGTGGAAACATTATGCTTTGGGGGTGTTTTTCTGCTAAGGGGACAGGACAACTTCACCGCATCAAAGGGACGATGGACAGGGCCATGTACCGTCAAATCTTGGGTGAGAACCTCCTTCCCTCAGCCAGGGCATTGAAAATGGGTTGTGGATGGGTATTCCAGCATGACAATGACCCAAAACACACGGCCAAGGCAACAAAGGAGTGGCTCAAGAAGAAGCACATTAAGGTCCTGGAGTGGCCTAGCCAGTCTCCAGACCTTAATCCCATAGAAAATCTGTGGAGGGAGCTGAAGGTTTGAGTTGCCAAACGTCAGGCTCGAAACCTTAATGACTTGGAGAAGATCTGCAAAGAGGAGTGGGACAAATCCCTCCTGAGATGTGTGCAAACCTTGTGGCCAACTACAAGAAACGTCTGACCTCTGTGATTGCCAACAAGGGTTTTTGCCACCAAGTGCTAAGTCATGTTTTGCAGAGGGGTCAAATAGTTATTTCCCTCATTAAAATGCAAATCAATTTATAACATTTTTGACATGCGTTTTTCTGGATTTTTTTGTTGTTATTCTGTCTCTCACTGTTCAAATAAACCTACCATTAAAGTTATAGACTGATCATGTCTTTGTCAGTGGGCAAACGTACAAAATCAGCAGGGGATCAAATACTTTTTTCCCTCACTGTAGTTTTCTTATTTGATGGGACTTCATATAGGGAAACATTTTATATTGCTTCAGAAACACTGTAGTAGGATGAATTGGGTACTTCTAAAGACTGAGTTCCTTTGATCCTGGTAGTAGCCGTGCCTATCAGGGCGTAGATGTTGTTCTTTGCCTCCCGATCACACTCCCAATGTTCCTAATTTCCAAGTTTTATCTACAAATTTTTATGAAAGCGTTATAGAGCATGGCCTCAACAGGCTTCAACCATGCAGACCACACACACTTTGGCTGGGGCCCAATTATCTTAATAGACATAAAAGCACTTGAATACAAACACCCCTCTCTCTCTCTCTGGTCTGATATGATGAATTCATGGCTGGTTTGTTTAGTATGCGTTTTGCTTTCGTGGCTAGCCAGGGATCCAGAAGCCAGCTGGTCAGAAGTGTGTTCAGTCCCGCTCCGGAAATTGGGCGTCGTTAAATCCATGCTACCCCGAGGGCACGATAACCCCTGATGCGTCAGCCTGATATTTCCATATCTGACACACATGCGTACATGCTTGTGTGTGGGCAAAGACACACACATTCATGTGCTTGGAAACACACCCAAACAAAGAAACACAGAGAGAGAGAGAGAGAGAGAGAGAGAGAGAGAGAGAGAGAGAGAGAGAGAGAGCTGTGATGGACGTGACCTACATCCTCTCTCATCCTGGTTCTCTGTCTAATTTCAAAGCCCCAACAGAATTAATGAAACAGACAGGATGATATCTGTCTGCACTAGAGGATGAAGGACGAGGACAGAGACACATTTTTCAATGGATCCTCTGGGAGATTTTCAGTGTGAAACGAGTTGGCTGGTGTCTTCATTGTGTCGAGGGGGATTGTACATACCTATGCAATATGGGCCCTATTCAGACTTGAGATAAGTTGCCTTAAAGGACAATTCCGCCACTTTTCAACCTCATGTTCATTATCTCCAGCACCATAACACTGTCTACATATCTGAAAATAGCGCGTTTCTATGATCTGTGGTTAAAAAGATGAGATGAAAGGTCCTAAAAAAGTATTCTCTATAACATCACAGGGTAGGATAAAAAAATATGTATATACAGTGGGGAGAACAAGTATTTGATACACTGCCGATTTTGCAGGTTTTCCTACTTACAAAGCATGTAGAGGTCTGTAATTTTTATCATAGGTACACTTCAACTGTGAGAGACGGAATCTAAAACAAAAATCCAGAAAATCACATTGTATGATTTTTAAGTAATTAATTTGCATTTTATTGCATGACATAAGTATTTGATCACCTACCAACCAGTAAGAATTCCGGCTCTCACAGACCTGTTCGTTTTTCTTTAAGAAGCCCTCCTGTTCTCCACTCATTACCTGTATTAACTGCACCTGTTTGAACTCGTTACCTGTATAAAAGACACCTGTCCACACACTCAATCAAACAGACTCCAACCTCTCCACAATGGCCAAGACCAGAGAGCAATTATTAGAAAATGGAAGAAGTTCAAGATGACGGTCAATCACCCTCGGTCTGGGGCTCCATGCAAGATCTCACCTCGTGGGGCATCAATGATCATGAGGAAGGTGAGGGATCAGCCCAGAACTACACGGCAGGACCTGGTCAATGACCTGAAGAGAGCTGGGACCACAGTCTCAAAGAAAACCATTAGTAACACACTACGCCGTCAAGGATTAAAATCCTGCAGCGCAAGCAAGGTCCCCCTGCTCAAGCCAGCGCATGTCCAGGCCCGTCTGAAGTTTGCCAATGACCATCTGGATGACCAAGAGGAGGAATGGGAGAAGGTCATGTGGTCTGATGAGACAAAAATTGAGCTTTTTGGTCTAAACTCCACTCGCCGTGTTTGGAGGAAGAAGAAGGATGAGTACAACCCCAAGAACACCATCCCAACCGTGAAGCATGGAGGTGGAAACATCATTCTTTGGGGATGCTTTTCTGCAAAGGGGACAGGACGACTGCACCGTATTGAGGGGAGGATGGATGGGGCCATGTATTGCGAGATCTTGGCCAACAACCTCCTTCTCTCAGTAAGAGCATTGAAGATGGGTCGTGGCTGGTCTTCCAGCATGACAACGACCCGAAACACACAGCCAGGGCAACTAAGGAGTGGCTCTGTAAGAAGCATCTCAAGGTCCTGGAGTGGCCTAGCCAGTCTCCAGACCTGAACCCAATAGAAAATCTTTGGAGGGAGCTGAAAGTCCGTATTGCCCAGCGACAGCCCCGAAACCTGAAGGATCTGGAGGAGGTCTGTATGTAGGAGTGGGCCAAAATCCCTGCTGCAGTGTGTGCAAACCTGGTCAAGACCTACAGGAAACGTATGATCTCTGTAATTGCAAACAAAGGTTTCTGTACCAAATATTAAGTTCTGCTTTTCTGATGAATCAAATTATTATGTCATGCAATAAAATGCAAATTAATTACTTAAAAATCATACAATGTGATTTTCTGGGTTTCTGTTTTAGATTCCGTCTCTCACAGTTGAAGTGTACCTATGATAAAAATTACAGACCTCTACATGCTTTGTAAGTAGGAAAACCTGCAAAATCGGCAGTGTATCAAATACTTGTTCTCCCCACTGTAGATTTTCAAAACCTGCAACGAGTTTATAACCGGAGGGAGGGTATTTTCTTGATTACACGTCACCGCAGTGTTTGAAAATCACTGTCAAATGTTCTAACTTTTGATGATGTCATCAGGTAGAATTTTTTAACTTCATATTTGTTTTCTACAAAACGTAGAAATGTGGCATTTTCACATATGTAGACAATGGTATTTTGCTAGAGATAATGGTGGAGTTGCCCTTTAACATGGACTTAAGTTTTTTTTACGGACATACAGTAAGTCCATGTTTTATTAACATAAGACCATGTTGAATCCACTTATCTCATGTCTGAATCGGACCCTATATAAATTCACATAACAGCAAGCATACAGCAATATATATACTAAAAGTATATTTCACACCATACAGACAACTGCAATTAACAGCCGTACAACAGACCTGGGTTAAATACTATGTGAATACTATGTAAATACTTTCAAAAACTTGAGCTGTGCTTGATTGAGTTTTTCCTATAGTATACAGTAAATATTTGACATGTATAGGGGCCAGGTCTGTTGTACAATAAAAACACATACATGGCATTCACATGAAACATGGTCATAAAACACAGATGTATATACTGTACACCTACCTCTACATTGGGGATATTGGTATCCACATGTTTCTGAAATTATGCGTGTAGCTATATCTTTGTATATTTTACCTTGGGTGTTGTGACTGCATTGGTTCCCTTGGCTCTCTGGGGCTCGTCCCCTGGTGTGGTGGCCTGGGGGCTGCTGGGATTTGGAGACTCCCTCTTCTCCTTGGTCCTCCTCAGGGTGTTCACCATGGGCTGGTCGTATGGACCCGGCTTGGCCCAGTCCTGCACAACACAGCGAGACAAAGCTCTTGAGCAAAGCCCACCAAGAATAGCTCTGCTCTGTTGTGTTCATTAAGCAAGAAACTGAAGAAAAAGGACAAACTGATTGTGTTGTATAGCATTCATGCTTTTATGAATGACATATGACTTAATGCTGTATGACTGACTCCACATACAGTGGGGAAAAAAAGTATTTAGTCAGCCACCAATTGTGCAAGTTCTCCCACTTAAAAAGATGAGAGAGGCCTGTAATTTTCATCGTAGGTACACGTCAACTATGACAGACAAATTGAGCATTTTTTTCCCACGGGGTGAGATCTTGCGTGGAGCCCAGATCGAGGGAGATTATCAGTGGTCTTGTATGTCTTCCATTTCCTAATAATTGCTCCCACAGTTGATTTCTTCAAACCAAGCTGCTTACCTATTGCAGATTCAGTCTTCCCAGCCTGGTGCAGGTCTACAATTTTGTTTCTGGTGTCCTTTGACAGCTCTTTGGTCTTGGCCATAGTGGAGTTTGGAGTGTGACTGTTTGAGGTTGTGGACAGGTGTCTTTTATACTGATAACAAGTTCAAACAGGTGCCATTAATACAGGTAACGAGTGGAGGACAGAGGAGCCTCTTAAAGAAGAAGTTACAGGTCTGTGAGAGACAGAAATCTTGCTTGTTTGTAGGTGACCAAATACTTATTTTCCACCATAATTTGCAAATAAATTCATAAAAAATCCTACAATGTGATTTTCTGGAATTTCTTTTCTCAATTTGTCTGTCATAGTTGACGTGTACCTATGATGAAAATTACAGGCCTCTCTCATCTTTTTAAGTGGGAGAACTTGCACAATTGGTGGCTGACTAAATACTTTTTCCCCCACTGTATATATACTTGCATAATGTAACCAGAGAGTGTTTGCAATCTCCCTGTGATTTGAAAAGTGATTGTATCAGTGTCTGATCCTCCACAGGGGAGACTGGAAGAGAAGAAGGAGGAGGAAGAGGAGGAGGCGGTCGATGACAGAATGGACGCACCTTCCAGGTGGGGACCTTGGAGGAGGGGATCATGCCCGGTCCCAGGGTGCAATAGGGGGGGTAGTCCACCAGGAGGGCAGAACCTGGTCTCGACCATGCCCACACGGGGGAGGTGGGAGAGTAGGAGGGCGAGGCGAGGGGGGTGGAGGGGTAGGATGGAGGGAGGTCGGGGTATACCTCCTGCATGCCCCCGCCAGACAGATAGAGGGCGGTGGAGGGCCCGTGATGTTGATGATCGGGCCCGTTTGACAGCTGAATGTGAGTGGAGGACAAAGTGACACAACAATGATGAAAAAATAAGGTGAAAATAATGCACACGACTGAAATCAGATGGAATCAAATTATAATATCAAATCATGGTAGCAGACACCTGTGTCATGTTCAGTAGGCACATTTTGAAACAAAGCGAAACGGAGAAGGTAAGCTACTACCTCAATAAGAATACTCCTGTATTTAAGGCCGACTGAACATCACCCTGTTGTCTATGTGACAGGAATGAGGGGGGTTTGATCAACCAGCAAAACAGTGTACCTAATAATACTGCTCATGTTTTGGGGAGTATGTACGTGTCTGAGTGTCTAAGCGTGTGTGTGTTCACCTGTTCCACCCTAGTGCTGGAGCAGGTCTCCTTAGAGGAGGCAGGTGAGGAGGAGGAGGAGGAGGAGGAGGAGGAGGAGCTGCCCTCACTGACAGGCTGGCAAGTCTCAGAGACGGCCGAGGATGAAGAGCCAGAGGTCTACAGCAAAGCCGTGCAGCAGGACAGAGAGGGACACACACACACAAAAAGATTCACAGGCACACACACACACACAAACACACACACACAGATACACATAAAGAAGCAGTTCAAAACAGAAGAGACGCGTAAAAAAGACAAGATGCACAGACGGAAGGACAGAGAAAAAAAGAACAGAAGAAAAACGTTGTGGATTTGCAACATTGATAAGAAGGAAAACATATCATACTGTATCATACAACAATTATAAGCACTACAGCAAAGCATGAAAGTTAGGCATATAAGGGTGACTTGTTACATACTAAACAGCTAACAGTACGCAGATACAGAGATTGCAATGCACCTTATTAATAATAGTATGGTCATAGGTGCTGAGCAATGTTCCCTCTAAGATTCGCGTCGAGACTGCCTCAGCCCACAGAGAGAAGCACGAGATTGAACTTCTCTCAACTTTTTCCCTGTTAGTTAACGCTATCAACGTTTCCCTTTACTGTGGCAACTGTGATCGAATCAACGCAATATTAGCCACTTTCAATGCAACATACCGAAACAAAATGAACTATGCAAGATTTAGTATGCAAAACTAACAACACAATAGATTTTGTTGTAGGCAGAACGCATACAGTAAGATTATATTGCATTGACACGCACTACCTGGCCCGTACTCTGCACAGACCGGTGTGGCATAACCAATCAGAGCTGCAGTAGACCTATATGCAAATAGACTATTGTCATATATGGATCTGTGCCATTCACTTTGAACTGGACTGTTTTTACAGCATGAGCGGTCGTGAGTAGATCAGCTTGTTTTGAGATCAAAGCGAGAACTGCATGTAGCCACGTGTGCACATTTTGTTAATATCCTTTGCTAGTTAGTGCGTTATTAGCCCAGTTATAGATAATTTGTAGTCAGCAATAAGGGAGTGATTGCTTCCTACAAGCATACAAAACATTTCTAGACATCTTTGAAAAGCAAGTCAGGTAAAGAGCTTTTATTTGTCTTAAAGGGGCAGTGTTGTATTTTGAGACAGGCTTGAATAAACTAAGTAGCCAATATGCAGAGGGTAGCATAAATTGTCTGATTCTCTGTAATAATGGTATGGTAATAATAATGCATTTTATTTTGTAAAGTGGTTTCTTGCATCAAACAACACAACAACATTTTCCGTCACCTCCTTGTCTGAAGGACAATTGGATAAACAGGTTAACCTCTTAAGGATCGGACCCTTTTTTTAAATTTTTGCCTAAAATGACATACCCAAATCTAACTGCCTGTAGCGCAAGACCTGAAGTAAGGCAATGCATATTCTTGATACCATTTGAAAGGAAACACTTTGAAGTTTGTGGAAATGAGAAATTAATGTAGGAGAATATAACACATTAGATCTGGTAAAAGATAATACAAACAAAAAAACATGCGTTTTCTATTTATTTATTTGTTCCATCATCTTTGAAATGTATGGAGGACTAAAAGTGCCACAATTAAATAAATAAATACACCATTAAATAATTACTTAAATGTGTCATTAATTAATTAAATGTGTCATTAATTAATTAAAATTAGAATTAAATACATAAATGTGTAATTAAATGTATCATTAATTAATTCAAATACCGATTCATTTTATGTAAAATACATATATAATTATTTCACTATTTACATTTACATTTCATGATCCTGCATTGCAGTGATTCATGAATTACTTAAAACTGTCAAACTGACCCATCAAAAGTTGGTAGGCGGAACCTAACGCCTGATTGGTTACCCTCTGCATCAAGCCAAGACAAATCAATTCCGGATAATGTCAGCAGGTCCTGCTTCTACATCCTCTGCTAAGTTTAAAATGTCTCTAACCAACTCCCTGGAAAGTTCACGGAGATCCTCCATTGTCTCTATCCAGGTTGGCCTACTCTACTTCAGACCAAAGCAATGGATCAGACTAGATTCGCGTTAGCCCCGCCCACTGACTTTGATGGGTCAGTTTGACAGTTTTAAGTAATTCATGAATCACTGCAATGCAGGATCATGAAATGTAAATGTAAATAGTGAAATAATTATATATGTATTTTACATAAAATGAATCGGTATTTGAATTAATTAATGATACATTTAATTACACATTTATGTATTTAATTCTAATTTGAATTAATTAATGACACATTTAAGTAATTATTTAATGGTGTATTTATTTATTTAATTGTGGCACTTTTAGTCCTCCATAGAAATGCAAGAGAAAGGCTACAATGTAATATTGCAGTTTAGGCGCAATTTCGATTTTGGCCACTAGATGGCAGCAGTGTGTGTGCAAAGTTTCAGATTGATCCAGTGAAGCATTGCAATACTGGACTATTTTGTATCAAGTCTGCCCAATTGTGCCGAATTGGTCAGTTGATACATTTTCAAGTACATAACTATAGAGAACACAAAAAAATGATATGGTAATACAAAATGTAAGACTACACACTCCCAGGAATGTCATGATGGATCATTAGCTTATACACTAACTTTCACACATATAGATGGCCGGGCGGGGTGGGTGTGGAGCCAGACACAGCAGAGGTTCAAACTGTAGAACCCAGTTCCTACATTTGAATATAGAAATTGATTTTATCAAACAAAACTATGCTACATTTTATCTCTGGGACCCTTAGGATGACAAATCAGAGCAAGATTACTGAATGTAAGTACATTATTTATCTTCAGAGGTGAATGTATCAAACCAGTTGCCCTGAGAAGGTTTTTGTTGTTGTGCACTCTCCTCAAACAATAGCATGGTATTTTTTCACTGTAATAGCTACTGTAAATTGGACAGTGCAGTTAGATTAACGATAATTTCAGCTTTCTGCCCATATAAGACATGTCTATGTCCTGGAAAGTTTGCTGTTACTTACAACAGTCATGCTAATCACATTAGCGCACATTAGCTCAACCGTCCCGCAGAGGTTACTGTCAAGCCCTGCATGTTTTTTTCAAAAGTCTCATGAAATGTAGGCCTACACTGAACACCACACATTGGCTGCTACTTTAGGCTGAATGATAGAACAGCTATTTCCATGTTAAAATGTTATGGGATGCATTTTCTCCATTGTTTTTGATGGTAGGCCACTCTGGTAGGCCTACATTAAAATCAAATAGCCACAGTAGCCTACTTGGCCACTGTTAAAACTGTAACTTAAAAAAACAGCTGAGCTTTTCAGCCATTAAAAGCCTTCCACATAGCACAGTCATTTCAATGGTAATTAGAACTACAAGGGCATTGTTTGAGTTGAGCAGCCATAAAGCAGGCATACCTCCAGCCACCTCTGAGACTTACCTTGTATCTAAGCAACACTGTAGTTGTCATTCAGTTATACAGTACATAAGGCCTTTACATTATCTATGTACAGTGACTAAACACACTGTGTGTGTGAGTGGGTGCACATTCAATCAGACCCAGCTGTGTGTTGGGTCTGTGAGCAGGGTGCCTGGCTGTTGGGCTAGCTCCCAGCTGCTCACCCCTGTGGCTCTACTGGTCTAATGTACTGTAATGGGGTGTGTGACTGTGAGGGTGACTCATCGAGATCTATCTGCACAGTCTCCCACAGCGACGCCACCGCCGCTGTCTCTAATGCGCCCCGTTACCTAGCAACCTGGGAGGATACTCTCTGACCAGTAACAGAGCCCAGGTGGAGAGAGTGAAGTGTCGGTTGGAATACAATGTCTCTGTTACTGTGTGTTTGTGCATATGTTTTAGTTCGTATGTTACTGCTTCTTAGTGGGTTTAGGATTTCTGTAATATGTCTGTTTGAGGGGTGTAGATAAAGCAGTCATAACACCAATATGACCAGAGTCATAATTATTGTCACCACAAGTTCCTGTTCTCAGGCTCGTCTCTCTCTGTAGTACCTGTGTGTGGGTGTCAGAGGGCATGGGCGAGGGTGACTTGGACTGGTAGGCATCCTGGGAGATGAAGCCAGAGTCGTGGGAGGAGACACTGGAGAGGCGGGCGGGGCCTTGCTGAGGGAGGGCGGAGCTCCGGTAGCGGTAGTGGGAGGTGGGGGAGTGGCAGTGAGAGCCGCTGGAACGAGAGTCGCTGCTGTTGACGCTGTTCAGACTACTGCGAGAGATGAGGAGAGAACACAGTCATTTGGTTACAACGGATATTGGTAACTGGTTCTCAACTGCCTTGCCTGGTTAAACTAAGTAAATAGATAAATAAATATTGATTCAAAACAATATTTACATTTTTCCGTTTTTTTATGGGTTTACACACCAGCTAAAATGTATCCAACCTTCCAGGAGAGCCAATGGTTTTCTACTGAAAGACTGTTACTAGGCAAATTGCAAACAGCTACAGGTTGAATATGTTACAGCTCCAGCCACAAGCAGAGGTTGCTAACAAGCTTGACTGGAACACAAATTGGTCTCTCTGGCCCTAGTGCCTCACACAACACGCCTCCACGAAAATGACTGAGACAGTTGACTCGTTCATTTCGGAGAGGCCATTGTGGCCTCACATTTGTAAACATCCCAATAATGGCAATAATGCCAAAGCTGCAGTCCCAGCTCCAATCCATAAGATGGCGTAGGAGGACTGATGCTAGGCTGATGCGTCACTCCCAGTCCCTACTATGTACTCTATCAGCTGAGAGGTTTTGGTGTAGTGGTGTAGTAGTGGTGATTATTGGGCATGCTCACTAACCTGCACATGCTGGACTTCCTGGATGTTGTGGTGCTGGGGGAGGAAGGAGGGGTATGGTAGGACCAGCTGCTCTCAGATCCCTTCAGGTCCAGAATGACCTGGGGGGGAAGAACATCACAACAAGACAATTTATAAACCAAACATCTTGTAAAAAAGCAATTGGCAGCCCTATTTCTAGAGGGAAATTAATGTATTTACCATTGTAACTCCAATCATGTGAATCAGTAACACAGAGACACTTACCGTTATTCAGGACATGAGTGTAACATGCAAAACGAGGGCTATTAGCTCTGTATTGAGAGTGCGGCCCAAATCACTGACCTGCTCGCTGGCGGGGGGCAGCTTGTGGGGGTCCATGGTCAGAGCCTTAAGGTCGTCAGTGAGGGTCTGCAGGTGAGTGATCTCCCCCAACATGGACATCTCCTCTTCCTAATGAACAAGAAGGGCGGGTTGGTGTAAGGTGCTAGCTTATAAATGTGGTATATATTTAAAATTAGAGCTTGTTCTCCATTGACTCAATAGTTCTACTTTTAGACCAGTGAATTGAAGCAGGTCATCCCTCTCTAATGGGATTTTTCTAAATCTCTTTGGAGAGCAATATTCAATGGCAATAGAAAAACGTAGAATAGATTACATTAATCACGTTCACAGGTGCATAGGAGAAGCAAAAACTAAAGTAAACTGACCAGCATGGACTAGCGCAGATTGTGTATACTTACAGAATAAACATTTACTAACAAATGCAACGTTTCGGTCACGTACACCTTCATAAAAAAAATACGGAAATGGTTGTTTGGACCCATGAAGTGCATTAACATCCATAACAAAGATGCTATTGGTTGGAACTCATTTGTTGGAACAACATGATTGGTTAGAATGTGTTGAAACAATTGTGTATGCGGATTGTACTTCATTTCTACATGTTTTCTTCGGCCCAGCACCCCCTAACAAATGACCTGTGTTTGACTACACAGGCTGTTGGTCGGGACTCACCACGACGGGCCTCAGCATGGAGACAAAGGTGCAGAAGCGGCTCCTCTCCTCCACCAGGGCCTTCCTGACCGCCTGCTTCTCTGTCTCCTCCAGCAGCAGGTACTTATCACTGATGTCCTGCATGGCACTGTCCAGCTGGGGCTGGATGTCCCCCCGGCCTGGGGCACGGGCACACGCACACACACACACACACACACACACACACACACACACACACACACACACACACACACACACACACACAAAAAAAAAAAACAACAACATATTTGTTAGTTGCATCCTAACTTAGGTTTAAGACAAGGTCTATCTAAGTACACAGTAACATAATCTATGTTCAGTCTCAAGCCAGACTTCTGAGGTGAAGACAGCATGAAAAGACACCAATGTCTCTTAAAGATATGTTTTAATTGAATTGTTGTGGTTTTCAGTTGTCATCATCATCATTAGATATATAGTTATATAGACATAACCATCACCACAGTCCCAACAATCTTTGTAATTACAATTCCCACCAATCCCTTGTACTACTTCACGCCAATCCCTTGTACTACTTTAATCTTTTGATCCCTAATGGTCAGTGCAATCATAGACAATTTATATCTATGAGTGCAATCATCACAGTGCTCTCTCATGCACAAATCAAATCATGCTGTGGAACCGGTTGGTGTTTACATCAGGGTCACATCCTCACAATATTACACAAGCTCAGGATTCAGGAACACACTGAAGAACCACAGCCCTAGGCAAGATACACAGATTTATAGCAGGATATCCCTCTTCACAAAACAAAGCATTGTTTTGGGTTTGGACATTTTACCCTCTCAAAATCAACCACTTCATTGTATCAAAACTGTGTCTGGTTTTACTGACATTCTAAAATCTAGATGAGTCATATCAACAACAAAAAAACATGTTGGAACTCTCTTTCTTATTGGTCTATTAACTAATGTACAATGCACAATCAAAGTAGATTAAGTATCATGACATTGTGTGCTAAAGGAATACAACTCTTGTCTGAACTGGTAGAGAAACGTTCTGTAATCTCCTCTGTAGGTTTTAGGGACGTAAACATGCAATTAAAGTTGAACATTTCTCAGAAGAGCCAGTACTAGTTATGTGGTTAAGGCTAGATAGATGGAGACCCCTTCTTATTTTCCAGGGAAAGCACTGCAACGGAATTCCTTAAAGGGACACAGAATGCAACATTTGGTTTCCCACAGTATTTACTCTGCACCGGAGGATCACATTTGACATGTTGATGCTATCCATTGCTCTCATTACACTCATAGCAATGCACTGGGGGAGTTTCCATGCGTCATATAATAGGCTAGGGAGACTATTGGACCAGAGTGCTCTGACCACATTTGAGGTTCCTCAGGGGTCAGTTCTAGGTCCTGTTTGTTTTGTTTTATGGGTGAGTTTGAAGCTGGAAATCAAACTATTTTGACGGTCAGGATAATAAGGTCTTGTTTACAATCAAAGTAGGCATTTTATGCAGCTAAAACAGACTGGTTCTAGTTTTTCATGTGTATGGTGAATGCATGCCAGGGGGTACCATTCATAATGTTTTATCATTCTATCACATTGAATATAACAACATAGCAAACCTCTAAAAAACAAGAATGATATACGCCTAAACTCTACAAATTCTGTAAACAAGTACACTACCGGTCAAAAGTTTTAGAACACCTACTCATTCAAGGGTTTTTCTTTATTTTTACTGTTTTCTACATTGTAGAATAATAGTGAAGACATCAAAACTATGAAATAATACATATGGAATCATGTAGTAACCAAAAAAGTGTTAAACAAATCAAAATATATTTTATATTTAAGATTCTTCAAATAGCCACCCTTTGCCTTGATGACAGTTTTGCACACTCTTGGCATTCTCTCAACCAGCTTCACCTGGAATGCTTTTCCAACAGTCTTGAAGGAGTTCCCACATATGCTGAGCACTTGTTGGCTGCTTTTCCTTCACTCTCCCAAACCATCTCAATTTGGTTGAGGTCGGGGGATTGTGGAGGCCAGGTCATCTGATGCAGCACTCCATCACTCTCCTTCTTGGTAAAATAGCTCTTACACAGGCTGGAGGTGTGTTGGGTTATTGTCCTGTTGAAAAACAAATGATAGTCCCACTAAGGCCAAACCAGATGGGATGGCATATCGCTGCAGAATGCTGTGGTAGCCACACTGGTTAAGTGTGCCTTGAATTCTAAATAAATCACAAACAGTGTCTTTGCAGCAATTCGACCATGAAGGCCTGATTCACGCAGTGTCCTCTGAACAGTTGATGTTGAGATGTGTCTGTTACTTGAACTCTGTGAAGCATTTATTTGGGCTGCAATTTCTGAGGCTGGTAACTCTAATTTACGTATCCTCTGCAGCAGAGGTAACACTGGGTCTTCCATTCCTGTGGTGGTCCTCATGAGACCCAGTTTCATCATAGCGCTTGATGGTTTTTGCGACTGCACTTGAAGAAACTTTCAAAGTTATTGAAATGTTCTGTATTGACTGACCTTCATGTCTTTAAAGTAATGATGGACTGTGGTTTCTCTTTGCTTATTTGAGCTGCTCTTGCCATAATATGGACTTGGTCTTTTACCAAATAGGGCTATCTTCTGTATACCCCCCCTTCCTTGTGACAACACAACTGATTGGCTCAAACGCACAGAAGGAAAGAAATTCCACAAATGAACTTTTAAGAAGGCACACCTGTTAATTGAAATGGATTCCAGGTGACTACCTCATGAAGCTGGTTGAGAGAATGCCAAGAGTGTAAAGCTGTCATCAAGGCAAAGGGTGGCTATTTGAAGAATCTAAAATATTGTTTAAACATTTTTTTGTTTACTATGTGTTATTTCATAATTTTGATCTCTTCACTATTATTCTACAATGTAGAAAATATAAAGAAAAACCCTTGAATGAGTTCAGGTGTTCGAAAACGTTTTACCGGTAGTGTATATCACAATACAAGCTTACAAACTAAGCTGTACTTGGTTTCATAACAGGCAGATATATGGTGAAGGTGAGACATAGTGCAGGAGTCAGATCACAACATGACTCTAAACATCAAGAGGTTTTCTTGAAAACTGCTCAGAAATCTATATCATATCAGAGCTGTCTGAGAAGAGGCCCTAATTGTTGACTGTGACTGTGAGATACAGAAATGGCTCCTTTAAAAGGGGTTTCAGAGGAGATCTACAGGTAACTACCAAAATAAAGCAAACACTTGAGTAAATGAGGGATACAAAGTCTATTGAAAGCAGGTGCTTCCACACAGGTGTGGTTCCTGAATTAATTAAGCAATTAACATCCTGTCATGCTTAGGGTCATCTATAAAAATGCCCAGTTGCCCATTATTTTGGCTACCATGGCTAGAAGAGATCTCAGTGACTTTGAAAGAGGGGTCTCAAAGGAGCAACGGGTGTGTGTGTGGGGGGGTGTGTGTCTCTCAATCACCAGATCTCAACCCAATCGAACACTTATTCTGGAGCGACCACACCATCAACAAAACACCAAATGATGGAATTTCTCGTGGAAGAATGGTGTCGCATCCCTCCAATAGAGTTCCAGATACTTGTAGAATCTTTGCCAAGGCACATTGAAGCTGTTCGGGCGGCTCATGGTGGCCCAATGCCCTATTAAGACACTTTATGTTGGTGTTTCCTTTATTTTGGCAGTTACCTGTATATTGGAGCCAGACAGATAATGAATTCCACAATTATTTAGTGACGTTGCCCCAATCCTAATCTCCCCTGATGATACAAAATTAAGCCACAGCCAAAAGCCCAAGGGAGTCAGTGAGGTATATTTGGAAGCAGACCAAACTCATGACACAGTGAGGGTAGTGGGTGGGGGGAGGGGACCTCAGGGGAGACCGGAAGAGGAAGAGAAGAAGGGAGAGGAACTATTTTGGGCATTCAATAGATTTTTAACCCTTGAGTGAGGAATGTGACCTCAATATGAAACAGACGAGTAGACAATGTGACAGGGGACAGGGGGTGGGGGGACCGGGACGAGACCACACACAGGTGGGAAAGGTCAACGGAGGTCAACAGGTCAACAGAGAACCGTGACACAAAGGGAGCTAAAGGGGGCAGCGACTTACCGAACACGTCAGCTGGAAAGAACAGGGGCGTGATCGGATGCAACATGGCAGTTGTTGGAGTAAAGAGGAAAAATCTCAGTCAGTTTAGACCCAAGAGAAGGAGATCTGTTCTTGAATAGCTACAGGTTGCGGAATTGTCACAGATCCTTATTAACTTATACATTGCACAGTACATTAGACTTTCGCCCAAAATCGTAAAGATATAAGGTCTGTAATAAAATCCAATGGATTTGCTAAGATGCAACAAGGATTAGTGACTTGAGTACTATTCTATCCTATCCTGTTATTTGCACAACATAGTCCCTCTTTAAATCCAGACACACAACTTCCCAAAAATATGTGGCTCTTCTGCCTCTCCTCCCATAACTATTCTGACCCTTTGGCCTGTCACCTGGGACAGTATGAGATGTGTCTTGGTGGAATTCAGTATCAACACTTTTGTCTCCTCCCGCCACCCCCAAATCGGATTTAGCTCCAAAGTCAAAGTCACCGAGAGCCTGGTTCCAGTCAGAAGCAGTCCAAACCAGACACCAGGCATCCTCAGAGTCACTGTACCTTTCTTTGCCTTCTTCTGCAGCTTGAGAGTGTCGGAGGATTTCTTTTTGATCTCCTGACGGGCTTTCTTGTACTCTGGGGAAGGAAGGGAAACACAGCGGACACAACGTGTCACACATTGCCATAGTCAGTGCTTTGAAGTGCGGCGAACACCCGAAACAAGGGCGACTCCTAAAAAGGAATAACATCTCATTGATCTTTTTTCTGAGGGACTCGCTTTCCATCGTAACTTCATTATGATAAGTGGTGGCTGGAATCAAACCCTGCAACGAGGGAGTGCTCTTTTTTCTCTACGGGGGAGAACTGAACTCCGAGTTTGGGTATTATTGAACGGAGAGGGGGATTGGGTTTGAGGTGGTTAGCTGAAGCACATAAAAGCACTGTTGAACTGTTGACTAAGCAAAGTAATGCCTTTAAACACAAGGGAATATAAAGGGAGATATCTAGCTAACCAGTGAGCTACTGCAGTAAATGGAGGTGATGGGTGTATGTGAATTATACTGTAGCATTGCAGGCAATAATGGGTGAAGGAGTAGAGTGTAGTATGGAGAGGTTTGAGAAAGTGTATGTGTGTGTGTGGTAGAGGTATATACTGTGTGTGTGTGTGTGTGTGTGTGTATGTGTGTGCAGCCCCTACCTTTGGCGTGGTCCTTGTCCAATGTGTTGGCCACTCTCTTCCACTCCTCCATCTGGTCTTGCAGAGGGTTAATCAGGCAGTCGATGAAAACCCTTGGGTGGGGATTACAACACAAATCAAACAGCGTGGAGAATAACGATCTGTAGCAGAGATCATGTACAAAATACATTTGCGTGGCGTATGTATGTGAAGGCACTGTACGCAATTTAATGTCCTCATTTCATTCTGCTTATCTTATTTCACTCTCTCCACATTATGAGCTAATGGGCGCATTCAGACAGATAGAAGGATGGAATAGAGAGAGAAAAGGCAGAATGGAGAGACGGAGGAGACGGGGACTCACATGGAGAACTGCCTGAGCTTGGCCTCGATGCTCCGGTGCCTCATACACATCCTAGTGAGGGCTGAACCGATCTCTCTGGTGCCACCTGAAACCAGACCAACAACACAATCTGTCAGGCAGAGTCTGTTGAAGAGGGATCTCATCTCATGTAATGTTTTATAACGATTTGTTATTCCCTGTACAAATGATTGAAGGTTGTTGTAATAATTTAACAGGTTCACAACTGTATTCATGAGCTAAATCACAAACATTCAGAGCATGCATAGAAGTGCTTTCATATTACACTATGATATCAAAATTGATTTCAAGCTTAGTCACTGATAATATGAACATTTACAGCCGATTCCATTGTCAATCGCTTTGTGTTACAGTTTCAAAGAACTGAGAGCAGTAAGAGTGCAACAGTGAAAACCACAGTAAGCGAAATATTACAAGTATCTCATATGCTGTATCCCTGAGGACAACATAACAGTATGCTATCTGACTCATACAGTGTCCAAATATGTAAATTACCAGGAGAGTTAGTTTTCACAGTGGAGGGCTGAAGCAACAGAGGTCCCTTTGACATGGGTCAAAAGACAGTCAGCGCACATCACTTAGCTGACATGGTGGTTTCTCAAAATGCTACTACTTTTAACACACCCATCCCATTTGCCCTGGTCTGTCTAAGTCTAGGACTATCAGGAGGAGTTTGCTGGGGGAAGAGGTAGCAAACTCTTCATTGCAACACTCACTGACACACACACACACACAGAGCCCTAATCACTTAAGTGTGAACGTTAGTGTGACCATTAGTGTTTCTAGTGAAAAGAAAACAAAGCCTATGACCTCACCTCTCTGGAAAAAAAGGAGGGAGTAGAGGAGGAGGGTGTGAAGTGTTGAAAAATTCCTCACCAGAATAAAAGGTTGTGTCATCTTCCACAAAACCCCTCTGGTTTCCCTTGACAGTAAAAAAGCCGCACCCCCTCCTGACCCCCCTGTACTGACTGACAAGCACTCAACAGTAGCAGACTAGTAGTAGCTAATAGCTATACAGGCACCAGGGGACAGATGGCCACTCTCTCCCCCAGAAAGAGACTCCCTTCTGGGTTATTTTTCAGTCCCCTGAAAGACCCAGGCTGCTCTATGGAGGAGGAAGTTCTTCAAAAACATCCCATTATAACAAGTGGGTGTGCGATTCAATGGTGCAGTGGACAATGGAATGGCAGATACACTGTAGCTAATTTATTGAGTTCTGTATTGTATTGTTGCACTTACATCCACTGCTGATGGCCATCATTTCAAACCGTGGGCAATGCAGAAAAGAGCTTGTGCATTTAATCATTACTGTAAAATAAATGAGCTTTTCTACAGCATTTTACCCAATTCATTTACATTTTTAGTCATTTAGCAGATGCTCTTATCCAGAGCGACTTACAGTTAGTGAGTGCATACATTTTCATACTGGCCCCCCATGGGAAACGAACCCACAACCCTGGCGTTGCAGGCGCCATGCTCTACCAACTGAGCTACAGGGGACTACAGTACAAGCTCTAATGATGTTTCTCAAACCAAATACATTTCATACTCGAAATACATTTCATCGGACTGTCACTGATCGCCTAGTAAGTACCGTGATATATTTCATAGCTGGGGGTTAAGTCGATGAATTATTAAAAGACCATTCATGTCAATTCATCCAACCAAGAACTGGTCCTCACAATCATTAGTGGCCATTCTCCCTTCTCAAGTTATAAGCTCCTTTTCATATCTTCCTCATCTATCATTCAGTAGGTTTCTGTGTATTGATGACTGTCGTCACTCTGTTTGCATGACCGCTCTATCATCCATCTACTATTGCATTGAAAGAAATATAATAAATGTGCTATGGTATGATATTTCCATATGTTATTGTATGGTGTGGTATTTCTTACCGATATTTCCATCTGCCGAGATTGGCCAGGTAAAGCTATTAAAAATGAATGGGGGAGTTAAATGTTTTAAAGGGGTTGGGGTATTGTGTTACAGTATTATGCACAGATGTATTATCTTTTTTTAAATTATTTTGTATTTTTTAGGGGGTAGATCAGCTTTAATATTGCAGATAGATTGTAACTTCCATCAATGTAATTGTCTGCATCACTTCCAATCCCCCATATGTTTTTTTTTCTCTCGCATGTATGTACAGTTGAAGTCGGAAGTTTACATACACTTAGGTTGGAGTCATTAAAACTTGTTTTTCAACGACTCCACAAATTTCTTGTTAACAAAAATAGTTTTGGCAAGTCGGTTAGGACATCTGCTTTGTGCATGACACAAGTACGTTTTCCAACAATTGTAGACCTCCACAAGTCTGGTTCATCCTTGGGAGCAATTTCCAAAGGTACCACGTTCATCTGTACAAACAATAGTACGCAAGTATAAACACCATGGGACCACGCAGCCGTCATACCGCTCAGTGTTCTGTCTCCTAGAGATGAACGTACTTTGGTGTGAAGTGCAAATCAATCCTAGAACAACAGCAAAGGACCTTGTGAAGATGCTGGAGGAAACAGGTACAAAAGTATCCATATCCACAGTAAAACGAGTCCTATATCGACATTACATTTACATTTTAGATTTTAGTCATTTAGCAGACGCTCTTATCCAGAGCGAGTTACAGTTAGTGAGTGCATACATTTTAAACTGAAAGGCCGCTCAGCAAGGAAGAAGCCACTGCTCCAAAACCGCCATAATAAAGCCAGACTACGGTTTGCAACTGCACATGGGGACAAAGATCATACTTTTTGGAGAAATGTCCTCTGGTGTGATGAAACAAAAATAGAACTGTTTGGCCATAATGACCATTGTTATGTTTGGAGGAAAAAGGCGGTGCTTGCAAGCCGAAGAACACCATCCCAACCGTGAAGCACGGGGGTGGCAGCATCATGCTGTGGGGGTGCTTTGCTGCAGGAGGGACTGGTGCACTTCACAAAATAGATGGCATCATGAGGAAGGAAAATGATGTGGATATATTGAAGCAACATCTCAAGACCTCAGTCAGGAAGTTAAAGCTTGGTCGCAAATGGGTCTTCCAAATGGACAATGACCCCAAGCATACTTCCAAAGTTGTGGCAAAATGGCTTAAGGACAACAAAGTCAAGGTATTGGAGTGGCCATCACAAAGCCCTGACCTCAATCCCATAGAAAACTTGTGGGCAGAACTGAAAAAGCGTGTGCGAGCAAGGAGGCCTACAAACCTGACTCAGTTACACCAGCTCTGTAAGGAGGAATGGGCCAAAATTCACCTAACTTATTGTGGGAAGCTTGTGGAAGGCTACCTGAAACGTTTGACCCAAGTTAAACAATTTAAAGACAATGCTACCAAATACTAATTGAGTGTGTGTAAACTTCTGACCCACTGGGAATGTGATGAAAGAAATAAAAGCTGAAATACATCTCTCTCTACTATTATTCTGACATTTCACATTCATAAAATAAAGTGGTGATCCTAACTGACCTAACACAGGGAATTTTTACTAGGATTAAATGTCAGGAATTGTGAAAAACTGAGTTTAAATGTATTTGACTAAGGTGTACAGTGAGGGAAAAAGAATTTGATCCCCTGCTGATTTTGTACGTTTGCCCACTGACAACGAAATGATCAGTCTATAATTTTAATGGTAGGTTTATTTGAACAATGAGAGACAGAATAACAACAACAAATCCAGAAAAACATATGTCAAAAATGTTATAAATTGATTTGCATTTTAATGAGGGAAATAAGTATTTGACCCCCTCTCAATCAGAAAGATTTCTGGCTCCCAGGTGTCTTTTATACAGGTAACGAACTGAAATTAGGAGCACACTCTTAAAGGGAGTGCTCCTAATCTCAGCTTGTTACCTGTATAAAAGACACCTGTCCACAGAAGCAATCAATCAATCAGATTCCAAACTCTCCACCATGGCCAAGACCAAAGAGCTCCCAAGGATGTCAGGGACAAGATTGTAGACCTACACAAAGCTGGAATGGGCTACAAGACCATCGCCAAGCAGCTTGGTGAGAAGGTGACAACAGTTGGTGCGATTATTCGCAAATGGAAGAAACACAAAATAACTGTCAATCTCCCTCGGCCTGGGGCTCCATGCAAGATCTCACCTCGTGGAGTTGCAATGATCATGAGAACAGTGGGGAATCAGCCCAGAACTACACGGGAGGATCTTGTCAATGATCACAAGGCAGCTGGGACCATAGTCACCAAGAAAACAATTGGTAACACACTACGCCGTGAAGGACTGAAATCCTGCAGCGTCCGCAAGGTCCCCCTGCTCAAGAAAGCACATATACAGGCCCGTCTGAAGTTTGCCAAAAAACATCTGAATGATTCAGAGGGGAACTGGGTGAAAGTGTTGTGGTCAGATGAGACCAAAATTGAGCTCTTTGGTATCAACTCAACTTGCTGTGTTTGGAGGAGGAGGAATGCTGCCTATGACCCCAAGAACACCATCCCCACTGTCAAACATGGAGGTGGAAACATTATGCTTTGGGGGTGTTTTTCTGCTAAGGGGACAGGACAACTTCACCGCATCAAAGGGACGATGGACGGGGCCATGTACCGTCAAACCTTGGGTGAGAACCTCCTTCCCTCAGCCAGGGCATTGAAAATGGGTTGTGGATGGGTATTCCAGCATGACAATGACCCAAAACACACGGCCAAGGCAACAATGGAGTGGCTCAAGAAGAAGCACATTAAGGTCCTGGAGTGGCCTAGCCAGTCTCCAGACCTTAATCCCATAGAAAATCTGTGGAGGGAGCTGAAGGTTTGAGTTGCCAAACGTCAGCCTCGAAACCTTAATGACTTGGAGAAGATCTGTAAAGAGGAGTGGGACAAAATCCCTCATGAGTTGTGTGTAAACCTGGTGGCCAACTACAAGAAACAAATGACCTCTGTGATTGCCAACAAGGGTTTTGCCACCAAGTACTAAGTCATGTTTTGCAGAGGGGTCAAATATACAATACAATTTATAACATTTTTGACATGCGTTTCTCTGGAGTTTTTTGTTGTTATTCTGTCTCTCACTGTTCAAATAAACCTACCATTAAAATTATAGACTGATCATGTCTTTGTCAGTGGGCAAACTTACAAAATCATCAGCAGGCGAAAACCAAACTCTGCATTCAACAGTAAGAACATCATACCAAAGGTCAAGCATGGTGGTGGTGGTGTGATGGTTTGGGGATGCTTTGCTGCCTCAGGACCTGGACAACTTGCCTTAATAGAAGGAACCATGAATTCTGCTCTGTATCAGAGAATTCTACAGGAGAATGTCAAACCATCCGTCTGTGAGCTGAAGCTGAAGCGCAGCTGGGTCATGCAGCAAGACAATGATCCAAAACACACAATCAAGTCTACATGAAAATGACTAAAAATCAACAAATTTGAAGTTTTGGAATGGCCTAGTAAAAGTCCAGACCTATTCCCAAATGAGATGTTGTGGCAGGACTTGAAACGAGCAGTTCATGCTTGAAAACCCACACGTCACTGAGTTAAAGCAGTTCTGCATGGAAGAGTGGGCCAAAATTCCTCCACGGCGATGTGAGAGACTGATCAACAACTACAGGAAGCATTTGGTTGGAGTCATTGCAGCTAAAGGTGGCACAACCAGTTATTGAGTGTAAGGGGGCAATTACTTTTTCACACAGGGGAATTGGGTGTTGCATAACTTTGTTTATGAAATAAATGAAATAAATATGTAATTGTTGTGTTATTTGTTCACTTATGTTCCCTTTATCTAATATTAGGTTTTGGTTGAAGATCTGATAACATTCAGTATCACAAATATGCAAAAGTAGAGAAAATTAGAAAGGGGGCAAATACTTTTTCATAGCACTGTGTATATATATATATATATATATATATATATATATATATATATATATATATATATATATATATATATTTATTTATTTATTTTATTTTATTTATTTATTTATTTATACATACATACATACATACATACATACATACATACATACATACACAAATACATACAGTGGGGAAAAAAAGTATTTAGTCAGCCACCAATTGTGCAAGTTCTCCCACTTAAAAGATGAGAGAGGCCTGTAATTTTCATCATAGGTACACGTCAACTATGACAGACAAATTGAGAAAAAAAAATCCAGAAAATTACATTGTAGGATTCTTTATGAATTTATTTGCAAATTATGGTGGAAAATAAGTATTTGGTCACCTACAAACAAGCAAGATTTCTGGCTCTCACAGACCTGGAACTTCTTCTTTAAGAGGCTCCTCTGTCCTCCACTCGTTACCTGTATTAATGGCACCTGTTTGAACTTGTTATCAGTATAAAAGACACCTGTCCACAACCTCAAACAGTCACACTCCAAACTCCACTATGGCCAAGACCAAAGAGATGTCAAAGGACACCAGAAACAAAATTGTAGACCTGCACCAGGCTGGGAAGACTGAATCTGCAATTGGTAAGCAGCTTGGTTTGAAGAAATCAACTGTGGGAGCAATTATTAGGAAATGGAAGACATACAAGACCACTGATAATCTCCCTCGATCTGGGGCTCCACGCAAGATCTCACCCCGTGGGGTCAAAATGATCACAAGAACAGTGAGCAAAAATCCCAGAACCACACGGGGGGACCTAGTGAATGACCTGCAGAGAGCTGGGACCAAAGTAACAAAGCCTACCATCAGTAACACACTACGCCGCCAGGGACTCAAATCCTGCAGTGCCAGACGTGTCCCCCTGCTTAAGCCAGTACACGTCCAGGCCCGTCTGAAGTTTGCTAGAGTGCATTTGGATGATCCAGAAGAGGATTGGGAGAATGTCATATGGTCAGATGAAACCAAAATAGAACTTTTTGGTAAAAATTCAACTCGTCGTGTTTGGAGGACAAAGAATGCTGAGTTGCATCCAAAGAATACCATACCTACTGTGAAGCATGGGGGTGGAAACATCATGCTTTGGGGCTGTTTTTCTGCAAAGGGACAAGGACGACTGATCCGTGTAAAGGAAAGAATGAATGGGGCCATGTATCGTGAGATTTTGAGTGAAAACCTCCTTCCATCAGCAAGGGCATTGAAGATTAAACGTGGCTGGGTCTTTCAGCATGACAATGATCCCAAACACACCGCCCGGGCAACGAAGGAGTGGCTTCGTAAGAAGCATTTCAAGGTCCTGGAGTGGCCTAGCCAGTCTCCAGATCTCAACCCCATAGAAAATCTTTGGAGGGAGTTGAAAGTCCGTGTTGTCCAGCGACAGCCCCAAAACATCACTGCTCTAGAGGAGATCTGCATGGAGGAATGGGCCAAAATACCAGCAACAGTGTGTGAAAACCTTGTGAAGACTTACAGAAAACGTTTGACCTGTGTCATTGCCAACAAAGGGTATATAACAAAGTATTGAGAAACGTTTGTTATTGACCAAATACTTATTTTCCACCATAATGTGCAAATAAATTCATTAAAAATCCTACAATGTGATTTTCTGGATTTTTGTTCCTCATTTTGTCTGTCATAGTTGACGTGTACCTATGATGAAAATTACAGGCCTCTCTCATCTTTTTAAGTGGGAGAACTTGCACAATTGGTGGCTGACTAAATACTTTTTTCCCCCACTGTACATATATATATACATCCTTTAAAAATATATATATTTACCTTTATCACTTTCCAACCCCACCACCCCTTCCCTAATTGGAGTAAACTAGTGAACAACAATGTTTAGGCCTCTACTTCCAGCTTATACATACTATATACATTTTATGGACACAGTCAATTCTACAATAATTTTTTTTTGTTAGTTTTTTCTCCTGAACTTCCACTACCCTCAACCTTCTCTGATCATTTTCATGATGTCCATCCGGTTTGCTTCTATATGCCATATCTTTCTAACTGTGCTCTTTCACAAAAGCTCTCAACCTATAACCTATATACTTATTATGGACACAGTATGCTTTACATTAGTTATCTTGTTGTTATTAGTTGTTGTTAGTTGTTATTAGTCCCATTCTTCAACTCCATTATTCACCTCCCATCTATCTCTTAACACCATCCATATTGGATTTCTATTTGCCATATATTTTTCAACTGTACTGTGATGTTTTATAAAAGTTCAGAACACTTCTATTCTCATTGTTTCTACAGATTGTAAATTGAAAATAAACATTTTTGCTAAACGTCTTATTATATTATTGATCGATTGACTATGATTTTTCAGATCACCCAGTAGTGCTATCTGCAGGGTTAGCTCTAGATAATATTGCAATCCTTTAGCCATTCCTGGACCTGTGTCCAAAAACAAGCTACAAATGGACAGGACCAAAACAAATTATCTAATGATTCTGTCTCTTCGCAGCAAAATCTGCAGAGATGGGAAGATTGTATCCCCCATTTAAATAACATTCTATTGGTAGATGTAGGATCTTAATTTGATCACCTTGTTGCAGGAGAACTTTTTAAAACTTGTAGTGTATTTGAGGTTTAAACACTTCTGAAGTTTGTAATTTCCACTTTGAAATTTCAGACTTGATTTCCCTTTACGAAAAATTGATCAACCTCCATAAAAATGTCCATGAATTATAATCCACATAATAATTCAAATTTCTTGTTGCTGCAGGATTATTTTCCTGCTGTAGCAAACTGCCTCAAATTAAGATCCTACATCTGTAAAATGCTCCTTTAGTTCAACAACTTTTAGGGGGATAATGACAATGGTTTCTGTTCACCCCTCTCCTATTATGTGTCGTCCATGTCTGTGTGTAACATGGAGCTCTTTTTTTTCAAGTACACACTGGACATCCAGATCTACAACTAAGGTTTTTCTCTTATAGGAGCTTATGCTGCCAAACTTAGAAGTTAGCTATAGATGGATTAATACAGTTCTATCATATCCTATCACTTGCTCCATTGCCATTCAAATCTCTGCATTGCTATAGAAGCAGTGAAAAGTTGTGTTTTTCTAACACAAGCTCCTCAGTGCCTTGTCAATATGACAGGTCTCCAGCAAAAGGCCAGAGAGCAACGAAGGGGAAAATACAATTATTCCACCCCATGATGCTTGAGGGTTGCCATGGAGACAGCAGCAGTAAACATAAATCTGTCTCTCTCTCTATATATCTCTCTCACTCCTCATCCCTCTCTACATACAGAACAAATGTATCGGACTTCCTCTGCTGAATGGCATCTGTAATAAAGCTCCAGCTCCTCCCTAATGCATTATGCCACAGTTATTACAATGAAACTCTTTCTCAACACTGTCCTTCACTCACTATCTTACATAGTGAGCAGTGTTTATATGCTACAGTACTCTGCTGGTGGTGTGTTTCCATCTAATTGAAATCCAGAAGAGGTTTGGAAAATTCTGGACATATTTCCTGCTCCACACACATACACACACACGGGCACGCAGGCACACACGCACACGCACACACACACACATCAAATCAAATTGTATTTGTCACATGCGCCGAATACAACATGGGTAGACCTTACAGTGAAATGCTTACTTACAAGCCCTTAACCAACAATGCAGTTTTAAGAAAGAATACATAAAAGAAAAGAGAAATAAAAGTAACAAATAATTAAAGAGCAGCAGTAAAATAACAATAGCGAGGCTTTATACAGGGGGTACCAGTACCGAGTCAATGTGTGGGGGCACCGGTTAGTCGAGATAATTGAGGTAATATGTATTAAAGTGACTATGCATAGATAATAAACAGAGAGTAGCAGCAGCGTAAAATAGTCTAGGTAGCCATTTGATTAGATGTTCAGGAGTCTTATGGCTTGGGGTAGAAGCTGTTTAGAAGCCTCTTGGACCTAGACTTGGTGCTCCTGTACCACTTGCCGTGCAGTAGCAGAGAGAACAGTCTATGACTAGGGTGGCTGGAGTCTTTGACAATTTTTAGGACACCGCCTGGTACAGAGGTCCTGGATGGCAGGAAGCTTGGCCCCAGTGATATACTGGGCCGTACGCACTACCCTCTGTAGTGCCTTGCGGTCGGAGGCCGAGCAGTTGCCATACCAGGCAGTGATGCAACCAGTCAGGATGCTCTCGATGGTGCAGCTGTAGAACCTTTTGAGGATCTGAGGACCCATGCCAAATCTTTTCAGTCTCCTTAGGGGGAATAGGTTTTGTTGTGCCCTCTTCACGACTGTCTTTGTGTGCTTGGACCATGTTCGTTTTTTGGTGATGTGGACACCAAGGAACTTGAAGCTCTCAACCTGCTCCTCTAAAGCCCCGTCGATGAGAATGGGGGCATGCTCAGTCCTCTTCTTTTTCCTGTAGTTCACAATCATCTCCTTTGTCTTGATCACGTTGAGGGAGAGGTTGTTGTCCTGCCACCACACGGCCACATGCACCCCGATCTCCTCACATCCCCACCACACATGCACATACTGTCTCCTTCTCCTAGCATGTGAAGGCTCACCCCTACACTGCCTGCTCAAAAAAATCTCCTGACCCCCAAATCTATAAATAACCTGGTTGTTTGGCGCGGGGGCTCTGGTTGCCAGGATCCCTCCTGAATAGCTGATGTATGGAATAGCACTCATTATTAATAGCTGTGACATGGGGGCCCTGTGGTATGGTGAGCACTGCATTGCAGCAACACCTTCCCTCTTTCTCACCCTCTCCTCACGCCCTCTCTCACCCCCCTCCCCCTTCCCACTCCCCTTCTCTCACCTTCTGTGAGTTACCTCTTCCCTCCTCTTCTCTCCTCCTCTTTGATGCAGGAGGAAGATTGCCTCTGATATCGCTATCTGTCAGTCTGGTCTTTGTAGTATGACATTTGAATAGAAACATATAGACATAGCCTATTCCTACTGAAGACAAATAGCAACTGTCTATGCTGATGTATCATTTGTAGATTACAAATGATTCACCGAATGCTAATAAACTTAATAGACAGACACTAACAACAAACTTAAAATGCAACGCTTTTTTTATGAGCTTTGTCGTAAAATATCTACAAGGGTTAGGATCTAGTTCCAGAAAAATCGGCCCAGAATAGTTTGAAAGGGACCTACAGAAAGCATGACTCCAATATACTACAAACCAGAAAGGAACCTACATAGCTAGCTACAGTATATGCTCTCAGAGTGCTTGACATATACAGAGCAATGGAAGCTGGTATCTTTTTGTAAAATGGCACCCTATTCCCTATATAGTGCACTACTTTTGACCAGAGCCCTGTGGAAAGTAGTGCACTATATAGGGAATAGGGTGCCATTTTGGATGCAATCTAGTGTTGCCACACTGTGCTGACTTTGCAGGCTGGCTAACGCCCTCTGGCCAAACAGGCCACATCTGCCACACACGTATTGATCACATCAGAGTTGATGGCCTTTTAATGACAATCAGCCTGATCGATTCACCTCTTTGTCCAGACCAGAGCCAACAGTCTAGTGTGTTTACCAACGTGGGTCGCCATAATTCTGTCTGGTCTAGACAAGACAGCTAAATGTAGATTTCAATGTATGTTTTTGGCCCAGGGACCACAGTGACCAAAGTTGTTTAGTGTGATAGTTAGCTAACTGTGTCTGTAAAATGTATATAGGTTCAGAATTTTTGTGAAACAGCACAGTTAAAAATATACACTACCGGTCAAAAGTTTTAGAACACTTTTTCCCACCCTGCACTGTGAATGTTTACACGTGTGTTCAATAAAGACATGAAAACGTATAATTGTTTGTGTGTTATTAGTTTAGCAGACTGTTTTTCTATTGTTGTGACAGATGAAGATCAGATCAAATTGTATGACCAATTTATACAGAAATCCGGGTATTTCCAAAGGGTTCACATACTTTTTCTTGCCACTGTATCTGCTTAAATACAGCAGTGTCCTACAATGGCCCTTTCATAAGATGGGAGTCTGGGAAGGTAGGCAAAACTGTCCCTGTCCCTCTGTGTTAGCCTGTGTTAGCGTGTGACGCTACGCTAGTGCCATCTCAGCCACAGCGCCGCAAGGGACTATAGTGGAGGCAGGGAACTGGGACGGGGAATTGGAGCAGATGAGGACATGGCCGAGGCTGAGAGATGGGGACAGACAGAGCCAAAGACCCCATGCTTACAGTGGAAATGATGAGGATGGTACAACGTGGCAGCGGTTGGATTCAGTGCACCACCATGAAGCTAACTCTTTTAGATTTTATGTGTCTGGGCTTTGACTTTGTTTTTTAATCGAAGCAATTGTCATGAGGCCTATTGTAGCCAGGGAAATGGATAGAGTATTGTGGTACTAATCCCTTCCTCCTCGAAATCGGAAATGTTATTAACTTTATTAAGAAAGTAAGGAATATGAGCCGCTGCCTTGAAATAGAGAAAAGTCCCCAAAGGTCTGATTCAAGAGGATAAAAAACAGGCTCTATATTCTTAGCTAAACAGAACTATTTTTCCAAAAGAACTTCACATTTGAGGAAAAGGTTGTGGTTAAAGTTAGCAAATTCTTCTTCAAAATCGCCAGCGACACCTATGCTAACTGTCATGACAACCTGTGAAGAAAAAAAACTAATTGTGATCATGTAACAATTACTGCTGAGGAAGCTCTGATTGGCTGAGGGACGATGGCCAGGTCCAATCAAGACACGGTGGAATATCTGAAAGCTGTCAATATCAAATCACTCTGACAGTCTTGGATGGTGTTACATCAGTTCTTTACAGCTGGCAAGGTCAACTTAACTCCTTTTTAAAATTCCTTACCCGGAATGTTCCTCATCAAAACAGTGAGGGCGGAAACGAATGAACCGCACATTCCGAATAGCTTCAAGGGTGGGGGTACAGTCTTCACATTCCTCCAAGATTCTTTAAATAAGATCCCAAAGAACCCCCTAACCTCCTTCCCTCCCACTCATCCTATCGCCCCATTAGCCCAGCTTATAGCCCTGTAGAGCCCTGTCAATCTTCATGCCATAGCAGGTGGTGTCTGTATGATTGTGTAGACTCTACAAGACAGACTGCAGTCCAGTCGGTATCAGACCTGGGTTCAAATAATATAATATTATTTCAAATACTTAAGCTGAGCTTGATCAAGCTCACCTGGCACAAGGGAACCAATGGTACGTAGTCCCAAAAGTGCCAAAATTGCAAACCCTGCCCGCAGGCACAATCAAACGCTCAAAGTATTAGGCTATTTGAACACAGGTTTAGGTGTCTATGCAACTGTGCAGACTATCAGATTGAAGAAGGCTCTCCGTTCTATATTAGTTACATTGGCACCTGGTGGTCCTATAGCTGCCTGGGGCTGGGGGGGGGGGGGGGACGACGACGACGACGACTACTACTACTGACAGCTGAGAGTATGGGTGGTAGACAGGACGGCTATAGGAATGCAGGCAGACAGACAGCCCTAGAGTAAGGGTAGGGCTGGCAGGGCCAAGGAGTTAGAGAGACATCACAACCTCTTGGTATTTCCTCATAAGGGCTTTTGAGGATGGCTCTATTACTATGAGACAACTGGGAGTGAGAATGTGCCTCGCAAACTGTGAGGGTAAGACAAACTGTGAGGGAATGGCTTGTGAAAACCAAAGCAGGCCACATGGAAGACTGTGGGACTAATATGAAATTCCATCTACAGTTGAAGTCGGAAGTTTACATACACTTAGAGTCATTCAAACTTGTTTTTCAACCACTCCACAAATGTCTTGTTAACAAACTATAGTTTTGGCAAGTCGGTTAGGACATCTACTTTGTGCATGACACAAGTAAGTTTTCCAACAATTGTTTAAAGACAGATTATTTCACTTATAATTCACTGTATCACAACTCCAGTGGGTCAGAAGTTTACATACACTAAGTTGACTGTGCCTTTAAACAGCTTGGAAAATTCCAGAAAATGATGTCATGGCTTTAGAAGCTTCTGATAGGCTAATTGACATCATTTGAGTCAATTGGAGGTGTACCTGTGGATGTATTTCAAGGCCTACCTTCAAAATCAGTGCCTCTTTGCTTGACATCATGGGAAAATCAAAAGAAATCAGCCAAAACCTCAGAAAGAAATGTGTAGACCTCCACAAGTCTGATTCATCCTTGGGAGCAATTTCCAAACACCTGAAGGTACCACGTTCATCTGTACAAACAATAGTAAGCAAGTATAAACACCATGGGACCACGCAGCCGTCATACCGCTCAGGAAGGAGACGCGTTCTGTCTCCTAGAGATGAACGTACTTTGGTGTGAAGTGCAAATCAATCCCAGAACAACAGCAAAGGACCTTGTGAAGATGCTGGAGGAAACAGGTACAAAAGTATCTATATCCACAGTAAAACGAGTCCTATATCGACATAACCTGAAAGGCCGCTCAGCAAGGAAGAAGCCACTGCTCCAAAACCGCCATAAAAAAGCCAGACTACGGTTTGCAACTGCACATGTGGACAAAGATCGTATTTTTTGGAGAAATGTCCTCTGGTCTGATTAAACAAAAATAGAACGGTTTTGCCATAATGACCATCGTTATGTTTGGAGGAAAAAGGGGGCGGCTTGCAAGCTGAAGAACACCATCCCAACCGTGAAGCACAGGGGTGGCAGCATCATGCTGTGGGGGTACTTTGCTGCAGGAGGGACTGGTGCACTTCACAAAATAGATGGCATCATGAGGAAGGAAAATTATGTGGATATATTGAAGCAACATCTCAAGACATCAGTCAGGAAGTTAAAGCTTGGTCGCAAATGGGTCTTCCAAATGGACAATGACCCCAAGCATACTTCCAAAGTTGTGGCAAAATGCCTTAAGGACTACAAAGTCAAGGTATTGGATTGGCCATAACAAAGCCCTGACCCCAATCCTACAGAAAATGTGTGGGCAGAACTGAAAAAGCGTGTGCGAGCAAGGAGGCCTACAAACCTGACTCAGTTACACCAGCTCTGTCAGGAGGAATGGGCCAAAATTCACCCAACTTATTGTGGGACGCTTGTGGAAGGCTACCTGAAACATTTGACCCAAGTTAAACAATTTAAAGGCAATGCTACCAAATACTAATTGAGTGTATGTAAACTTCTGACCCACTGAGAATGTGATGAAAGAAATAAAAGCTGAAATAAATCATTCTCTCTACTATTATTCTGACATTTCACATTCTTAAAATAAAGTGGTGATCCTAATTTTTACAAGGATTAAATGTCAGGAATTGTGAAAAACGGAGTTTAAATGTATTTGGCTAAGGTGTATGTAAACTATGTTAAGTTCAGCAGTTAGGGTGTGGTTTAAAATAACGTTCAGTTTGACAGGATTCTGTTGACTTTTTCTTAATTGCAGTATATAACTATGTGGGTCAACCAATCAAGACAACATAATGTATTATTCCAGTTCATCCCTCCCATAATTTTATTCCACTCCAGGGTCGTATTCATTACGCATCAAATAGAAGAAAACGGACTGAAACAGGGAGGGACTACCTGAACTTGCCCAATAAAAATTACTAGTTTTTGTTTTCTGTTGCAAAATGTTTTGC
>NC_139994.1:27200798-27391738 GCF_964263955.1 Coregonus lavaretus
CCGCTGACTGGCGATAAATAATGGTTGAACCAATTATCAATTTCAAGCAGGAAAAGTGGACAACCATCAGTGAAATTGCTCTGTCATTGGAGTGATAGTAAACTATTTTAAAGAAAATTAGCTGAAACATACTTATTATTATTGTTGTGACAAACTTTTCATTATTGTTATTTATTTTTGCGAGGTGTTCAGATCACAGACAGGCATTCATATTCAAAAAGTACATGTATAAAGAAATTAAAAGCAGTAGAAAACATAAATAAAATAAGCATTATTTGTCCTGTCGGTCCCATCTCCACTCTCCCTCCCCGCGTCTTAGTAGGTGCGACCCATTCCTATTCCCCCTCCCTCCCCCCACGGGCTCATGTTGTGGACATTCTGTTTCTATCCACAAAACAAAACATAATGGGTAACTTATCTTATGTTTGTAAAACTGTTTGTGGGACCAAGACACACATGAATAGAATCAGCCTGCATACATCGATATTCTACACAGATATTCCAAATACAGTTGATAAATTCAAACATGATTGCATTACATTAACTCATAATAAGCTTTTGAACTTATCAACTGCTCTATTGAATGTACGGTATCAAATGTTGTTTCCTTGGCGCTGTTCATACGAGATATGGAGCGCTCTAGTGAAATAAAGTCAAGGAAGTTTTGTAGTCATTGAGTTATGCTGAGCTTATGTGGAGGCTTCCATCTGGTCACTAACATTATTTTTGCCGCAGTCAGTTCAGACAAACATACTCGTTTCTGGAGTACTGTGACTCGAGTCAGTGAAGAGTCATCCTTCAACAATAATATTTTTGGGAGATAGGGAATGGCAGCACCAACTATGCTCGACACACACCTGGCAACCTGTGACCAAAACGTCTTCACACTGGGGTAGTCCCACATCATGTGCATGTAGGTTCCAATATTTATTTGAGAACACAACAGACAAGTTGTAATAGGAGCCAGTTTAAATTGGCAGCGTTTCTGCGGAGTCAAATAAAATGGAAGGAATTTTTGTAGTGTATCAGTTGATGATTCAAATTTCGGGAGGTCATTGGGATATTGTTCTACTCTCTTTTTTAAAATCGTTTTTTATATATATATATATATATATATTTTTTTTTTAAATAACAATTTTTTTATGGGGGGGGGGGGGGATTTTACCCCCCTTTTTCGTGGTATCCAATTGGTAGTTACAGTCTTCTCCCATCGCTGCAACTCCCGTACGGACACGGGAGAGGCGAAGGTCGAGAGTCGTGTGTCCTCCGAAACACAAACCAACCGAGCAGCACTGCTTCTTGACACCGTGCCCGCTTAACCCGGAAGCCAGCCGCACCAACGTGCCGGAGGAAACACCGTACACCTGGCGACCAAGTCAGCGTGCACTGCGCCCGGCCCGCCACAGGAGTCGCTAGTGCACAATGGAACAAGAACATCCCTGCCGGCCAAACCCTCCCCTACCCTGGACGGCGCTGGGCCAATTGTGCGCCGCCCCATGGGTCTCCCGGTCGCGGCCGGCTGCGACAGAGCCTGGACTCGAACCAGGATCTCTAGTGGCACTGCGCCACTCGGGAGGCCCATTCTAGACTCTTTTCCAATCTGTATTTTGTTTGTAGTCTTTAAGATCTGTATTCCATACCGTAACTCTTCCCATTGGTTTATGGAGGGCTTCTAGTAGTTTTTTATATAGATTGAATACAAAACCTCCACTTGTGTACTGGCTACATAAAAACTCAGTGAGTGGATGGAATGGCTCCATAAGTGTGCATAGCGGTTCTTAACTGCAAAAAACATGTATAAAAAAACAATGACGAACCAGTTAAATTATACATATTCTTTAGGTCATAAAAGGATAATAAACCTTAATCATTCATTATGTCCGAAAGTTTATGAATTCCTTGTTCAGACCATTGTTTAAAAATAATACGTTTCCCTCTCAAAGGGAGTTATGTGTTATGGCTTTTCAACCTCTGCCATATCGTGGATTCAGAGCAATCTACTAATAGAACTCAAAGGGTTTTCTTTAATGGAAGCTTCTCTAATGTCAAACATGTAAAGTGTGGTGTACCGCAGGGCAGCTCTCAAGGCCATCTACTATTTTCTAGTTTTACCAATGACCTGCCACTGGCATTAAACAAAGCATGTGTGTATACTGACGATTCAATCATATATGCATCAGCAACCACAGCTAATGAAGTCACTGAAACCCTTAACAAAGAGTTGCAGTCTGTTTTGGAATGGGTGGCCATTAATAAACTGGTCCTGAACATCTCTAAAACTAAGAGCATTGTATTTGGTAGAAATCATTCCCTAAATTCTGGACCTCAGCTGAATCTGGTAATGAATGGTGTGGCTGTTGAGAAGTTATGGAGACTAAATTACTTGGCGTTACCTTAGATTGTAAACTGTCATGGTCAAAACATATAGATTCAATGGTTGTAAAGATGGGGAGAGGTCTGTCTGTAATAAAGAGACACTCTGCTTTTTTGATCCTCACACTCCAAAAAGCAAGTCCTGCAGGCTCTAGTTTTGTCTTATCTTGATTATTGTCTGGTCGGGAGATTGTGGAGGCCAGGTCATCTGATGCAGCACTCCATCACTCCTTCTTGGTAAAATAGCCCTTACACAGCCTGGAGGTGTTTTGGGTCATTGTCCTGCAGACACATGCAGAGATAATCCGTTCAACCACAACACGTCTCACAAAGACACGGCAGTTGGAAACAAAAATCTCAAATTTGGACTCCAGACCAAAGGACACATTTCCAACGGTCTAATGTCCATTGCTCGTGTTTCTTGGCCCAAGCAAGTCTCTTCTTCTTATTGGTGTCCTTAGGATTGGTTTCTTTGCAGCAATTCAACCATGAAGGCCTGATTCACACAGTCTCCTCTGAACAGTTGAATTCTGTGAAGCATTTATTTGGGCTGCAATTTCTGAAGCTGGTAACTCTAATGAACGTATCCTCTGCAGCAGAGGTAACTCTGGGTCTTCCATTACTGTGGTGGTCCTCATGAGAGCCAGTTTTATCACAGCGCTTGATGGTTTTTGCGACTGCACTTGAAGAAACGTACAAAGTTCTTGACATTTTCCGTATTGACTGACCTTCATGTCTTAAAGTAATGATGGACTGTCGTTTCTCTTTGTTTATTTGAGCTGCTCTTGCCATAATATGGACTCTGTCTTTTACCAAATAGGGCTATCTTCTGTAAACCCCCCCCTACCTTGTCACAACACAACTGATTGGCTCAAAAGCATTAAGAAGGAAAGAAATTCCACAAATTAACTTTTAAGAATGCACACCTGTTAATTGAAATGCATTCCAGGTGACTACCTCATGAAGCTGGTTGAGAGAATGCCAAGAGTGTGCAAAGCTGTCATCAAGGCAAAGGGTGGCTATTTGAAGAATCTCACACATAAAATATATTTAGATTTGTTTAACACTTTTTTGCTTACTACAATATTCCATATGTGTTATTTCATAGTTTTGATGTCTTCACTATTATTCTACAATTTAAAAAATAGTTTTAAAAAATAAAGAAAAACCCTTGAATGAGCAGGTGTGTCCAAACTTTTGACTGGTAGTGTATAGATATATATTTTAATTGATGTAGTTCTGTCCTTGAGCTGTCCTTGTCTATTAATGTTCTGTATTATGTCATGTTTCATGTGTTGTGTGGACCCCAGGAAGAGTAGCTGCTGCTTTTACAACAGCTAATGGGGATCCTAATAAAATACAAAGAAAAATACCAAAGGTAGTGCATTATTTCTAAGTATTGGTGTTTGGGTATGCCATTGCACTTCCCAATTACCCATTTTTTTCGATTTGTTGCCAGGTCTGTTTTGAGCAGGCGATGATTGGTCCAAACTGAGTATGTCAAAATTTAGGAGCAAAGGCAGAGAATAGTACATATTTCAATGTAAATGTTGACACTATATTTTCCCCTATTTCCAACCAAGGAAGACATTTATCTTGATCAAACAATTTCTTAAGTGGGCAGAGCACTAGAGACAAAGCATATAACTTGAAGTTTGGTAAACCTAGATCCCCAAAAACGTTGGGTTTCTGGAGGCTAGTCATTTTAATTCTGGGACATTTCTGTTTCAATATCAAATTTAAGACTGCATTTTTTTTCTTATCTCAGTACCCTAATGGCGTGGGCAAAGGAAGCGTACTAACAAATAAATTCAGTCTAGGCAAGACATTCATTTTGACTATCGAAATTCGACCTGATAATGTTAGATTAAACCATCTGTCGAGATCTGCTGTAATTGCAGTTGTGACTTTGTAGAAAAATGTCAATGCCCAGGTTGAACATTGCTTTGTTAAGTGGGAGCAGAAACATAGCCTACTTTGTTCATCTAATGAGCATATTACTATCAGTGTCAAATACTCTTGTTACCAATATTTAGTACAATAAATATATCTTCCCACAGGCCAAAGGTTTGCTGTTTCTGCTGGCCGAGCCCTATTGCTGCCCTGTACAGTATCTAGCAAAGCCAAGCAGAGGTGGTTCTTCAGGAAAGATAGTCATGCGAAACGAGAACCCATCTCGACTCTGTTCAGAAATGGGACCGTAAAAATGGAGAGAAAGGACACCCACAAAAGGTTTTCCTATGATGAAGATAGTGCCCTGCAGATCCTCAATCTGCAGCCAGGGGACTCTGGAGAGTACCTGTGTAATGGGGAAACGGCAGCCAAAGTAATGGTGTTAACAGGTAGAGCTTTCCAAATTGCATTTTACTCCTGTTTTTCCCTTATATCTACACTGTATCTATTTAATTGTCTGTGTATTTTCATTTCACAGTATCATACTTAAAATGTCATGCTTATGCATAACCTTTTTTTGCAAACCCAGATCACCTCAACATCCAGAGTACCACTGCTGTTATGCAAACAGGTAACACAAAGCAACACCTTGCAGTTCTTAAAAGTATAAATATTACACCAAAATCCAGGGTTTTAACTGTGAGCTGTAAAAGTATATTATATGACCAATATACTATATAATTTTCAGATGTTGTTTGGAGAGAGAACAGAGAGACACGCCCTACAAATGGTAGGTTGTCCACGAAAGTTCAGACACAAATTGGGGTAAAAACCTTGTTTTTGCTCTTTGTGGTGAAATTGAAATGGCAGTGTGTGTTGTTCAATATCGAGGGTCTTGAAATTTAAAGAAGATGGACTAAAGTCGCGATGCAAAATAAAGAACATACGTGCCACCCCATAGAGATCCTATTATATTACTATGTGTTGTATGTGCCATCCACCCAACATTGTGTTTACTGTTAGCGACCCTCCATGCTGTGTGCTCGCTTCAGAGAGCATGAACTGGGCTTTCGTCCTGTTATCAGGTGACATTTTCACATATCAAATTGTGCTTCATGCTTTTGTCTATTAGTTGTGATGATGATAGCTGTCATTGGACTATGCATCGTGGTGCTTCTGGCTGGTCTGCTGGGCTTTTTGCTGATAGGAAGACTGAGCAAAAGAAGAAAGAAATGCAGTACAGGTAAAAAAAATCTAAACAATTATATTATATGCCTCTGATCTTGTTTGTAATAAATGAAATTGGCCTATACAGCCATGCAACAACCTTTTTTTACAAACGTGACAAAATTACTCTATTCCCTATACTGACAGAACACAAGCAGGAAGGAACTGAACTCCAGACTAGGTGCTTGTCAAATCTAGGTAAAGAACACTGTCCAATTGTTTGCTGACAGGAAAGTCTTTATAGTAGGGTTTGTGTAAAATGTGTGCATTCTCCCAAGTATTGCTCTCATTGAAAACAATGTATTTTTTCATATTTTGTCTTATAGAGTCTGAGATCACACATAGTGATGGGGAAGAAGTGAGTACAAATGAATATCACTCATTGAAAACATTGCTAAAATTTAAATGTAAATATTTGTATGTTTCCGTGTGTGTCTCAGAGCCCTTCTCATGTGGAAGACACTGAGGTTCAGTATGCATCTCTGGGTCGGCAGAACTGGAGGGAAAGATCGAGGGTACTGGGAGACCAGCATCACGTCATCTATTCCGCTGTGGTCACTGCTCGACCAGCATCCCAGGGTTTGGAGAGAATAAAACATTGATTTGACTGATGACCTTTACCAGACAGTTCGTATTTTACCTCTTTGTATTACAGTATGAGTACATTTTACACAGGTTGCTCTTTAATCCTATAATAAATGTATTTTCATCTTTCAAGATACGTAAGATACTATTATTTTAGCCAACTAATTCTATATCCTGTTGGCTTAAAACAATTATATTGAGATTCTTTGGAGAAAACCAACAATAATTATTACATTACCTTTTCAACATTTACAGAAACACTCATATATGCACAAATCAAAATACAATCATATTTCCATCAAGAACGGATATTCAAAGAACAATGTCAGCAGTGCATGTGATGCATCATGCGCCTGGATGAACACATTGGGCCACTGTTGCATATGTAACATCTCCCTGGGCCAATCCTGGCACTCCCTGAGCAATGGGGGCGGGCCTTACCAGTGTGCTTCAGACTGGCATAGCGCTGACTCACTTCCTATGAAAAAATATCAGGGTTAGAGATTAAATATTGACTTCATGCCATCCAAACCTCTCAGGCATAGATTTACAGTTAGATAAGGTTTAGTCCTAACCATTGTGACTTCAATCATTTACAGAAGTACTTTTACCTTGAGACTTCAATTCCTGTTCACACAGGTGCTGCACAAATGTTGTTTTACCTGAAAGGCAACAATTCACAGAGGCAATCTGCAGTTCAAACAATAACAAATGGGTTAACCTGCCATTGTTTTGGTAAATAGCTGACCAATGGGGCTGAAGAAATATAACCACTCTCAAATTCATAGACAGCGCTATGGATGCGAGGACTGACCATCCATAAAATCAAAATGATAGTTTTAATCATGTTTTGAGAATATAGAATCAAGCTTATGATTGGGGTTATAATTGGGGTTTTGATCGGGTAAGACGGTTCAACTAAGCTCATTCAGTATTTATAAGTTATATTGTTCAAGAATCAATGGGTATATATAATTACTTAAAGTGAAAAAAAATGTAACAACTGCAGATTGAAAAAATACAAACTTTTATTTTGTAATGTCACTTTAAGTAAACTTGTCAAACTTGAGATATATTCAAAGTCTTAACTATTTAAGCGTTTGCATTCCCTTCTGTCTTTGCTGCTACCATTCAACCATAACAAGAAAGGGGATGATCAAGATTTGTACACTATCATTCTACACTGAGTGCACAAAACATTAGGAACACCTGCTCTTTCCATGCCATAGACTGACCTGGTGAATCCAGGTGAAAGCTATGCTCCCTTATTGCGGTCACCTGTTAAATCCACTTCAATCAGTGTATATGAAAGGGAAGAGACAGGTTAAAGAAGGATTTCTAAGACTTGAGACATGGATTGTGTATGTGTGCCATTCAGAGGGTGAATGGGCAAAATAAAATATTTAACTGCCTTTGAACGGGTTATGGTAGTACGTGCCAGGCGCACTGGTTTGTGTCAAGAACTGCTACTCTGCTGGGTTTTTCACACTCAACAGTTTCCCGTGTGTATCAAGAATGGTCCACCACCCAAAGGACATCCAGCCAACTTGACACAACAGTGGGAAGCATTGGAGTCAACATGGGCCAGCATCCCCGTGGAATGCTACCGACACCTCGTAGATTCCATGTCCCGACGAATTGAGGCTGTTCTGAGGGCAAAAGGAGGTGCAAGTCAATATTAGGAAGGTGTTCCTAATGTTTTGTACAGTCAGTGTACGTTTACCATACACTAACTTGTTTTTCCAGTCACTGAAAGAGAAAGTGAAAGTAAAGATGACATTCCACAGCACAGTCTATGCATAGGTGAAAGTACAAGAGCAGACGCCTTCGTGTCTAATCACAAAGAGGAATGATTTTTCTGCTCTCTGTGAAGTCTTCTTTCCGTAATTGTTTTCGAGTTTTCTAACTCTCACCATGCCAAACGTAAATCTCATCTTGGAGGCTCTGTCTGCCGTCTCAGGTTGCAACGTGGAATCAGCCACTGCGGGAACACTTTCACTAACCCCACAGGACTTTGTCAATGTAGTTGCACTAAAGGAGTTCTACGTACAAGAGGGCCTTCTAGAGTTGGAGTACCCAAGTTTGGGGACATTGTCTTTAAATGTTGCCTTAGCTTTACAAGATGCCCCATCCGCCGCATCCATTCCACAAACCACTGTTTCTGTGAATGTGAATGAGTTTCTTGATTCTCGGTATGACTACGACTTTACAAATGTTAAGGATGGGGAAGCAGTGTTTACTCGGGGAAAGGAGCAGTACGTCCGACCCTGTGGCTGGAACCGCATTGCCCTGAAGGTTTTGAACAAATACAGGGATGGAGATGGATGGTTGGGGACCGGAGACGAGGCTTGGCCAGTGTCCTACCACGGACCTGCTATGGACGGATCTCAGGGCATCATCAGGAATGATGGAGATGGAGATGGAGCTGGTGCTACTGTCGGAAGAGGAGTCTACTCAACACCGGACATTAACATAGCTGAGAAGTTCTCCAAGAGATTCACGTCCAAAGTAGATAACAAAACCTACAAGGTGGTGCTACAGAATAGGATCAACCCTCAGAAAAGGCAACAGTGTCGGAGAGAGAGTTACTGGCTGGTCTATGTGCCTGAGGGATCATCTCCTGTTCAAGAGAGAGCTATTGTGGAAAACTCCATCCGTCCTTATGGTTTGCTGCTTAAGGAAGTGTTGTAATCCAGGCAGACAATGTTTGAAAGATAAGTAAATAGGTTGCCGTAATCATACACAGTATGATCAGAAAATTAAGAGATGTAACATCAGATGAATACAATTCTATATCAACTAAGTAACAAGGTTAATTTGTTATAGTCATAGGATTAGCATAAGATTGTTAGATTTTTTCCCCCAGTGTAAATGTAGTCTTTACCTGATAGGCTACTATTAAGGATGTGTTCAAGGGTTTTAAAATGACTTAAAGTAAGAGTGCATTGTTTATTTACAAGATACTTTAATTTCCAGTGAACCCGCATTATCTAACCACATAGTCAAAGCATCAATACAGCACCAATATACTACACTGCTGCCTAGTGGTATTTTATGGTATTCCTTTTCCAATTGTTGACTTAAATGAACAATTTGCCTGATAGTTTGCTAGTGTCTTTATCAGTAATCTATGTGAACATATGCTTAGTACTTTGAAAATGCATTAATTAATGGTTTATTCACATTAAAATATTGTTATATAACACTGAACAAAAATATAAATGCAACATGTAAAGCTTTGGTCGCATTTTTAATGAGATTAAATAAAAGATCCCAGAAATGTTCCATATGCCAAAACAAAGTGTGTTTCTCTCAAATTTTGTGCGCAAATTGTACATTCCTGTTAGTGAGAATTTCTCCTTTGCCAAGGTAATCCATCGATCTGACAGGTGTGGCATATCAAGAAGCTGATTAAACAGCATGATCATTGCACAGGTGCACCTTGTGCTGGGGACAATAAAAGGCCACTCTAAAATGTGCAGTTTTGTCACACAACACAATGCCACATATGTCTCAAGTTTTGAGGGAGCGTGCAATTGGCATGCTGACTGCAGGAATGTCCACCAGAGCTGTTGCCAGAGAATGTAATGTTAATTTCTCTACCATAAGCCACCTCCAATGTCGTTTTAGAGAATTTGGCAGTACATCCAACCCTACTCACAACCGCAGACCAAGTGTAACCACGCCCGCCCAGGACCTCCACACCTGGCTTCTTCACCTGCGGGGTAGTCTTATGAGGGAGGATGCTGAGGAGTATTTCTGTCTTTAATAAAGCTCTTTTGTGGGGAAAATCTAATTCTGATTGGCTGGGCCTGGCTACCCAGTGGGTTGACCTGGCTCCCAAGTGTGTGGGCCTACCCACAGCTACGCCCCTGCCCAGTCATGTGAAATCCATAGATTAGGGCCTAATTAATTTATTTAAATTGACTGATTTCCTTCTATGAACTGTAACTCAGTAAAATCTTTGAAATTGCATTTATATTTCTGTCCAATATATATATATATATATATATACACATACATATACACACACACACACACACACATGCTTTGGTTTGATGCATTGATTACAAATAAGTGCAAACTTTCTTCTATAAATATAGCCTTTGTAAATCTAGGGCGGCAAGCCAAGGATTTGCAGCAAGCTCACCTGACCGGAAACAGAGTCCAAAGACACAGAGGGTGCCAAACAAGGCCGAGACTGGGGACAACACAGGCATTAGAAGTGTCCAACATGACACCACCTCCCTCTCTGCCACTTCTGTGTCTGGAACATAAACCACACCTTGGTTACCACACACTGCTGCCCAGCCCAGAGCTAGGATCACTGTTGGAGGAGAGCTGAGCAGAAACAGAAACCTTGAACAGGATTGATGACGAGTAGCCTGTATACCCTGACAGTCAACCACTGGTTATGAAGAAGTGCATACTCTTTTCCTGCACCCTAATAATAAACAGGAAACCAAACAAACCAAAAAAGCAGACTAAGCTTTGTCTGATATGTAAACCAATGTTAGGAGTTGCACCCCAAATTTAGGAAGTGTATACTATTGGTCAGCTTGTCGTTGTGTGCGAGAAAGAAATAGCCTATATTCAAAACAGACTCAGTGTCACACCCTGATCTGTTTCACCTGTCTTTGTGCTTGTCTCCACCCCCCTCCAGGTGTCGCCCATCTTCCCCATTATCCTGTGTATTTATACCTGTGTTCTCTGTTTGTCTGTTGCCAGTTCGTCTTGTCAAGCCTACCAGTGGTTTTCCCGTACTCCTGTTTTGCGCTAGCCCCTGTTTTCACCATTCTGCCTGTCCTGACCCTGACCCTGACCCTGACCATGCCTGCCGTTCTGTACCTTGTGACACTGCTCTGGATTATTGATCTCTGCCTGCCCTTGACCTGTCGTTTACCTGCCCCCTGTTTTTGTAAATAAACTTTTCTTATTTCGAACTGTCTGCATCTGGGTCTTATCCTGAGTCGTGATACTCTGGGACGATATATCCCAAATGTATACAACCAGTAGGCCTATGTTACATCCCACAAAATATCTAAAGCAATGAGGCTCATGCAACAGATCAGAATGCTTAGCTTCAAATGTTCATTAACTATTATTTCTTAACACTATAAGCACAGCAATGCAGACAAGGAAGTAGGCTACTGTCCGAATGTTCGTTCCATAATGCAATTTGCGGGCAAACACTATTGGCAAAATCGCACCTCACATGCTGGCGGTTTCATGAGACAGAGATGAAAATATCTGTTAGACATTTTGAAAGGTAAGACATGCCTCATAATATTTAGTAAAATGTTTAGGTTTCAAACAATTAAGATGGTTGGGGACCGGAGACGAGGCCTGGCCAGTGTCCTACCACGGACCTGCTATGGACGGATCAGGGCATCATCAGGAATGATGGAGATGGAGATGGAGCTGGTGCTACTGTCGGAAGAGGAGTCTACTCAACACCGGACATTAACATAGCTGAGAAGTTCTCCAAGAGATTCACGTCCAAAGTAGATAACACAACCTACAAGGTGGTGCTACAGAATAGGATCAACCCTCAGAAAAGGCAAAAGTGTCGGAGAGAGAGTTACTGGCTGGTCTATGTGCCTGAGGGATCATCTCCTGTTCAAGAGAGAGCTATTGTGGAAAACTCCATCCGTCCTTATGGTTTGCTGCTTAAGGAAGTGTTGTAATCCAGGCAGACAATGTTTGAAAGATAAGTAAATAGGTTGCCGTAATCATACACAGTATGATCAGAAAATGAAGAGATGTAACATCAGATCAATACAATTCTATATCAACTAAGTAACAAGGTTAATTTGTTGCAGTCATAGGATTAGCATAAGATTGCTTGAGATTTTTTCCAGTGTAAATGTAGCCTTTAGCTGCTGTAGGCTACTATTATGGATGTGTTCAAGGTTAATAAAATGACTTAAAATAAGAGTGTATTGTTTATTTACATTATACTTTATTTACAGTGACCCCGCCTTATCTAACCACATCATTTCAACCAGTTGTTTTGGAAAACGAGTGCTTCTAAAGTACAAATACCTCCAAAATGTTAGTTTGGATGACACTGAAAAAGACTTCACTATTGAAAAGCTGTAGTCACAACATCAATACAGCACCAATATACTACACTGGTATTGTTATGGTATTTATTTTCCAATTGTTGACTTACAGTGCCTTCGGAAAGTAATCAGACCCCTTGACTTTTTCCACATTTTGTTACGTTACAGCCTTATTCTAAAATTGATTAAATAAATAAAAATCCTCAGCAATCTACACACAATACCCCATAATGTCAAAGCGAAAAAAGGTTTTTAGAAATTTTTGCAATTGTATTAATAACAAAAAACTGAAATACCTTATAACATAAGTATTCAGACCCTTTGCTATGAGACTCGAAATTCAGCTAAGGTGCATCCTGTTTCCATTGATCATCCTTGAGATGTTTCTACAACTTGATTGGAGTCCACCTGTGGTCAATTAAATTGATTGGACATGATTTGGAAAGACACACACCGGTCTATATAAGGTCCCGTAGTTGACAGTGCATGTCAGAACAAAAACCAAGCCATGGGGTTGAAGGAATTGTCTGTAGAGCTCAGAGACATGATTGTGTTGAGGCACAGATCTGGAGAAGGGTACCAAAACATTTCTGCAGCATTGAAGGTCCCCAAGAACACAGTGGTCTCCATCATTTTTAAATGGAAGAAGTTTGGAAGACTCTTCCTAGAGCTGGCCGCCCGGCCAGGGAGGTGACCAAGAACCTGATGGTCACTCTGACAGAGCTCTAGAGTTCCTCTGCTGAGATGGGAGAACCTTCCAGAAGGACTCCCTGAGCAATGGGGGCGGGCCTTACCAGTGTGCTTCAGACTGGCATAGCGCTGACTCACTTCCTATGAAAAAATATCAGGGTTAGAGATTAAATATTGACTTCATGCCATCCAAACCTCTCAGGCATAGATTTACAGTTAGATAAGGTTTAGTCCTAACCATTGTGACTTCAATCATTTACAGAAGTACTTTTACCTTGAGACTTCAATTCCTGTTCACACAGGTGCTGCACAAATATGTTGTTTTACCTGAAAGGCAACAATTCACAGAGGCAATCTGCAGTTCAAACAATAACAAATGGGTTAACCTGCCATTGTTTTGGTAAATAGCTGACCAATGGGGCTGAAGAAATATAACCACTCTCAAATTCATAGACAGCGCTATGGATGCGAGGACTGACCATCCATAAGATCAAAATGATAGTTTTAATCATGTTTTGAGAATATAGAATCAAGCTTATGATTGGGGTTATAATTGGGGTTTTGATCGGGTAAGGCGGTTCAACTAAGCTCATTAAGTATTTATAAGTTATATTGTTCAAGAATCAATGGGTATATATAATTACTTAAAGTGAAAAAAAATGTAACAACTGCAGATTGAAAAAATACAAACTTTTATTTTGTAATGTCACTTTAAGTAAACTTGTCAAACTTGAGATATATTCAAAGTCTTAACTATTTAAGCGTTTGCATTCCCTTCTGTCTTTGCTGCTACCATTCAACCATAACAAGAAAGGGGATGATCAAGATTTGTACACTATCATTCTACACTGAGTGCACAAAACATTAGGAACACCTGCTCTTTCCATGCCATAGACTGACCTGGTGAATCCAGGTGAAAGCTATGATCCCTTATTGCGGTCACCTGTTAAATCCACTTCAATCAGTGTATATGAAAAGGGAAGAGACAGGTTAAAGAAGGATTTCTAAGACTTGAGACATGGATTGTGTATGTGTGCCATTCAGAGGGTGAATGGGCAAAATAAAATATTTAACTGCCTTTGAACGGGTTATGGTAGTAAGTGCCAGGCGCACTGGTTTGTGTCAAGAACTGCTACTCTGCTGGGTTTTTCACACTCAACAGTTTCCCGTGTGTATCAAGAATGGTCCACCACCCAAAGGACATCCAGCCAACTTGACACAACTGTGGGAAGCATTGGAGTCAACATGGGCCAGCATCCCAGTGGAATGCTACCGACACCTCGAAGATTCCATGTCCCGACGAATTGAGGCTGTTCTGAGGGCAAAAGGAGGTGCAAGTCAATATTAGGAAGGTGTTCCTAATGTTTTGTACAGTCAGTGTACGTTTACCATACACTAACTTGTTTTTCCAGTCACTGAAAGAGAAAGTGAAGATGACATTCCACAGCACAGTCTATGCATAGGTGGAAGTACAAGAGCAGACGTCTTCGTGTCTGATCACAAAGAGGAAGGATTTTTCTGCTCTCTGTGAAGTCTTCTTTCCGTAATTGTTTTCGAGTTTTCTAACTCTCACCATGCCAAACGTAAATCTCATCTTGGAGGCTCTGTCTGCCGTCTCAGGTTGCAACGTGGAATCAGCCACTGCGGGAACACTTTCACTAACCCCACAGGACTTTGTCAATGTAGTTGCACTAAAGGAGTTCTACGTACAAGAGGGCCTTCTAGAGTTGGAGTACCCAAGTTTGGGGACATTGTCTTTAAAAGTTGCCTTAGCTTTACCAGATGCCCCATCCGCCGCATCCATTCCACAAACCACTGTTTCTGTGAATGTGAATGAGTTTCTTGATTCTCGGTATGACTACGACTTTACAAATGTTAAGGATGGGGAAGCAGTGTTTACTCGGGGAAAGGAGCAGTACGTCCGACCCTGTGGCTGGAACCGCATTGCCCTGAAGGTTTTGAACAAATACAGGGATGGAGATGGATGGTTGGGGACCGGAGACGATGCTTGGCCAGTGTCCTACCACGGACCTGCTATGGACGGATCCCAGGGCATCATCAGGAATGATGGAGATGGAGCTGGTGCTACTGTCGGAAGAGGAGTCTACTCAACACCGGACATTAACATAGCTGAGAAGTTCTCCAAGAGATTCACGTCCAAAGTAGATAACAAAACCTACAAGGTGGTGCTACAGAATAGGATCAACCCTCAGAAAAGGCAACAGTGTCAGAGAGAGAGTTACTGGCTGGTCTATGTGCCTGAGGGATCATCTCCTGTTCAAGAGAGAGCTATTGTGGAAAACTCCATCCGTCCTTATGGTTTGCTGCTTAAGGAAGTGTTGTAATCCAGGCAGACAATGTTTGAAAGATAAGTAAATAGGTTGCCGTAATCATACACAGTATGATCAGAAAATTAAGAGATGTAACATCAGATTAATACAATTCTATATCAACTAAGTAACACGGTTAATTTGTTATAGTCATAGGATTAGCATAAGATTGTTAGATTTTTTCCCCCAGTGTAAATGTAGCCTTTACCTGATAGGCTACTATTAAGGATGTGTTCAGGGGTTTTAAAATGACTTAAAGTAAGAGTGCATTGTTTATTTACATGATACTTTAATTTCCAGTGAACCCGCATTATCTAACCACATAGTCAAAGCATCAATACAGCACCAATATACTACACTGCTGCCTAGTGGTATTTTATGGTATTCCTTTTCCAATTGTTGACTTAAATGAACAATTTGCCTGATAGATTACTGATAAAGACACTAGCAAACTATGTGAACATATGCTTAGTCCTTTGAAAATGCATTAATTAATGGTTTATTCACATTAAACTATTGTTATATATAACACTGAACAAAAATATAAATGCAACATGTAAAGCTTTGGTCGCATTTTTTATGAGATTAAATAAAAGATCCCAGAAATGTTCCATATGCCAAAACAAAGTGTGTTTCTATCAAATTTTGTGCGCAAATTGTACATTCCTGTTAGTGAGAATTTCTCCTTTGCCAAGGTAATCCATCCATCTGACAGGTGTGGCATATCAAGAAGCTGATTAAACAGCATGATCATTGCACAGGTGCACCTTGTGCTGGGGACAATAAAAGGCCACTCTAAAATGTGCAGTTTTGTCACACAACACAATGCCACATATGTCTCAAGTTTTGAGGGAGCGTGCAATTGGCATGCTGACTGCAGGAATGTCCACCAGAGCTGTTGCCAGAGAATGTAATGTTAATTTCTCTACCATAAGCCACCTCCAATGTCGTTTTAGAGAATTTGGCAGTACATCCAACCCTACTCACAACCACAGACCAAGTGTAACCACGCCCGCCCAGGACCTCCACACCTGGCTTCTTCACCTGCGGGGTAGTCTTATGAGGGGGGATGCTGAGGAGTATTTCTGTCTTTAATAAAGCTCTTTTGTGGGGAAAATCTAATTCTGATTGGCTGGGCCTGGCTACCCAGTGGGTTGACCTGGCTCCCAAGTGTGTGGGCCTACCCACAGCTACGCCCCTGCCCAGTCATGTGAAATCCATAGATTAGGGCCTAATTAATTTATTTCAATTGACTGATTTCCTTCTATGAACTGTAACTCAGTAAAATCTTTGAAATTATTGCATTTATATTTCTGTCCAGTATATATGTATATTTCTGTCCAGTATATACAGTGATCCCTCGCCACTTCGCGGTTCACTTATCGCGGATTCGCTATTTCGCGGATTTTCATAATGCATTTTTTTTTTTTTTTTGGTGCATTGTGCTCTGCATTCTGATTCGCTAAAAACTCACTCCCGCTTCTTGTATCAAAACATGCTACGAATTGTGCTATCATTTTGTCGTCTCGTGCAGTTATGTGTACGTACATAAAACAGCTTGGCAAATTTACATTAAGTTGGCCAAATTATCTTGTAATTTCGAACATCTTCTAAACCCATAATGTCGACGAAACGGCCTACACGTGAGTCACTGTATTTGTATACATGTAATAGTTGCTAATTGTAAAAAAAAAAAAGTTTTCTATTTCGCGGATTTCACTTATCGCGGGTCATTTTCGGAACGTAACCCCCGCGATAAACGAGGGATTACTGTATATATATATATATATATATATATATATATATATATACATACACACACAATGCTTTGGTTTGATGCATTGATTACAAATAAGTGCAAACTTGCCTCTATAAATATAGCCTTTTTAAATCTAGGGCGGCAAGCCAAGGATTTGCAGCAAGCTCACCTGACCGGAAACAGAGTCCAAAGACACAGAGGGTGCCAAACAAGGCCGAGACTGGGGACATCACAGGCATTAGAAGTGTCCAACATGACACCACCTCCCTCTCTGCCACTTCTGTGTCTGGAACGTAAACCACACCTTGGTTACCACACACTGCTGCCCAGCCCAGAGCTAGGATCACTGTTGGAGGAGAGCTGAGCAGAAACAGAAACCTTGAACAGGATTGATGACGAGTAGCCTGTGTACCCTGACAGTCAACCACTGGTTATAAAGAAGTGCATACTCTTTACCTGCACCCTTATAATAAACAGGAAACCAAACAAACCAAAAAAGCAGACTAAGCTTTGTCTGATATGTAAACCAATGTTAGGAGTTGCACCCCAAATTTAGGAAGTGTATACTATCGGTCAGCTTGTCGTTGTGTGCGAGAAATAAATAGCCTATATTCAAAACAGACTCTGTGTCACACCCTGATCTGTTTCACCTGTCTTTGTGCTTGTCTCCACCCCCCTCCAGGTGTCGCCCATCTTCCCCATTATCCTGTGTATTTATACCTGTGTTCTCCGTTTGTCTGTTGCCAGTTCGTCTTGTCAAGCCTACCAGCGGTTTTCCCATACTCCTGTTTTGCGCTAGCCCCTACTTTTTCACCATTCTGCCTGTCCTGACCCTGACCCTGACCATGCCTGCCGTTCTGTACCTTGTGACACTGCTCTGGATTATTGATCTCTGCCTGCCCTTGACCTGTCGTTTACCTGCCCCCTGTTTTTGTAAATAAACTTTTGCTATTTCGAACTGTCTGCATCTGGGTTTTATCCTGAGTCGTGATACTCTGGGACGATATATCCCAAATGTATACAACCAGTAGGCCTATGTTACATCCCACAAAATGTCTAAAGCAATGAGGCTAGTGCAACAGATCAGAATGCTTAGCTTAAAATGTTCATTAACTATTATTTCTTAACACTATAAGCACAGCAATGCAGACAAGGAAGTAGGCTACTGTGCGAATGTTCGTTCCATAATGCAATTTGCGGGCAAACACCATTGGCAAAATCGCACCTCACATGCTAGCGGTTTCATGAGACAGAGATGAAAATATCTGTTAGAAATTTTTAAAGGTAAGACATGCCTCATAATATTTAGTAAAATGTTCAGGTTTCAAACAATTAAGATGGTTGGGGACCGGAGACAAGGCCTGGCCAGTGTCCTACCATGGACCTGCTATGGACGGATCAGGGCATCATCAGGAATGATGGAGATGGAGATGATGCTGGTGCTACTGTCGGAAGAGGAGTCTACTCAACACCGGACATTAACATAGCTGAGAAGTTCTCCAAGAGATTCACGTCCAAAGTAGATAACAAAACCTACAAGGTGGTGCTACAGAATAGGATCAACCCTCAGAAAAGGCAAAAGTGTCGGAGAGAGCGTTACTGGCTGGTCTATGTGCCTGAGGGATCATCTCCTGTTCAAGAGAGAGCTATTGTGGAAAACTCCATCCGTCCTTATGGTCTGCTGCTTAAGGAAGTGTTGTAATCCAGGCAGACAATGTTTGAAAGATAAGTAAATAGGTTGCCGTAATCATACACAGTATGATCAGAAAATGAAGAGATGTAACATCAGATAAATACAATTCTATATCAACTAAGTAACAAGGTTAATTTGTTGTAGTCATAGGATTAGCATAAGATTGCTTGAGATTTTTTCCAGTGCAAATGTAGCCTTTAGCTGCTGTAGGCTACTATTATGGATGTGTTCAAGGTTAATAAAATGACTTAAAATAAGAGTGTATTGTTTATTTACATTATACTTTATTTACAGTGACCCCGCCTTATCTAACCACATAATTTCAACCAGTTGTTTTGGAAAACGAGTGCTTCTAAAGTACAAATACCTCCAAAATGTTAGTTTGGATGACACTGAAAAAGACTTCACTATTGAAAAGCTGTAGTCACAACATCAATACAGCACCAATATACTACACTGGTATTGTTATGGTATTTATTTTCCAATTGTTGACTTACAGTGCCTTCGGAAAGTAATCAGACCCCTTGACTTTTTCCACATTTTGTTACGTTACAGCCTTATTCTAAAATTGATTAAATAAATAAAAATCCTCAGCAATCTACACACAATACCCCATAATGACAAAGCGAAAAAAGGTTTTTAGAAATTTTTGCAATTGTATTAATAACAAAAAACAGAAATACCTTATAACATAAGTATTCAGACCCTTTGCTATGAGACTCGAAATTCAGCTAAGGTGCATCCTGTTTCCATTGATCATCCTTGAGATGTTTCTACAACTTGATTGGAGTCCACCTGTGGTCAATTAAATTGATTGGACATGATTTGGAAAGACACACACCGGTCTATATAAGGTCCCGTAGTTGACAGTGCATGTCAGAACAAAAACCAAGCCATGGGGTCGAAGGAATTGTCCGTAGAGCTCAGAGACATGATTGTGTTGAGGGTACCAAAACATTTCTGCAGCATTGAAGGTCCCCAAGAACACAGTGGTCTCCATCATTTTTAAATGGAAGAAGTTTGGAAGACTCTTCCTAGAGCTGGCCGCCCGGCCAGGGAGGTGACCAAGAACCTGATGGTCACTCTGACAGAGCTCTAGAGTTCCTCTGCTGAGATGGGAGAACCTTCCAGAAGGACAACCATCTCTGCAGCACTCCACCAATCAGGCCTTTATGGTAGAGTGACCAGACAGAAGCCACTCCTCAGTAAAAGACACATGACAGCCCGCTTGGAGTTTGTCAAAAGGCACCTAAATACACTCAGACCATGAGAAACAAGATTTTCTGGTCTGATGAAACCAAGATTGAACTCTTTGGCCGGAATGCCAAGCGACACGTCTAGAGGAAACCTGGCACCATCCCTACGGTGAAGCATGGTGGTGGCAGCATCATGCTGTGGGGATGTTTTTCAGCGGCAGGGACTGGGATACTAGTCAGGATTGAGGCAAAGATGAACGGAGCAAAGTATAGAGAGATCCTTAATGAAAACCTGCTCCAGAGCTCTCAGGACCTCAGACTGGGGCGAAGGTTCACCTTCCAACAGGACAATGACCCTAAGCACAAAGCCAAGACAATGCAGGAGTGGCTTCGGGACAAGTCTCTGAATGTCCTTGAGTGGGCCAGCCAGAGCCCGGAAATCTCTGGAGAGACCTGAAAATAGCTGGGCAGCAACGCTCCCCATCCAACCTGATAGAGCTTGAGAGGATCTGCAGAGAAGAATGGGAGAAACTCCCCAAATACAGGTGTGCCAAGCTTGTTGCTTCATACCTAAGAACACTCGAGGCTGTAATCACTGCCAACGGTGCTTCAACAAAGTACTGAGTAAAGGGTCTAAATACTTATGTAAATGTAATTTTTCTGTGTAAAAATCTGCAAAAAAGAAATTCTACCTGTTTTTGCTTTGTCATTATGAGGTATTGTGTGTAGATTGATGAGGGGAAAAAAAACATTTAATCAATTTTTGAATAAGGCTGTAACCTAACAAAATGTGGAAAAAGTAAAGGGGTCTGAATACTGTCCGAAGGCACTGTATATGAACAATTAGCCGGCTAGTTTGTTAGTGTCTTTATCAGTAATCTATATGAACATATGCTTAGTGCTTTGAAAATGCATTAATTAATGGTTTATTCACATTAACCTCTATGGGATCGGTGTCCCGTATACGGGACGGTTGAGCTAATGTGCGCTAATGTGATTAGCATGACTGTTGTAAGTAACAGCAAACTTTCCAGGACATAGACATGTCTTATATGGGCAGAAAGCTTACATTCTTGTTAATCTAACTGCACTGTCCAATTTACAGTAGCTATTACAGTGAAAAAATACCATGCTATTGTTTGAGGAGAGTGCACAACAACAAAAAACGTATCACTGCATCTGGTTTGATACATAATGTACTTACATTCAGTAATCTTGCTCTGATTTGTCATCCTGAGGGTCCCAGAGATAAAATGTAGCATAGTTTTGTTTGATAAAATCCATTTTTATATTCAAATCTAGGAACTGGATTCTACAGTTTGAACCCTTGCTGTCTCTGGCTCCAAACCCACCCCGCCCGGCCATCTAGATGTGTGAAAGTTAGTGTATAAGCTAATGATCCATCATGTATGACATTCCTGGGAGTGTGTAAACTTACATTTTGTATTATCATATCATTTATGTATGTTCTCTATAATTATGTACTTGAAAATGTATAAATTGACCAATTCGGCACATTTGGGCAGACTTGAAACAATATAGTCCAGTATTGCCTCAATTGGAAACTTTGCACACACAATGCTGCCATCTAACGGCCAATATCAAAATTGCGCCTAAACTGCAATATTATATAGTGGCCTTTCTCTTGCATTTCAAAGATGATGAAAATAATAATAATAGAAAACGTATGTTTTTTTGTTTGTATTATCTTTTACCAGATCCAATATGTTATATTCTCCTACATTAATTTCACATTTCCACAAACCTCAAGGTGTTTCCTTTCAAATGGTATCAAGAATATGCATGTCCTGAGCTACAGGTAGTTAGATTTGGGTATGTAATTTTAGGCGAAAATTGAACAAAAGGGATGATCCTTAAGAGGTTAAACTATTGTTTTTCAGTTATATATATATATATATATATACACACACTACCGGTCAAAAGTTTTAGAACACCTACTCATTTAAGAGTTTTTCTTTATTTTTACTATTTTCTACATTGTACAATAATAGTGAAGACTTCAAAACTATGAAATAACACATATGGAAACATGTAGTAACCAAGAAAGTGTTAAACAAATCTAAATATATGTTATATTTGAGATTCTTCAAATAGCCACCTTTTGCCTTGATGACAGCTTTGCACACGCTTGGCATTTTCTCAACCAGCTTCACCTGGAATGCTTTTCCAAGAAGGAGTTCCCAAATATCCTGAGCACTTGTTGGCTGCTTTTGCTTCACTCTGTGGTCTGACTCATCCCAAACCGTCTCAATTGGGTTGAGGTCGGGGGATTGTGGAGGCCAGGTCATCTGATGCAGCACTCCATCAATCTCCTTCTTGGTAAAATAGCCCGTACACAGCCTGGAGGTACAGTGGGGAAAAACAGTATTTAGTCAGCCACCAATTGTGCAAGTTCTCCCACTTAAAAAGATGAGAGAGGCCTGTAATTTTCATCATAGGTACACGTCAACTATGACAGACAAAATGAGAAGAAAAAATCCAGAAAATCACATTGTAGGATTTTTTATGAATTTATTTGCAAATTATGGTGGAAAATAAGTATTTGGTCAATAACAAAAGTTTCTCAATACTTTGTTATATACCCTTTGTTGGCAATGACACAGGTCAAACGTTTTCTGTAAGTCTTCACAAGGTTTTCACACACTGTTGCTGGTATTTTGGCCCATTCCTCCATGCAGATCTCCTCTAGAGCAGTGATGTTTTGGGGCTGTCGCTGGGCAACACAGACTTTCAACTCCCTCCAAAGATTTTCTATGGGGTTGAGATCTGGAGACTGGCTAGGCCACTCCAGGACCTTGAAATGCTTATTACGAAGCCACTCCTTCGTTGCCCGGGCGGTGTGTTTGGGATCATTGTCATGCTGAAAGACCCAGCCACGTTTCATCTTCAATGCCCTTGCTGATGGAAGGAGGTTTTCACTAAAAATCTCACGATACATGGCCCCATTCATTCTTTCCTTTACACAGATCAGTCATCCTGGTCCCTTTGCAGAAAAACAGCCCCAAAGCATGATGTTTCCACCCCCATGCTTCACAGTAGGTATGGTGTTCTTTGGATGCAACTCAGCATTCTTTGTCCTCCAAACACGACGAGTTGAGTTTTTACCAAAAAGTTATATTTTGGTTTCATCTGACCATATAACATTCTCCCAATCCTCTTCTGGATCATCCAAAGGCACTCTAGCAAACTTCAGACGGGCCTGGACATGTACTGGCTTAAGCAGGGGGACACGTCTGGCACTGCAGGATTTGAGTCCCTGGCGGCGTAGTAGGTAGGCTGATGGTAGGCTTTGTTACTTTGGTCCCAGCTCTCTGCAGGTCATTCACTAGGTCCCCCCGTGTGGTTCTGGGATTTTTGCTCACCGTTCTTGTGATCATTTTGACCCCACGGGGTGAGATCTTGCGTGGAGCCCCAGATCGAGGGAGATTATCAGTGGTTTTGTATGTCTTCCATTTCCTAATAATTGCTCCCACAGTTGATTTCTTCAAACCAAGCTGCTTACCTATTGCAGATTCAGTCTTCCCAGCCTGGTGCAGGTCTAGAATTTTGTTTCTGGTGTCCTTTGACAGCTCTTTGGTCTTGGCCAGGTTGCATGGCAGGGAAGCATTTTGTCCAACCTCAACGAAATGGACCACAGGTGATGGGACAAAAAGTGTAGTCCAGAAACAGCTAGAAAATAAAGTGAAATAGTTGATTAAACTCATTTGCAAACTATATTTTCAAATTCCTTAAAATGAAATTAATCTGTAATTAGTCATCAGGCCTATTCTTTCCCAGTTTTCGTTTCTGGTAGCTCAGCTGACGCACCCGGGGCTTGCGCTGCTTTGCTTTCTGCCACTGCTCAGGCTCAATCACAATTTTCAAGTTCAAGGAAGGGTCAACCTACTCGCAGTCTGTTACAATGAAAATGTATGGAATATACTGGGACCGGTAAGCGACACATGTATTTAATTTTAATTAGCAAATAATCTAAACAATTCTTAGAGTCAAATTGAAAAAAATGCATTTGTATCTGTACATAGCCTAAATGCTTCTTGCCTATTGTATTCACTGTGCAGTGGGCAACTCATTTAAACGAGAAGATTGATTGAGCACAGTTTTGGTCTTTGCGTCTTGAAAAATATAACACTATTTGACGAATCAAATAAGCTTGTTGACCAATCAATCGGCTTGCACATGCAAATTCAGCACACACAACATTCTATAATATAATTGTTATTTGACGTGTCAAATTAAAAGCTTATTTGATGCGTCAAATGATGTTATTTGAAGTGTACTTTTTTTTGACACGCAAAGACCCAAACGGCGTTCCATAGGAGATAGATGTATGCATTTATTGGTCGATGACATAATGTATGGACAAGTTTGTTAACTAAATTAGACGCATGGGGTGCATTAGGGCCGCTATATTCTTGAGTTTCGTTTTCAGAGAAGGGCACACTGCCAGTCGCTTCAAAGAAACTCAATAGAAACCTAACTGTTTTGGAAACACCCGCAGGAGGAGAAACGAATCTGATTTCATGCCATTGACAATCATTCTATTTTAAAGCTATAACATCAATAAGTGTCAGATATACTAGTGAGGTTGTTTCAAACTTTTAAAATATTTGAGATCATTTTGCAGTATATGAAAGTAAAACATATTTTATAATTTTTCTCTAATTGTGACTTTTGTTTGACAACAGTTTTTACATAATAATAGGCCATAAGGCTTTGCATCAATAACATTATATATATACAGTGAGGGAAAAAAGTATTTGATCCCCTGCTGATTTTGTACGTTTGCCCACTGACAAATAAATGATCAGTCTATAATTTTAATGGTAGGTTAATTTGAACAGTGAGAGACAGAATAACAACAAAAAAATCCAGAAAAACGCATGTCAAAAATTTTATGAATTGATTTGGACAGGTGTCTTTTATACAGGTAACAAGCTGAGATAAGGAGCACTCCCTTTAAGAGTGTGCTCCTAATCTCAGCTCGTTACCTGTATAAAAGACACCTGGGAGCCAGAAATCTTTCTGATTGAGAGGGGGTGAAATACTTATTTCCCTCATTAAAATGCAAATCAATTTATAACATTTTTGACCTGCGTTTTTCTGGATTTCTTTGTTGTTATTCTGTCTCTCACTGTTAAAATAAACCTACCATTAAAAGTATAGACTGATCATGTCTTTGTCAGTGGGCAAATGTACAAAATCAGCAGGGGATCAAATACTTTTTCCCCTTCACTGTGTATACATATATAACTAAACTAAGTTTTTCACAATTCCTGACATTTAATCCTAGTAAAAAGTCCCTGTTTTAGGTCAGTTAGGATCACCACTTTATTTTAAGAATGTGAAATGTCAGAATAATATCAGAGATAATGATTTATTTCATATTTTATTTCTTTCATCACATTCCCAGTGGGTCAGAAGTTTACATACACTCATTTAGTATTTAGTAGCATTGCCTTTAAATAGTTTAACTTGGGTCAAACGTTTCGGGTAGCCTTCCACAAGCTTCCCACAATAAGTTGGGTGAATTTTGGCCCATTTCTCCTGACAGAGCTGGTGTAACTGAGTCAGGTTTGTAGGCCTCCTTGCTCGCACACGCTTTTTCAGTTCTGCCCACACATTTTCTATAGGATTGAGGTCAGGGATTTGTGATGGCCACTCCAATTCCTTTACTTTGTTGTCCTTAAGCTATTTTGCCATAACTTTGGAAGTATGCTTGGGGTCATTGTCCATTTGGAAAACCCATTTGCGACCAAGCTTTAACTTCCTGAATGATGTCTTGAGATGTTGCTTCAATATATCCACATAATCTTTCTTCCTCATGATGCCATCTATTTTGTGAAGTGCACCAGTCCCTCCTGCAGCAAAGCACCCCCACAGCATGATGCTGCCACCCCCGTGCTTCACGGTTGGGATGGTGTTCTTCGGCTTGCAAGCAGCCCCCTTTTTCCCTCCAAACATAACGATGGTCATTATGGCCAAACAGGTCTATTTTTGTTTCATCAAACCAGAGGATATTTCTCTAAAAAGTACAATTTTTGTCCCCATGTGCAGTTGCAAACCGTAGTCTGGCTTTTTTATGGCGGTTTTGGAGCAGTGGCTTCTTCCTTGCTGAGCGGCCTTTCAGGTTATGTCGATATAGGACTCATTTTACTGTGGATATAGATACTTTTGTACCTGTTTCCTCCAGCATCTTCACAAGGTCCTTTGCTGTTGTTCTAGGATTGATTTGCACTTTTCGCACCAAAGTACGCTCATCTCTAGGAGACAGAACATGTCTCCTTTCTGAGTGGTATGACGACTGCGTGGTCCCATGGTGTTTATACTTGCGTACTATTGTTTGTACAGATGAACGTGGTACCTTCAGGCGTTTGGAAATTGCTCCCAAGGATGAACCAGACTTGTGGAGTAATTACATATTTTTTTTACTCCAACCTAAGTGTATGTATACTTCCGACTTCATCTGTATACAGTGCTATGAAAAAGTATTTGCCCCCTTTCTAATTTTCTCTACTTTTGCATATTTGTGATACTGAATGTTATCAGATCTTCAACCAAAACCTAATATTAGATAAAGGGAACATAAGTGAACAAATAACACAACAATTACATATTTATTTCATAAACAAAAGTTATGCAACACCCAATTCCCCTGTGTGAAAAAGTAATTGCCCCCTTACACTCAATAACTGGTTGTGCCACCTTTAGCTGCAATGACTCCAACCAAATGCTTCCTGTAGTTGTTGATCAGTCTCTCACGTCGCTGTGGAGGAATTTTGGCCCACTCTTCCATGCAGAACTGCTTTAACTCAGTGACGTGTGGGTTTTCAAGCATAAACTGCTCATTTCAAGTCCTGCCACAACATCTCAATTGGGATTAGGTCTGAACTTTGACTAGGCCATTCCAAAACTTCAAATGTGTTGCTTTTTAGCAATTTTCATGAAGACTTGATTGTGTGTTTTGGATCATTGTCTTGCTGCATGACCCAGCTGTGCTTCAGCTTCAGCTCACAGACGGATGGTCTGACATTCTCCTGTAGAATTCTCTGATCGAGAGCAGAATTCATGGTTCCTTCTATTAAGGCAAGTCGTCCAGGTCCTGAGGCAGCAAAGCATCCCCAAACCATCACACCACCACCACCACCATGCTTGACCTTTGGTATGATGTTCTTACTGTGGAATGCAGTGTTTGGTTTTGGCCAGGCATTACTGGAACCATGTCGTCCAAAAAGTTGACTCAAGTTTGCCAAAAAGCACCTGGATGATCATCAAGACTCTTGGAAGAACATTCTATGGACAGATGATTCAAAAGTATAACTTTTGGGGGGCAAATACTTTTTCATAGCACTGTTTATATGCTTTCATTTAATCCTCTTATGCTGATTCTTCTTCCTTTCCTTTTTTTTAGACATTTCATACATCTTCATTGTCTGTGGATTGTCGGCTGTGTTGGTGAGTATAAATTAACTCTATCCACATATTATTATGGGTCGTTCGAGCCCTGAACACTGATTGGCTGACAGCCACGGTATATCAGACCGTATACCACGAGTATGACAAAACATTCATTTTTACGGCTCTAATTACGTTGGTAATCAGTTTATAATAGCAATAAGGCACCTCTGGGTTTTGTGGTATATTGCCAATATACCATGGTGAAGGGCTGTATCCAGGCACTCCGTGTTGCGTCATGCGTAAGAACAGCCCTTAGCTGTAGTATATTGGCCATATACCACACCCCCTTGGGCCTTATTGCTTAACTAGAACATGAACATTAGCAAAAAAAATAAAAAATCCATGATTTTCCAATCATTGGTTCCAACTCTCCTACAGCCTCCTCATCCCTTCCTTCCATCCCTGTCTCCATCTCTTCCCCTGTGGGAAGCCAAGCCATCCTTCCCTGCAAGTGGAAGTCCCAGCTAGAAAACATCCCAGTTTGCCATGTCCAGTGGCAGACACCCGATGAGACTGTGTTTGAACAGAAGGGGGAGCAACGGTGGCAGGCAAGCGAGTTTGAGGGGCGGGTGGAGGTACCTGAGGAAAAGCTGTGGGAGGGCGACTGCTCTCTGATCTTGCGTGACGTGCAGTTTGGGGATGTGGGGCTTTACGAGAGCTTCATGGTGGTTGACAGGGCACGTATGAAGAGGCGGGTGTTCATCCAGAGTGTCCAGCTCTCAGTCCATGGTAAGGGTAGAACTATCTTTACTACAAGGTGGGGCTATAAGGCCAGGTGAAAGTGATCAGAAGGTCACTTTATGGCACTGCACCTCATTTAGACCACCTGAAAAGTGCAGAAGTCACATTTTCAGATTGGTCAAGCATTACACTTTCCTCACGATCTCTTACCTAATTTCTTCTGTAATTCTCTCCAGACCACAAGTCCAAGCAGTCCTTGAGGGTGGGTGGAAACCTGACCCTGAAGCTCCACACTCCCCAGGCCATGAGAGTGGTCTTCCAGGGGAGGAACAGCACAGAGTTGACGGTCCTGTGGATAAGGGGTGAAGAGGACAACAGGGGTTGTCTTGAGGAGGCTGAACGGTTGGTGGTCCTCAAAGGGTTAAGGATGGACGACTGTGGGACCTATAAGGTGTTGGATTCCCATGGGCTGTCTGTTAGCACTGTTGAACTTACAGTGGAAGGTAAAATACCTGAGCCATGGTGGCAACAAATCGTCCTCTCTGGGTATAGAACATGGTTAATAATATAACTAATCTTTCGGATTTCTAACTACTCTATTTTTCCCCTTTAGCATGTCCCACAAAGGTTGTTAAAACTCCACATTTCCCTCAGATCGAGGATAAACAAGCACCTGTAGGTAAGATGTCCAGAGGTTAAAATGCAGTTAATTCCAGATATTTATTGTGTAAGGAAAGTATACCGAATTGATGATACTGCAGAGTGATGGACAATAGAAGTCTGAACAAGTTGTTTCCATCTCCTATCTCTCCAGGTAAATCGACATATAACAGGTCCTCCTCTCTGCTCATGTTATTTGTCCTGCTGTTCAGTCCCCTGATTCAACATCTCCTCTAACAACGATCGGCCATGTAAGCGAGGTTTAAACCTATTGGGCCGGTTTCCCAGACCGTCTGCAATATTTCTTACACCCTAGGCCAAATCAGCAAATCAGAGTGCTTTCCCCCTGTGAAAACAGTGAAATTCAAAAAAACAGAAATGTAAGAAATGCAAATAAGATTTGGTTGTAGTCTGGCCAATGTGTTCCAGGGCATTTAATAAAATAATACAAAATAAATCAAGTTTGAGCCTTTTTCCCGGACCCAGATTAACCCTAGTCCTAATTAACTTAAAAGCGAGCTCAAGACAATCTTCATTGAAACTGCTTTCTAGGCCAGGACTAGACTTAATCTGTGTCCAGAAAATAACATCTAATTTATTCAGTGTTATGCCACTTTCGCAGTGTAGGCCATAGCTTACTGCTCCATGTATTATACAGAGTTTAGGTCAATCCAATTCTGTAACAAAGAATAAAGTTGAATTGAACCCAATCCAGATTTTGACAGGAAAGTCTCTTTAAATAAAGACTAGTTTTTATTTCTGGAAGTTACGTAGACTTAGTTTTGTTTGTTCATTTTACATTAATTGGTATGAAAACCTGAGATCATATTTAGTTTTGAAGTTCAGTGATTTTGATTATTACATACATACTACTCATAATAGTAATATATAATAAAAGTGGGATTGTTGTTTTGTTGTTCAATTTTATTACAGCAATGTAATCTTAATTTATGTTAAATACAGTGCCTTGCAAAAGTATTCATCCCGTTGGCGTTTTTCCTATTTTGTTGCATTACAACCTGTAATTTAAATGGATTTTTATTTGGATTTCATGTAATGGACATACACAAAATAGTCAAAATTGGTGAAGTGAAATGAAAAACATAACTTGTTAAAAAAAATCTAAAAAATAAATAATGGAAAAGTGGTGCGTGCATATGTATTCACCCCCTTTGCCATGAAGCCCCTAAATAAGATCTGGTGCAACCAATTACCTTCAGAAGTCACATAATTAGTTAAATAAAGTCCACCTGTGTGCAATCTAAGTGACACATGATCTCAGTATATATATACACCTGTTCTGAAAGGCCCCAGTGTCTGCAACACCACTAAGCAAGAGGCACCACCAAACAAGCGGCACCATGAAGACCAAGGAGCTCTCCAAACAGGTCAGGGACAAAGTTGTGGAGAAGTACAGATCAGGGTTGGGTTATAAAAAAATATCAGAAACTTTGAACATCCCACAGAGCACCATTAAATCCATTATTGACAAGTGGAAAGAATATGGCACCACAACAAACCTGCCAAGAGAGGGCCGCCCACCAAAACTCACGGACCAGGCAAGGAGGGCATTAATCAGAGGCAACAAAGAGACCAAAGATTATCCTGAAGGAGCTGCAAAGCTCCGCAGCGGAGATTGGAGTATCTGTTCATAGGACCACTGTAAGCCGTACACTCCACAGAGCTGGGCTTTACGGAAGAGTGGCCAGAAAAAAGCCATTGCTTAAAGAAAAAAATAAGCAAACACATTTGGTGTTCGCCAAAAGGCATGTGGGAGACTCCCCAAAAATATGGAAGAAGGTACTCTGCTCAGATAAGACTAAAATTGAGCTTTTTGGCCATCAAGGAAAACGCTATGTCTGGAGCAAACCCAACACCTCTCATCACCCTGAGAACACCATCCCCACAGTGAAGCATGGTGGTGGCAGCATCATGCTGTGGGGATGTTTTTCCATCGGCAGGGACTGGGAAACAGGTCAGAATTGAAGGAATGATGGATGGCGCTAAATACAGGGAAATTCTTGAGGGAAACCTGTTTCAGTCTTCCAGAGATTTGAGACTGGGATGGAGGTTCACCTTCCAGCAGGACAATGACCCTAAGCATACTGCTAAAGCAACACTCGAGTGGTTTAAGGGGAAACATTTAAATGTCTTGGAATGGCCTAGTCAAAGCACAGACCTCAATCGGCAGGTAGCTTAGTGGGTAAGAGCGTTGTGCCAGTAACCGAAAGGTCGCTGGTTCTAATCCCCGAGCCGACTAGGTGAAAAATCTGTCGATGTGCCCTTAAGCAAGGCACTTAACCCTAATTGCTCCTGTAAGTCGCTCTGGATAAGAGCGTCTGCTAAATGACTAAAATGTAAAATGTAAATCCAATTGAGAATCTGTGGAATGACTTAAAGATTGCTATACACCAGCGGAACCCATCCAACTTGAAGGAGCTGGAGCAGTTTTGCCTTGAAGAATGGGAAAAAATCCCAGTGGCTAGAGGTGCCAAGCTTATAGAGACATATCCCCAAGAGACTTGCAGCAGTAAATGCTGCAAAAGGCGGCTCTACAAAGTAATGACTTTGGGGGGATGAATAGTTATGCACGCTCAAGTTCCGTTTTTTTGTCTTATTTCTTGTTTGTTTCACAATAAAAAATATTTTGCATCTTCAAAGTGGTAGGCATGTTGTGTAAATCAAATGAAACAAACCCCCAAAAAATCAATTTGAATTCCAGGTTGTAAGGCAACAAAATAGGAAAAATGCCAAGGGGGGTGAATACTTTCGCAAGCCACTGTAAAGCATTGAAAATGACACAAACAAGCATGTGATGGTCCTTTACAGCCTTGTGATTGTAATAAACTTAGATTATAACATATTGGAATGACTTCATTTACTGTGCCACTATAGTATACTGTTGAAGTCAGAAGTTTACATACACCTTAGCCAAATACATTTAAACTCAGTTTTTCACAATTCCTAACATTTAATCCTAGTAAAAATTCCCTGTCTTAGGTCAGTTAGGATCACCACTTTAGTTTAAGAATGTGAAATGTCAGAATAATAGTAGAGAGAATGATTTATTTCAGCTTTTATTTCTTTCATCACATTCCCAGTGAGTCAGAAGTTTACATACACTCAATTAGTATTTTATATCATTGCCTTTAAATTGTTTAACTTGGGTCAAACGTTTCAGGTAGCCTTCCACAAGCTTCCCACAATAAGTTGGGTGAATTTTGGCCCATTCCTCCTGACAGAGCTGGTGTAACTGAGTCAGGGTTGTAGGCCTCCTTGCTCGCACACGCCTTTTCAGTTCTGCCCACAAACGTTCTATAGGATTGAGGTCAGGGCTTTGTGATGGCCACTCCAATACCTTGACTTTGTTGCCCTTAAGCCATTTTGCCACAACTTTGGAAGTATGCTTGGGGTCATTGTCCATTTGGAAGACCCATTTGCGACCAAGCTTTAACTTCCTGACTGATGTCTTGAGATGTTGCTTTAATATATCCACATAATTTTCATTCCTCATGATGCCATCTATTTTGTGAAGTGCACCAGTCCCTCCTGCAGCAAAGCACCCCCACAGCATGATGCTGCCACCCCCGTGCTTCACGGTTGGGATGGTGTTCTTCGGCATGCAAGCGTCCCCCTTTTTCCTCCAAACATAACGATGGTTATTATGGCCAAACAGTTCTATTTTTGTTTCATCAGACCAGAGGACATTTCTCCAAAAAGTACGATCTTTGTCCCCATGTGCAGTTGCAAACCATAGCCTGGCTTTTTTATGGCGGTTTTGGAGCAGTGGCTTCTTCCTTGCTGAGCGGCCTTTCAGGTTATGTCGATATAAGACTAGTTTTACTGTGGATATAGATACTTTTGTACCTGTTTCCTCCAGCATCTTTACAAGGTCCTTTGATGTTGTTCTGGGATTGATTTGCACTTTCCGCACCAAAGTACGTTAATCTCTAGGAGACAGAACACGTCTCCTTCTTGAGCGGTATGACGGCTGCATGGTCCCATGGTGTTAATACTTGCGTACTATTGTTTGTACAGATGAACGTGGTACCTTCAGGCGTTTGGAAATTGCTCCCAAGGATGAACCATACTTGTGGAGGTCTACAATTTATTTTCTGAAGTCTTGGCTGATTTATTTTGATTTTCCCATGATGTCAAGTAAAGAGGCACTGAGTTTGAAGGTAGGCCTTGAAATACATCCACAGGTACACCTCCAATTGACTCAAATGATGTCAATTAGCATATTAGAAGCTTCTAAAGCCATGACATCATTTTCTGGAATTTTCCAAGCTGTTTAAAGGCACAGTCAACTTAGTTTATGTAAACTTCTGACCCACTGGAATTGTGTACAGTGAATTATAAGTGAAATAATCTGTCTGTAAACAATTGTTCGAAAAATTACTTGTGTCATGCACAAAGTAGATGTCCTAACTGACTTGCCAAAACTATAGTTTGTTAACAAGACATTTGTGGAGTGGTTGAAAAACGAGTTTTAATGACTCCAACCTAAGTGTATGTAAACTTCCGACCTTAACTGTATTGAACAAAAATATTGTTGCAGTTCATATAAGGAAATCAGTCAATTGAAATAAATTCATTAGGCCCTAATCTATGGATTTCACATGACTGGGAATACAGATATGCATCTGTTGGTCACAGACACATACCTTTTTAAAAAGGTAGGGGCGTGGATCAGAAACCAGTCAGTATCTGGTATGACCACCATTTGTCTCATTCAGCGCGACACATCTCCTTCACATAGAGTTGATCAGGCTGTTAATTGTGGCCTGTGGAATGTTGTCCCACTCCTCTTCAATGGCTGTGCGAAGTTGCTGGATACTGGCGGGAACTGGAACACGCTGTCGTACACATCAATCCAGAGCATCCCAAACATGCTCATGGGTGACATGTCTGGTGAGTATGCAGGCCACGGAAGAACTGGAACATTTTCAACTTCCAGGAATTGTTTACAAGACCTTGCGACATGGGGCTGTGCATTATTATGCCGAAACTTGAGGTGATGCAGCGGATGACTGGCACGAAACTGGTCCTCAGGATCTCGTCACGGTATCTCTGTGCATTCAAATTGACATAGATAAAATGCAATTGTGTTCGTTGTCCATAGCTTATGCCTGCTCATACCATAACCGCACAGCCACCATGGGGCACTCTGTTCACAATGCTGACATCAGCAAACCGCTCGCCCACACGATGCCATACAAGTGGTCTGCAGTTGTTAGGCCGGTTGGACGTACTGCCAAATTCTCTAAAACGACATTGGAGGTGGCTTATGGTAGAGAAATTAACATTCAATTATCTGGCAACAGCTCTGGTGGACATTCCTGCAGTCAGCATGCCAATTGCATGCTCCCTCAAAACTTGAGACATGTGGCATTGTGTTGTGTGACAAAACTGCACAATTTAGAGTTGCTTTTATTGTCCCCAGCACAAGGTGCACACACCTGTAATGATCATGATGTTTAATCAGCTTCTTGATATGCCACACCTGTCAGGTGGATGGATTATCTTGGCAAATGAGAAATGCTCACTAAAAGGGATGTAAAACAATTTGTGCACGATAAGCTTTTTGTGATCTTTTATTTCAGCTCATGAAACATGGGACCAACACGTTACATGTTGCGTTTATATTTTTGTTTAGTGTACATGTATGAGAACACAGAACAAGGGCCCGGGAGATACCACTCTTTCCCTTTTCACACTGAACTTCAATGATACCTCGTGCTCCTCCCTCTCACAATCATAATAGACTGGGGGTGCACACCTCTGGTTCTCTGATCCAAAGACTGGATTCTACTTGGATTCTACCTGGGAATGTAATTGATCAATTATGTGCTAGGGAGAAACGAAAACCAGCACCAACTCGAGGGCCTGAGTTGCGCAACCCTGTCTGGAATAGACCATCTACTCTATTTCTTCTTACAGCCTTTGATTTCTGTGATCTCTCCTGTCAATCCCCATAACCACTGAACCTTTCCTCATCCCATTTCTGTCTCTTCACCCCCCTATCCCCTCCCCGAAAGCAAAGAACCCAGCACCCATGAAAGAAAAGGTAGCACTTTCACACAAGACCTTACCCATTGACATTGGTACAATGTCAAATCACAAATGACAGGTTCCCACGTGCAATACGTTGTCCTTAATCAGTGGAGCGATGTCACAAGCAAAGGGATATACTCTTCTACTCGTTTCCAATCAGGCCATGTCTGATTTTGAGCTCCTTCATTTAATCCATCACATCCCCATAATTCCTCAGTCTCTACCCTTGTAAGTGTCCAGTTAGAAGTTGGGCTTGTGTTTCTTGACCTCGACCATGAGGTGGTGCAGGTTGATGAGCTCTGAGCGCACTGCCAGGCTGCGGAAGGTGGGCTGGGACAGCACCTTGTGGAAGCCATGGTAGTACTGGATGAGCTGGGTGAGCGCCCCCTGGAGGATAGGAGGACAGGAGTAGAAAGTCAAAAGTTGAATGATATGCTTCAGAGGAATAAAACGTATAACAGCCCATGACTCATGGTTGCTTAAATCTTAAAAAAGAAAAATATTTATGTCAATTTAAGGGACCCCTTTTGGCTCAAGAGCACCCCTACAGGCAAAAGTTCTGTATACTCTTTAACTACATACTGTACAATATTATGACTTGTTTAGAGTAAATGCATAGAGGAAGGCAGTACCTGAATGATACCAGTGCCGTTCTTGAAGTTGGTGAAGGACCTCATGACATTCTGACTCAGAGCTTCCACAGACTGTTTCCATGTGCTGGAAAACCCCCTGACTAGCTGTGTGATCCGGGCTGAGAGAGAGAGAAGAAAGAAAGACAGAAAAAGAGAGGGGTTGAGAAAGGGGGGGGGGGGGAGAGAGAGAGAACAATATGAGTTTAGAGATGGGAGGTATGGCGAGAGGGGGAGAAGGGTGTGGGAGAAATGTAAGACAATCGTTTGGGTGGAAGTCAAACAGCGAGAGGTGTCACAGGAGAGTAGAAACAAACAGTCCAAACAGTAGAGGTAATAAAGAACGAGTCAGGACAGGAGGAAAGTAGAAGAAAGAGAAGGTTACCGTGAAAAAGACAAGGGCACGTTCTGCAAACAATTAAATGATCAAAAGGGCTGTATCTTTTCTCTCTACTCACCTTCATCATTCTTTAGTCTATCCAGCTGCCCTTTCTCTATCAACGCTTCGCTCTCCTTCACAAATGCTATCATGCCACCAAAGGGAGACGACAGAATCTCCTCAATAAACTCCTGATGAAAGGAGAAAGAAAGAGGGGAACATTTCATTTGAGTAAACTCTGATTATCTTTGACTCTGGCACACATGACAAAACTCAATTTCCCAGAATCCCTGTGCATTTTTACCTGGTTCCTGGCCTGAAGGAGCTGTTGGAAGCCCTCAACCTCTTTACTGTCATCGGCTGCCCTCTCCTATGACATGGAAAGAAAAAGAGGAAAACAGCATGACATATTTTAATTCTGTATATTCAGAAGACTTAGCCTAGCGGTTAAGTGCGTTGGGCCAGTAACCGAAAGGTACCTGGTTCGAATCCCAGAGCCGACTACGTGAAAGTCGCTCTGGATAAGAGCGGCTGCTAAATGACAAAAATGTTAATAACTGAATAAAGGAGTCATTTCAGGTGGGTAAATAAGTTAATCATTCATGTTCATGGTTTTAAACTTGTGTTATTCTCACCATGAGTACATTGAGCATCATGTCGTAGTTGTTGATTAGGAAGATGAGCTGGTCCCTGCGTGAAGGGAACTCTGCCGCCATCTTCAGGACAAAGTTCTCCACTTCAACCTGAAAATACCAGTGGTAGCTATATCAATTACATTTTACATTTTAGTCAGTTAGTGAGTGCATAAATTTTTTTATACTGGCCCGCCGTGGGAATCGAACCCACAACCCTGGCGTTGCAAGCGCCATGCTATACCAACTGAGCTACACGGGACCAATATCAATCACACAAAACACTCATTTCAAATGTTCATGCTAATTGTAGGATCCCCACTATTTATACTATTTTTATTGTTGTTTAGTTGTGCACCTGCAGTTGGCCAAGGAGGGTGTGGGTCCGCTCGCTGGTGAATGTCTGGTTAATGCTAACGATGGCAGATGAGAACTCTGCGTATCTGCGTGTGATCTGAAACATGAACACAACTGGTGTCAACAACTGTCTGGTATTATTAGACATTGATACATAAAATACGTCAAATACGTGTGTGTTCATACATAGTGTGGTCTGGTGTCCAGCACGCCCAGTTTCTGGGGGTCCGTGTTGCGGATGCTCTGAATGTTCATCTCCAGGATGAGCTCAAACCTGGGCCACAGCAGCTCCAGCACCGCCTCCCAGTACCTGGCACCCCATGGAGAAACAATGACATAATAGACATATGAAAATGTGCATCAAGGATCGATTCTGAGTTAAGATGTGTTTCTTTTAACAAATCTTTACCAAATCCATTGACATCAATGTGATTTCCATTAAACAAATTACATTAGTATGTCTTATGTCAGGCCCCAAACGTTCTATTTTACAGAACATACAGTAAAAAGACTACTGTATCATAGGTTTTAACAATAAATTGTTTCTGACTTTCCCCTTACATATAGAATATACACTCAACGGCCAGTATATTAGGTTCACCCATGTAGTACCGGGTCGGACCCCCATTTGCCTCCCGAACAGCCTGAATTCTTCGGGGAATGGATTCTACAAGGTGTTGGAAACGTTCGTTGCTCAATTGGTATCAAGGGACCTAACGTGTGACAGGAAAACATTCCCCACACCAGTACACCACCGCCACCAGCCTGTACCAGTCAGGATGGGTCCATAGACTCATTAGGCTTACGCCAAATCATGACTCTGCCATCAGCATGACGCAACAGGAACTGGGATTCGTTGGACCAGGCAATGTTTTTCCACTCACCCAGTGTGGTTGATTGGGTGCCCACTAGAGGCGCTTCTTCTTATTTTTTAGCTGATAGGAGTGGAACCCGGTGTGGTCGACTGCTGCAATAGCCCATCCGTGACAAGGATCCACGAACTGTGCCTTCCGAGATGCCGTTGTGCACACCACTGTTGTACTGCGCCGTTATTTGTCTGTTTGTGGCCCGCCTGTTAGCTTGCACGATTCTTGCCATTGTCCTTCAACCTCTCTCATCAACTAGCTTTTTTCGCCCACAGGACTGCCGCTAACTGGATGTTTTTTGTTTGTCGCACCATTCTCGGTAAACCCTAGACACTGTCGTGTGTGAAAAGCCCAAGAGAGGCCGTTTCTGAGATACTGGATCCGGTGCGCCTGGCACCGACAATCATACCCCGCTCAAAGTCGCTTAGGTCACTAATTTTTCCCATTCTAACGTTCAATCAAACAGTAACTGAATGCCTCGAAGCCTGTCTGCCTGCTTTATATAACAAGCCAAGGCCACGTGACTCACTATCTGGAGGAGCGATCCATTTTCGTGTGCCTAATAAACTGGCCGGTGAGTGTATAGCATACTGCAGGAAATAGGATATGTGACATATAACACTATGCTCCGAGTTAAAAGTGTATGGAGTGTCATTGGAGTATTTGCGCTGAGAGAGTGTTACTGACTTATCCAGGGCTGGGATGGCCCTCTTGGTTGTGATGGCTCTGAAACGCAGGATGATGTGGATACACAGGAACACAGCGATGCTGTCGTAGCAGTCCGATACATAGGTGGACATGCTCTTCTGCAGGGGAAAGAAGGAGGGCGGAGGGAGGGAGGGAGGAAAGGAGGGAGGGAGGGAGAGGTGGGTATAGGCATGATAGAGAAAGAGTAATATCATTATTAGAGACCATTATCATTTTACAAAAAGAAGGACTCCACTATTAACTGCTGGGTTATGCCTTTACTATTTTGTAACAGCAATGTATGAGAAGTCTCATCGTACCAGGAACAAGCTGAGTGTCTTTCCCATGACGCTGTTGAAGAGGTCCAGCGCAGAGTTTCCAGCCACCATGAAGAAGTCAGTCAGGAAGAGGAACTCTCGACAGCTGTTGTCCAAGAGGGCGTAGTGCTGACTGCGGAACAGCGTCTCATAGGGATACTGAGACAGGAGGAAGAAGGTTAGTTGGGTGACTTGATAATCTACATCAATGTTAATATTATAACTGCCGCTGTACATTCCTTTGAGATGAGTGTGGTGACAAGAAGGTAGTGAGAGAAGCACAGGTGTATTGGAGCCGTACAGCTTAACAATATCTAGACGTTTAGGGTTGGCTTGGTGTCTTTGCCTCACAACCTTACACTCTATGCATGTTAAAATGATTTCAAAGTAGTACATAGCATCTTATAATAAAAGGTAGGGTAATTTCATTTAAAATGTCTGTTACACTCGTGCAGTAGTATTTGGTATGGTTTGGGTGGTCTGATTTGGGTAGTGCAGCACTGCCAGTGGTCTCACCCTGCAGTCCCCTCTCTGGGCAGTGTGGGGGATGATGATGGGCCCCTCCAGCTCGGCAGGGCTCAGCACGGCCCCCCGCTGGCCCAGGGTGAAGATGGTGTTCCTGCTCTTCAGGGAGGGCTTGGAGAAGAAACCTTTCTTGGCCGTGTCTTCCACTCCCATCAGGTCATCTTTGTCTGCCACCTCCTCATACTGTCAACATAAAGAGACACGAGAAAGATATTACGAGAACAGTATTAAATATTATCTGCTAATTCAAGTAACAACATGAATTAAGGTATATTGAGCCTATAAACCAAGAGAAGGTATTTTTTACTTCAAAATGTAGCCTCCTTCACTCCTTCAGACTTTGACATTGCTCATTCTGATATTTCTTAATTTATTTCTTTTTATTTTGGGGGATTTGTGTGTATTGTTAGGTATTACTGCACTGTTGGAGCTAAAAACATAAGCATTTCGCTGCATCTGCAAAATATGTGTACGTGACCAATAACATTTGATTTAGCGCCTTGTCATTCACTCACCTGTACTTTGAGCAGCCTGCCGCTGTAGGACTTGAAGTAGCTGTAGTAGATCTTACTCATGGTGTCCACGTACTCATCCCTGATCTCCTTAGCTACTGTCCTTTCATTTGCCAAGAGGAACTGATAGAAAAACCTAAAGTACAAAGAAGAAAGTTCGATTTTTGTAGATACATTGTGGTGGTGCTTTTTAAGCCTGTATCATTACCTGTACTTGAGGAGAGTGTTCTGGGGGATTTGATAGTTGGTCATGGGCTTTCTGAAGGAATAAATCTTCTGGAGGATAAATTCTCTGATCTTTGCGACAGCCTGTGGAACAAAATAAAAGCCTGTTTTATACACAATATCTTTTTTTTGTTACCTTACACACCATTATTCCTCACTTTATCTCCTTCTCCTCTTCCCATCCCATTCTCTCTCTCTCTCTCTCTCCCTCCCTCCGTGTATCTTCACCTTGATTTTGAGGCGGTCCACGATGTCCTGGATGTCAGAGCAGGCCAAAGTCTCCCTGAAGCTGAGCTCTTTGGCAAAGTTGATCTTGTTGTTGAGCTCATGGAGCTGCTCAAGGAACTCCTGCTCCGTAACCGGGCTCTCCAGGATTATCCTGCAGAAGGACAAAAAGTGGGGAACACTTATTAGAATACATGCTTGCCCATAGGAACACTTACAACATCATAGAGACTCTGTCAAGTAACTTTCTCATTACAGACATCAATATGACATGTGCTCCCTATCCTCTTTCTATCTATATCTCCCATAACATATATACAGGTACATGTATTGTTACAAATCTGTATACAATACAAACACACACACACTCCCTTACTGGATCATAGCGCCGGGCACTACCAGCTCATCCACCAGTTGGCTGAGGTGGCTGCGTACGGCCTGCCTGTTCTTCAGCCGCACGTTCATGCTGACCGACTGCTGCTGCAGAGTCTGGATCTCACTGCTGATGGAGGAGAGGTCACTCTGGAAGCCGCTCAGCATGCCCTCCATTCGCTGGAGAGAGAGAGAGGGGAGGATAGAGAGAGGAGGGAGGTGGGAGAGAGAGAGAGAGATAGAGAGATAGAGAGAGAGAGAGAGAGAGAGAGAGGGGAGGAAAGAGAGAGGAGGGAGGTGGGAGAGAGAGAGAGAGAGAGAGAGAGAGAGATAGAGAGAGAGAGAGAGATAGAGAGAGAGAGAGAGAGATAGAGAGAGAGAGAGAGAGAGAGAGAGAGAGAGAGAGAGAGCGAGGGGAGGAAAGAGATGTATTATTGGCTTCATTATATATTTTTACATAGGAAATTGCAAAAGCATTCTTTCAGACCCTGCACATGCAAAAATTAGGATCCATTTAGAATGGACTTATGAAGCCACTTGATACTTTTGATTGAGGGCATCATCCACTCACCTCCAGTATGGAGTCACAGGCTGTGATCTGGTTGTGCAGAGAGGCAATGTTCTGGCTCTCCTTGATATCTGACACAAGCTTGGTCAAGGATTACCTATCATGGTGAACTACTGTATCTATCAGGAATTACCATAAATAATGCACTAATTCTTTCACACAATCATTCAACACATTAATCCATGAATGGATACAGTCTTTGATGGAAGCTTGTTCAATCCGTTGGAGTTCACCCTCCACTTGTTTAGAGTAATGCCTGAGGTCAACTCCCTGAAAAAAACAGAGATTCAGATTAAAGGAAACCATCAGTTGAAGGAATGTAGCCTTATTTACAATATATAAAATGAAAACAGAAAATAAAATTGAAAACTGAAATGTGTTGACGTTTAGGGACATGCATGATGCAGCCATGGTCCATGGTTTTACCGTTTTCAGTGCCTCCTTCACCAAGTCATCTTCCAGATTAGCCTGTATATGAACTGGGGGGGGGGGGGTGTAAAGGAAAGTAGCTAGTTTAATCTCCATAAAGGTTGGTTCTTACATTTATCCAAAACACTGAACTAATTACCTAAATTACTATTTGGTTATGAACCAATTTGACCTGATGATATCACCATTACTTCATTCAAAAGACAATAATGCTGAAGGACTTACTGTCCACTTCATCCAAGATGAACTCGTCTGTGGTCAAGTCCAAGTCACCCAGGTTGAGAGGGGCCATGACATCTGTGTCAGGCTGCATCTGTTGCAGAATGACAGTAAATCAACATGGCTTTAATGTACTTTGTAATGGAAGATGGAACAATTCAATTAGTTAGCTAACTACTCCATAACTACCCGAGCCACGGCCTGTTCACCCCACTACCATCCAGAAGGCGATGTCAGTACAGGTGCATCAAAGATGGGACCGAGAGACTGAAAAATAGCTTCTATCAAAGCCATCAGAATGTTAAATAGCCATCACTAGCCGGCTACCACCCGGTTACTCAACCCTGCACCTTAGAGGCCGCTGCCCTATATACATAGACATGGAATCACTGGTCACTTTAATAATGGAACACTAGTCACTTTAATAATGTTTACATACTGTACTGCTTTACTCATTTCATATGTATATACTGTATTCTATTCTACTGTATTTTAGTCAATGCCACTCTGACATTGCTCATCCTAATATTTATATATTTCAAAAAAGTCTAGGGCACTGGCCTACTCTGACTTGGGGCCAGAGGGGACTTTTGAGGTATGAGTCACTTTAGCAGGTAGCATGCTAGTTCTGGTGCAGGAACAACGCCATCGACTAGAGTTTTTAACTTGCTAACAAGCAATCAGTGACTCTGGCTAGCTAGCCTTGCATCTGATGCAATGCATCTCTGACGCAAACACAACAATAAGGCAAAACGACAACAAACACTACAGTTAATTTAAATAACGGTAGCTAGCTTGGATAGCTAGACAGATCAGATTGCCAGGATAGGAAGATCAGAAGATCTAGCTAGCTGGTGTTGTCGATGTAAAGAACACAGAGAGCAACAAAAGTCAAACAGTCAAGTTATCATAAATATATCTGGTATGCCAGAAACATTATCTAACGTCACCTCATCTTGTAAATATGACATGGCATTCACCGTCGAGTTGACAGCTGTGTTTACATCGGACACAGCTCCAGTCACTGCTCCCTCCGCCATAGCCTCCAAACCTAAAAAAACAAAAACACAAACGTAGTATGCTATTTCCTAATGTCCCCGGTATACGTGAGGAAAAACAATTAGTAAAGATAATTTTGAAATCTGTTGAAAATAAAGGTATGTATATGTTGAATACAATTATTATACAAATATACACTGTTTTAAATGTAATTTATATTGTATTTATTGGTATTTTGTTTAAAAAGCTATTTAATATCGGTTAATGTTCCTAGACGGACAAGTTACGCCGATGGAATCACTTCCTCAGGGAACTCTCGAAACGAAGGCAAAAGCCATCGCGAGAGCCTCGGAATTTCCTCTTTGAACGGAACCTGCTTCCAAGATGGTAAGTGCCGAATTGGACTATGAAGATTATTGTAAATATCTGCATTCATCGTCGCTTTTTGGGACAGTCTGTAAATTGTACAACTATGATATGATTGTTAACATTGTGTTTGAGAGTTTGTATCCTGTATTTATCATATTGAAGTTACATATATTGACACAAATGTACAGTTAACTGCCTATGCTGAAATGCCGATTTCGCGCCGACACTACGCTGCATGGAAGTACAGCTTTTGTCAATATAGGCTTTGGTTGTGGTGTTTTATTCGCAAAATAGTTTGTTGTAAACCTCAGTTTTGCACAATTTGTTGTGCTGGTGGTTGGTATTATTAACCAAGCAGTTTTTAGCTGTCCATGTTAACTAGGTAAGCTGGTCTCATTGCTGTTAACGTTGTCTAATGCGAACTAATTTAGTAAGAACTCGCTACCGAGTTAGTTAACGTCAGTCCTCGTCACTACGGTAACAAGCTGGCCAGTTGGAGGCTGACATTTGACATTACGTGTTTAATTCAAGGCATTGGTTGTGGAAATACAAATGGTTAATACAGTCACACTGTTTGCTGGCTGGCTAGAAAGCCCACTGCCAGGCCTCAGGAAGCAACGATGTAGCTAGCTTGCTAACGTTAGCTAACTAAGTGAATCTCTGTATTCACCCTGTTTGTTATGTCATTTCTCTAGTCTCTGGTCATTCCTGAGAAGTTCCAGCACATCCTTCGTGTTCTCAACACGAACATTGATGGTAGGAGGAAGATTGCCTTCGCCATCACAGCCATTAAGGTAGCTATGCTTGTTAATAATGACTTTCTCAGGACCATGTAGAGATGTCTGCACAGTTGGCTAATGTGGGAATGAGACCTAAAGTAATGGTTCATGTGTATTTCCTTCACAGGGTGTTGGCAGGCGATATGCCCATGTTGTCCTGAGGAAGGCTGATATTGACCTCAGCAAGAGGGCTGGAGAACTTACTGATGATGAGGTGAGAAGAATGCAGAGGGCAGTTGTGGACATACCGTTTAGCTATACATGAAAGCTGTATGCATCAGTAGCTGTATTTACACCGCCAGCCCAATTCTGATCGAGTGGCGCAGTGCTAGCTGTGCCACTAGAGATCCTGGTTCGAGTCCAGGCTCTGTCGCAGCCGGCCGCGACCGGGAGACCCATGGGCGGCGCACAATTGGTCCAGCGTCGTCCAAGGTAGGGGAGGGTTTGGCCGGCAGGGATGTGGGTTTGTTTCCCACGGGGGGCCAGTATGGGAGAGAAGAGGGAAAAAAAGCGTGTATGCATTCACTAACTGTAAGTCGCTCTGGATAAGAGCATCTGCTAAATGACTCAAATGTAAAAAATTGGTATTTTGACCAATTGCATCAGATCTTTTTCAGAGCTGATCTGATTGGTCAAAAGACCAATTAGTGAAAAAAGGTCAGAATTGCACTGCCTGTGGAAACTCAGGCAGGGGGGGATGAGGCTGGGATTCAAATAAACCACAGTGTGGGTTGTTTGACTCCAGGATGTGCACTCATTTCATGGATCATCTTGCATCGCTCAATGAGTTATTGTGATGGTGGGGCCCAGTCATCTGCGAACTCAGTCTGTGTTACATCAGTTAGTCTTTTTCTACCAAGCATCTCACTAATGTTGATGTATTTGTCCCCAGGTTGAGAGGGTAGTGACAATTATGCAGAATCCTCGCCAGTACAAAATCCCTGACTGGTTCCTCAACAGACAGAAGGACGTAAAGGATGGCAAGTACAGCCAGGTACGTGACTGAAGCAGACTTGCGGTGTCTGACTTATTTTCAAAATTGGAACTAAACTACATGAGTTTGTATTGACGTCGCATCTATTGGCTAAAGTAAACCTTTGTCTTCGTGGCACGGTCAATACAAATTTAGTACTTTTATTTCTGAAAGTTAAATATGTACAATTGTCTCAAGAGTCCAGCCTTACAATTGTTTGTATGTTGTAGGTCCTTGCTAACGGTCTGGACAACAAGTTGAGAGAGGATCTTGAGAGGCTGAAGAAGATCAGGGCTCACCGTGGACTCAGGCACTTCTGGGGGTAAGCGCTCTTCTGATGTCCAGCTATATTGCATGGCTGTTTTCTGTATTTTAATTACAACATATTTTTAAGGGGAAATCCCAATATTCTGCCAAAGGGCTGGTTTCCCAGACACATACTGCTTAGTTCTGGGTTGTTTGAGGGCACATGTAAAATGTAAGTTTGTTGGATGAGTTCAATCCCTATATTTGGACAGTTTCCTATCATTTTGTGCTTACTGGACACAGCCCTGGACTAAAGCATTTAATAGATAGTATGCTTGGAATCTCCTTTTGAATATGTTCTATGTAACATCTGATCCTAAACAATGTGTAGATTGATCTCTGTACTGCTGAGATGTATCAAGGAGGCATTTAGCCAACTTATTTTGTAGTCAATTGCAGTAACTCTGTGTAGCACAAGTTCCTTAAGTGCTTATTGTAAGCATACCAATTATGGTATAATGGTAAGCACATTTGTCAACTTCTGCTGTCGGTGTGATCAAATCATTTTGTCCTACAAAGACTAGTAAATTCCATTAGTATGGGATTTTCCTTACATGTTGAATTTCTGGATACATTTGTAATGACTGACTGTTTGCTGTCCCTCTCTTTCAGTCTACGTGTACGTGGCCAGCACACAAAGACCACCGGTCGTCGTGGTCGCACTGTTGGTGTGTCCAAGAAGAAGTAAAGTCTCCCTGCTCCCCATGTGTCAATAAATGCACAGTTCATATATTTGATTGTTTGGTTGTCTCTTTATACTGGGTTGTTTTGGTGTGGTTGTTGTAGTTGCATAGTCTACTCAGATCGGAGCCTCAAGGTCAGCAAGACTTCTTGGTCTGAGATTTCACTCACCTGGGCCGCATTCTGTAGGCAAAGGTTGTGGAAATGTCATGAATGGAACTCGTGACTCCTTATTGTACAGTGTCAATTTATCAATGTTCCACAATGTTGTGCCCAAGTCTAAATCGATCCTTAAGAGGGGACTGAGTACTGTAAACAGACCAAGTCCAGGATTTGAAGACTGTATACTATACTCGTTCATATACAATGTGGTATGATTGAAAAGGTTGTCAACAGGACCAGGGGAATTAGTCAGAAGTCCTAGGAGGAGCTCATAAGTTCAGTTGCAACCTGTTTAATTGTAATAGTATGTAGAATTGCATGCTGCACTGTTGACCTTGGTGTTACACATGAATTGTTCTCATAACATGCAACCAAGTTTCATTGAATTGATTCACGAAGTAAATTGGCCTGTCAAATCGGTCATAACACCACAGCACCAGTTTCATATCAATGCAATCCTTGCAGTTTTATTGTGCTGACTGGATCTTAAGGCTCTGAAACAGAGGAATTGCAATATATAACAAGCTGAGTAACAGTTCCAAATGGGATATTGCTTTAATTGTACAAAGATCATAGAAAAGCTGAGGTAAAAGAACCCATATGCCAGCAGAACAAAGTGCATCAGGTAAGACTTGATAAAGGTAGTGAAAGCCGTGAAACTAGCATTAGGATAAACTCCACTGACCATTATTACTTGACATTCTCCATAAGCAGCATAGGTCTTCAAGAAATTAAATACCTTTGATAAATAATCATTAATTTCAAAGCAAGCCTAGAACAGTCTTAATCTACTGTTATATAGCAGTTTTCTTGCATAATATTCAATTCAACAATCCTTTGACCACTGGTCATCCCAAATCTCAAAGAAAAAGGTTAATCTCCACAGCATTTTCTAATGTAAAATCCTCACGCTAATCTGAAATGATGTATTGACAGAATATGGCGCAATGTCAAGCATCAATACTTTGTGGTCTGTGGTTTGAAAGAAGGCTGGACTACGTATGTGTTGTCTGGCAGTGAGTGCACCAGTCCAGACCGCATTTTCAGTTAACCGTTAGATGAAGGAAAAAAGGATGACACAGATCTGATTTGTAGGAATTCTAAAAACAACTTCACACTCAGGTTTCATTTGAAGCTACTGAAAACAGAAAAACGTCAGATTCTGAGGACAAAGTTTAAGACCTTCAGCAATCTATGGAATGTTCCCAATGACTACCTTCGAAGCAGCTACATGTAACACACAGAAATCTTACAGTCTCTCCAACACATGATCAGTAGGCGGTCAGAGACAGGGAGTGATAAAGGCTGAAGAGGGAGGGCTCCTCACCCCTCTTTGGGCTGTGGGGACTTTGGCTGGGATGGTTGAGGCTGTTGGTCCTTGGTGGGTGCATAGTAGAGCTCCAGAGGCTTTCTGACCTTCCAGTACTTCTCATTCACCAGCTCCAGAGTCAGGGAGCCGTTCAGAGTCTGAGGTAGAGAGAATGAAAGAAACGTGAGCCAGAGGAACAAGTCAAAGGAATGCTAGGAATAAAAACAAAGCAATGGATGAGGTTGAAAGTAGAGCAGAGAGAGATAAAAAGGACAGATATGAGACCTAAGTATGAGAAGGGGTCAAATACATTTAAATAATTCACTGATAATAGCTCCCACCCTGAAAAAAAGATGACTGATAAGCTTGTGTACTCACAGAGAACTGGCCCCCTGACGTTGTGATGTAGATGGTGTATTGTTTCTCACTGATATTCTTCAGGCTGGCCCCTTCTCCTGCTGCTACTTCCTCTCCTTTAGCCCCCCCCTCTTTCCCTTTCTCCGTCCCTGCATCTGATTGGCTGTCTCCTTGTTTGTCCTCCAGAGCGATACGCAGAGCCAGGTACTTAGACAGGTGGTCCACTGTTGCATTGGCTGTGGTCTTCACATATCTGAGAGGAATGAGTGTCAATAAAAACAAAACAATTAAAAAGACCCTTCAAGAATACATTCCGAATTGAAATGTCCATAATTTGCAATAATTTATAACAGAACACCTCATAGCTGCATAACCACCCACCCCTCACCTGGTCTGGCTGTAGTCCTGTGTGTTGACCAGCAGGGGGTGTGGGCGGAACACCAGCTCTATCTCCAAGCCGGGGCCCTCTTTGTGGCGGCGGAGCGGGGGCGTGGGGCTGCCCCCATCCACCTCCGGGCCCGACCCGTCCGACACCCTGAGCCGCTTGGGGTTCCGGCTGGGCCCGGCTTCGGAGGGCGTGTGGCTCGGGGGGAGTGGCGCGAGGGAGGGAGCGGAGTCATGGGAGAGGTGTGAGCGTGCTTCCCCGTTGTCCTCGCCGCCGCTGAAGGTTGTGTTGTCGCTCTCCTGCGCCGGTTTGCGCACTCGCTGGGCTCTGGGGGGTCAAGGGTGAGCAGAGCGCGAGAAGCCATTTTATAATAATAATAATATTTTACACTTCCAATCCTCAATAAAAGGAGGAACTTTCCCTGACTTGTGCAGTGTTGTTCGTTTGTCCACATACTACGTCTGACAACTCTCTCCTGATTCCAAGAATCTTTCAACTGGGATTTCTGGGAAACCTATAAACCCTACTCCCCATCCCCTCTCATCTCCTACCTGTGAAGCGCCTGCATGCGCAGCCCCTCCTCGATGCTGGAGCTGAGCGCCTGCTTATTGTGCAGCCGGTTGAGTCTCTCCAGCACCCGGTCCTGGTGGGCCTCGTACTCGTCCCGGCTGGGGTAGATCTTGGAGATAAGGGCGTCGAAATTGGAGTCGCGCCGCAACGAGCGTCTCGACACCAGCTTCTTTCGGCACGTGGGGCATTCCTTGTTCCTGAGGAGGAGGAATGAGGGTGAGTTAAAGAGAAGCTTTCATTTCATAACCTTTAATATGGAGGTTCTCTTCAGATTTAAACTGGAGCACACTCCAGAGTAGAGAGAATGAAGGGTCATCCTCAAATCGTTACAGCTGTGTGTGTGTCCCTCACCCTGATCGGAGTGCAGTGACAATGCAGTCGGAGCAGAAGCGGTGGAGGCACTCCTTAGTGGTCATGGTGTTCTTCAGCATGTCCAGACAGATGGGGCACATCAGCTCACTGTGGAGGCTCCTGGGGGACACCGCTATCTCTGTGCCGTCCATGATCGCCTCCTACAGGCAGGGAGGGGAATGTGTCAGACAATACAGGTAACTCTATGGCCCATCCATGTCCTTCAAGGGTCAGCTTTAAACTGATTGACCATGGCTGGTTTCAAATGCACACAAAAAAGCATCCTTCCTTCCATGGAACTTTCACAAGTAGGTGAGATCAATGCTTCCACAGTTCCTCACACCAATTTTTGTTATCTGAGAAACTATAAATGGACTGCACTGTTTTTTGGGCATGCAATACAATGCTGTTATATCACTTCTCACCTGGATGCATTTGTAATTTAAGTATTTATATATGTGGAACGTGACTATCATTACCTGTGGGCTCCTGTGCAGCTCATACAAGCTCAGCTCCCACGTCTTACTGGGGTTTTGGACGTTGACTGGAGTCGCCATTTTGTGTTTTAAAAACCCCTAATCTATGGAAACGCATGACACACGTTGAAGAGAAATGTTACACACATTACAATTACTTTTAAGTAATTAGGCCTACATAGACTGTGAGAGAAGATCTGTGTATAGGTTAGATTGCAGTTGATAGCATTACAACTGAGCAACCCAGTTTGACAGCTGTTAAGACAAGTGAAGAATGAGACTGAAGTCTTTGGGCACACAGGTAATAATTATGCAGTAAAAACACAAGGGAAGATGTTTTGGGATAGCTAGCTAGTTATTCTAAAAACAGTAAAATGTCAAAACAACACAGTTGCGAGCCTAGGTCCATCTCATTACACTCTCCTTGACATGTCATGCACATTGTCCTCCTTTGTTGTATCGTAACTAGCTAACTACTTTTCTAAACGTATTTTGTCACAATGACATGCATTAAAAAAAACTGTCAGACTTCGGTGGAATCGTAATTCCACACTAGTGTCATGCTATCCCTGTGTAGCTAGCGTACCAAAAAAAGGTGACTTGCTGTCTAATTAGTTAGGGGGACTAGCTAGCCTAGTTAGTTGGTACTTACCAAGGAATTTGAAGGACAGCTGGCCGGTGTGGCTAGGCTAGCAGCACAACTAGCTAGCTTGTTATGGACACTAGATTGTAACGATATACTTTCAAGCTCGTGCCAATGCTAGGCTGGACAATAGAACGAGTCAAAATACACCCAAGGCTGAAAAACGGCAATAGAACGTTGGCTAAGCTGAAACACTAGCGCGAGCCCATAGCAAATGAATTGAATCGAACGTTCGCAGAGCCTATTTTGATTGGAATGATGCTTAGAATTCAATTTTGCCTAAATGGCACACAAAAAATGTATCCCTTTTCATATCACCACTACAATCTATTCTTAGGACGAAAAAAAAAAAACTCGTGTAGAAAGTAAACATCCGCACCTCGATGGTGTCAACAGTGCTTATGTCTGCGTAATGAGGAAGTATGGAACAAATGAAAGCTTCTGACTATTTCTGGTCTAGTGATGGATGACAACCGAGCTCGCTGCCCAGACTTACATAATTACAAAGAGGAGATTCTCCTGATTAAAATGGTGTCCGACTTGAAAAAAATCAAAATATACACATTGAGAGATATTTGGCGAAATAGACCTGCATGCTTCTCCATAGGAAAACAATGGGCTGAGCTCGGGTTCCAAGGCAAACATTATTTTGGGGCTAGCATTTCATGACAACCGAGCTCGCTGCCCAGACTTACATAATTACAAAGGGGAGATTCTCATGATTAAAATGGTGCCCGACTTGAAAAAATCAAAATATACACATTGCGAAATAGACAGACATACCTATATTTCCCCTATAGAAAACAATGGGCCGACCTCAAGAGTACCATGAATAATTTGTTGTTGTTGTTGACGTTTTAACTACCAGCGTGGGCAGGTCTCATTGCCAACAATAGCGAAGCAGATAAATAGCTGTCTGATAGCTACCCCTGGTAGTTATTTGGGGGTTATGCGCGCACCAATACTGTCCTAAAGACTGTACCAAAGCATGTTCTCTTGTATGGGGTACATTTCTTACCTTTTCCATTCTATATTTCTAAGAAACACTTATACAATTTTAAATAAGTCTGTCTTTCAAATGCAGATCAAGTGCACTTGGACATCTTGAAGCCCACAAAGTTTGTGGGGGAGAGAGAGAGGGAGAAATTGGAGGGGGAGAGAGAGATAAAAGTGGAGAGAGAGAGAGGGAAAGGAAGGGGAGATGTCAAGACAGATAGGGCTGAGAGAAAGGGTTGCCTGATTGACAGTTATAACACTCATGTCAACGGAATATACGTTGTCACAACTGACTTCTCACAAATGATGCCATTATAACCAGTGTTTATATGTCAAATAATACATAATATTTTTATGGTGCTTTTCTCAGACCCAAAGACTCAAATGCTTTATTCATGTCTATGGTCCTGATACTTCTCTGTGAATAGATTTTCAAATCAAATCAAATGTTATTTGTCACATACGCCGAATACAGCAGGTATTACCTTACAGTGAAATGTAAGTAAGTTTTTTTCAAAGTAAGTAAGAAAAATTTGCTAAATAAACTATTGGAGAAATAGTAACACAATAAAATAACAATAAAGAGGCTATATACAAGGGGTACCGGTATCGAGTCAATGTGCTGGGGTACAGGGTAGTCGAGGTAATTGAGGTAATATGTACATGTAGGTAGGTGTAAAGTAACTATGCATAGATAATAAACAGAGAGTAGCAGCAGCATGTGTGAAGAGTGTGAAGGAATATGAATGTGTGTGTGTGTGTGGCGTCAATATGCATGTGTGTGTTTTGTGTGTGTGTGTGTGTGTCAGTGTAGTATGTGTGGGTGTGTGGTTAGAGTCCAGTGAGTGTACATTGAGCCAGTGTAAACAATTATAATAAGATAACTTTACAGCAGTCTTATGGCTTGGGGGTTGAAGCTGTTATTAAGGAGCCTCCAGTACCGAGGCTCCAGTACCGCTGAAGTCTTTGACTATTTCTAGGGCCTTCCTCTGACACCGCCTGGTATAGATGTCCTGGATGGCAGGGAGCTCGGCCCCAGTGATGTACTGGGCCGCACTCACTACACTTTGTAGCGCCTTGCGGTCAGATGCCGAGCAGTTGCCATACCAAGCGGTGATGCAACCAGTCAGGATGCTCTTGATGGTGCAGCTGTAGAACTTTTTGAGGATCTGTGGCCCCATGCCAAATCTCTTCAGCCTCCTGCAGGGGAATAGGCGTTGTCTTGTCCTCTTCACGACTGTGTCAGTGTTTTTGGACCATTATAGGTTCTTTGCGATGTGGACACCAAGGAATTTGAAGCTCTTGACCTTCTCCACTACAGCCCTGTCAATGTGAATGGAGGCATGCTCAACCCTCCTTTTCCTGTAGTCCACGATCAGCTCCTTTGTCTTGCTCATGTTGAGGGAGAAGTTGTTGTCCTGGCACCACATTGCCAGGTCTCTTTATAGATGCTGCGTTCAAAACGACTGGGAACTCGGAAATCTCTCCTATGGGAAAAATTAATAGGAATTTGGAACAAACGCCTAAAATAAGTTCTGAGGGTAACACAGGCTTAGGAGATCTACGTTTTGTTCTATGATAAAATAGCAGTCAGTTAACATGACCTTTATGAATTATGAAGCCTTTGTGTGCTTTTTTAAATTACCTAAATTATTAAAAATTCACAAAAAGTTAGGCTACGTTAGTTGATGAAGATAATCTCATAGAACAGAACGTAAGATCTCCTAAACCTGTGTTTACCACAGACCTTATTTTCGGCATTTATCCAAAAACCTTACAAAAACGTCATTCATTTTCCCCATAGGCTTTGTCCGACGACCTGAATATCACTGATATCACGGTTTCCCAGTTGTTCTGACCGCGGCATATGCTCTGCGATGGTCTCAAAAAGTAACAGAGACCTTTAGCAGAAACAGAGTAGGGTACAATTTGAACACGGCTTTGCTTTGAACCTAGTTTATTTCAAAGTATTTTTTCAGTCATCCATCTGTCACCCTATGGACTACCTTTTTTCCCTTTACCAACCGTTTTTGAACATCAACATCAAGTGACCTGACTTTACTTTCAATTTCGATCATAACCTTGAATACTTTTTTCCTCCTGGTGTTTGGTGACGAAGTATCTTTCTGATTTCCTATTGGGTTCCTACGCCTTATAAATTGGCTCTGCCAGGACAACAACGTATTTTCAGTGGTTGTTTCCTTAGCTGTTCTGAAACTTGGTGGAACAAATCAGTAATGTAGGCAAATTAAATTATAATACATTACTGCATTAGTTACAGACAGTTCCTGAATTCGGAAAACGTTAAAGTAAGCTAAGGAAAACCAGACTCATCAGCGCCATGAAGATGTATTTGATTCTCCTCTTTGGTATTCATGGAGCTTTAGCAGGTCAGTGATTTCCACATTATTGTTTAGTATATTTTAATTATTGGAATATTTTTTTGTAGGCTATATACACGTGACATTTAAACGCTGATGTTTTATTGTTTCAAATGAAAAACAGGACAATTCGGCCGCCAACGGCCTTAGAATAAACAGACAAGACGAGTAGACAATTAGAATAGAATAACAGCATCCCTCGATAAAACAAACACATTGCAGTAAGGAAAAGTGTTGATTACACTATATGTCCAACAAGGTGGGCTCTTGATTGGAGGTAGGCTGTCCCCTGTGAGAAGTGAAATCGTGTGCTGTAATGGCTGTGAAGTGCCGATATTAACCTTAAGTATTACGTTTGCCCTGGTGTTAGGTGACGCAGTCTGTTCTATGTTCCTATAGGCCAGGGATGGGCAACTTTGATGGGGTCAAAAATCCATGGGGGGTGGGGGGGCCACGGCGGGCGGTAAATCAACCATGATTAATAGTTTAGATAGCTGGCTGATAGACTAATTTACCAATCTAAAAATCTTTAGCTGACATGGGCTAATTGAGCGACTATCAGTGACTGCCATAACAAGAGAAAACTGCTGATGCACAACCAAATTTCGAAATTGCACCTTGTGTATTATACTATTCGAACTAGCAACAGTAAGTTGAGACCCTACAGTTATTGATCCAAGGGCCTTCAAAAGGGGCCGCCAGTTGCCCATCCCTGCTACAGGCCTAAACGATATATTTTTGAATGTCATAGTGTACTTACATAATGAACCCCCTAGACTAGTGATGTATGTTGTTACATGTTTTTTATTTATTTGATTCATAGCAGTTGGCAGTGAAGTACAGTGTATTTTCGTTTTTTTGTTGTAGATGTTTTAGATTTTATTAGGATTCCCACTTGCCGACGCCAATGGCGACAGCTTGTCTTACTGGGGTCTGACTGATAATGAAAAAGACATTACAGACCAAATACTTTAGAATTTACATACATTTAAAACATTAACATGCAGTGTGCCTGTGTGTGTGCATCTATCAGTTACAAATACATGTCAGTATATGCACAGAAAAAGTAGGTCACATGGGGGAGTTGCTATTTTATTTATTTTTTAAACCAGGTTTGCTGTTCACATGCGCTATATGAGATTGAAGGGAGGTCCATGCAATTATTTTTCTCTGTATAATACTGTACGTTTCCTTGAATTTGTTCTGGACCTGGGGACTGAAAAGACCCCTGGTGGCATGTCTGGTGGGGTGTGCGTGTGTGTCAGTACTGTGTGTAAGTTAACTATGCAAACAATTTTGAATTTTCAACACATTGCTTCTTATAAAAACAAGAAGTGATGCATTCAGTCTTTCCTCAACTCTTAGCCAAGAGAGACTGGCATGATATTTGGCATGATATTAGCCCTCTGATTACAAAACATGCCACTCTGTTCTGGGCAAACTGCAGTTTAACTAGGTCCTTTGCAGCATTTGACCATATGACTGGACAATAATCAAGATAAGATTAAACTAAAGCCTGCAGGACTTGCTTTGTGTAGTGTCAAAAAAGCAGAGCATCTCTTTATTACAGGCAGACCTCTCCCCATCTTTACAACCATTGATTCTACACTGAACAAAAATGTAACCACAACATGTAACAATTTAAAATATTTTACTGAGTGACAGTTCATATAAGGAAATCATTCAATTGAAATAAATTCATTAGGCCCTAATCTATGGATTTCACATGACTGGTAATACAGATATGCATCTGTTGATCACAGATACATAAAATAAAATAAAGTAGGGGCATGGATCAGAAAACCAGTCAGTATCTGGTGTGACCACCATTTGCCTCATGCAGCGCGACATATATCCTTTGCATAGAGTTGATCAGGCTGTTGATTGTGGCCTGTGGAATGTTGTCTCACTCCTCTTCAATGGCTGTGCGAAGTTGCTGGATATTGGCGGGAACTGGAACAAGCTGTCCTACACGTCGATCCAGAGCATCCCAAAAATGCTCAATGTGTGACATGTCTGGTGAGTATGCAGGCCATGGAAGAACTGGGATATTTTCAGCTTCCAGGAATTGTGTACATATCCTTGCGACATGGGGTTGTGCATTATCATGCTGAAACATGAGGTGATGGCGGTGGATGAATGGCACGACAATGTGCCTCAGGATCTCGTCACGGTATCGCTGTGCATTCAAATTTCCATCAATAAAATGCAATTGGCTTCGTTGTCCGTAGTGTATGCCTGCCGATATCATAACCCTACCACCACCATGGGGCACTCTGTTCACAGCGTTGACATAATCAAACCGATCGCCCACACGACACCATCTGTCCAGTACAGTTGAAGCCAGGATTTATTCATGAAGAGCAAACTTCTCCAGCGTGCCAATGGCCATCGAAGGTGAGCATTTGCCCACTGAAGTCGGTTACGACGCCGAACTGCAGTCAGGTCAAGACCCTGGTGAGGACGACGAGCACGCAGATGAGCTTCCCTGAGACGGTTCTTGACAGTTTGTGCAGAAATTCTTCGGTTGTACAAACCCACAGTTTCATCAGCTGTCCGAGTGGCTGGTCTCAGACGATCCCGTAGGTGAAGAAGCCGGATGTGGAGGTCCCGGGCTGGCGTGGTTACACGTGGTCTGCGGTTGTGAGGCCGGTTGGACGTACTGCCAAATTCTCTAAAACGATGTTGGAGGCGGCTAATGGTAGAGAAATTAACATTAAATTCTCTGGCAACAGCTCAGGTAGACATTCCTGCAGTCAGCATGCCAATTGCACCCTCCATCAAAACTTGAGACATCTGTGGCATTGTATTGTGTGACAAAACTGCACATTTTAGAGTTACCTTTTATTGTCCCCAGCACAAGGTGCACCTGTGTAATTATCATGCTGTTTAATCAGCTTCTTGATATGCCACACATGTCAGGTGGATGGATTATCTTGGCAAAGGAGAAATGCTCACTAACAGGGATGTAAACAAATTTGTGCACAAAATATGAGAGAAATAAGCATTTTGTGCATATGAAAAATTTCTGGTATCTTTTATTTCAGCTCATGAAACATGGGACCAACACTTTACATGTTGCGTTTATATTTTAGTTCAGTATATATGTTTTGACCATGACAGTTTACAGTCTAAGGTAACGCCAAGTAATTTAGTATTTTCAACTTGCTAAACAGCCACACCATTCATTACCAGATTCAGCTGAGGTCTATAACTTAGGGAATGATTTGTACCAAATACAATACTCTTAGTTTTAGAGATATTCAGGACTAGCGGCCAGCCATTCTAAACTGACAGAAACTCTTTGTTTAGGGTTGCAGTGACTTCACTAGCTGTGGTTGCTGACGCGTATAGTGTTGAATCAACAGCATACATGGACACACAGGCTTTGTTTAATGCCAGTGTCAGGTCATTGGTAAAAAAATTGAAAAGAGTAGAGGGCCAAGAGAGCTGCCCTGCGGTACACCACACTTTACATGTTTAACATTAGAGAAGCTTCCATAAAAATAAAAAAAACGGTGTTCAATTAGGTAGATGTCTCTGAATCCACGATATGGCAGAGGTTGAAAAGCCATAACACACGTTTTTTTCAACAACAGGTTATGGTCAAATCTTTAAAAAAATCTCCCACAAAAGTACAGCTCCCACAATCTTCTATTATCAATTTCTTTCCACCTATCATTAGTAATTTGTGTCAGTGCAGTACATGTTGAGCGCCCTTCTCTATAGGTTCTGTATAGGTTTGATCAAACACGTTAATAAAAACAGACATCTGCTGTAGGAAAACATGTTACAGTTGAAGTCGGAAGTTTACATACACTTAGGTTGGAGTCATTAAAACTCGTTTTTCAACCACTCCACATATTTCTTGTTAACAAACTATAGTTTGGGCAAGTCGGTTAGGACATCTACTTTGTGCATGACACAAGTAATTTTTCGAACAATTGTTTACAGACAGATTATTTCACGTATAATTCACTGTATCACTATTCCAATGGGACAGAAGTTTACATACACTAAGTTGACTGTGCCTTTTAAACAGCTTGGAAAATTCCAGAAAATGATGTCATGGCTTTTGAAGCTTCTGATAGGCTAATTGACATCAGTTGAGTCAATTGGAGGTGTACCTGTGGATGTACACTGCTCAAAAAAATAAAGGGAACACTTAAACAACACATCCTAGATCTGAATGAATGAAATAATCGTATTAAATATTTTTTTCTTTACATAGTTGAATGTGCTGACAACAAAATCACACAAAAGTTATCAATGGAAATAACATTTATCAACCCATGGAGGTCTGGATTTGGAGTCACCCTCAAAATTAAAGTGGAAAACCACACTACAGGCTGATCCAACTTTGATGTAATGTCCTTAAAATAAGTCAAAATGAGGCTCAGTAGTGTGTGTGGCCTCCACGTGCCTGTATGACCTCCCTACAACGCCTGGGCATGCTCCTGATGAGGTGGTGGATGGTCTCCTGAGGGATCTCCTCCCAGACCTGGACTAAAGCATCCGCCAACTCCTGGATAGTCTGTGGTGCAACGTGGCGTTGGTGGATGTTGCGAGACATGATATCTCAGATGTGCTCAATTGGATTCAGATCTGGGGAACGAGCGGGCCAGTCTATAGCATCAATGCCTTCCTCTTGCAGGAACTGCTGACACACTCCAGCCACATGAGGTCTAGCATTGTCTTGCATTAGGAGGAACCCAGGGCCAACCGCACCAGCATATGGTCTCACAAGGGGTCTGAGGATCTCATCTCGGTACCTAATGGCAGTCAGGCTACCTCTGGCGAGCACATGGAGGGCTGTGCGGCCCCCCAAAGAAATGCCACCCCACACCATGACTGACCCACCGCCAAACCGGTCATGCTGGAGGATGTTGCAGGCAGCAGAACGTTCTCCACGGCGTCTCCAGACTCTGTCACGTCTGTCACGTGCTCAGTGTGAACCTGCTTTCATCTGTGAAGAGCACAGGGCGCCAGTGGCGAATTTGCCAATCTTGGTGTTCTCTGGCAAATGCCAAACGTCCTGCACGGTGTTGGGCTGTAAGCACAACCCCCACCTGTGGACGTCGGGCCCTCATACCACCCTCATGAAGTTTGTTTCTGACCGTTTGAGCAGACACATGCACATTTGTGGCCTGCTGGAGGTCATTTTGCAGGGCTCTGGCAGTGCTCCTCCTGCTCCTCCTTGCACAAAGGCGGAGGTAGCGGTCCTGCTGCTGGGTTGTTGCCCTCCTACGGCCTCCTCCACGTCTCCTGATGTACTGGCTTGTCTCCTGGTAGCGCCTCAATGCTCTGGACACTACGCTGACAGACACAGCAAACCTTCTTGCCACAGCTCGCATTGATGTGCCATCCTGGATGAGCTGCACTACCTGAGCCACTTGTGTGGGTTGTAGACTCCGTCTCATGCTAGCACTAGAGTGAAAGCACCGCCAGCATTCAAAAGTGACCAAAACATCAGCCAGGAAGCATAGGAACTGAGAAGTGGTCTGTGGTCACCACCTGCAGAACCACTTCTTTATTGGGGATGTCTTGCTAATTGCCTATAATTTCCACCTGTTGTCTATTCCATTTGCACAACAGCATGTGAAATTTATTGTCAATCAGTGTTGCTTCCTAAGTGGACAGTTTGATTTCACAGAAGTGTGATTGACTTGGAGTTACATTGTGTTGTTTGTGTTCCCTTTATTTTTTCGAGCAGTGTATTTCAAGGCCTTCCTTCAAACTCAGTGCCTCTTTGCTTGACATCATGGGAAAATCAAAAGAAATCAGCCAAGACCTCAGAAAAGAAATTGTAGACCTCCACAAGTCTGGTTCATCCTTGGGAGCAATTTCCAAATTCCTGAAGGTACCACGTTCATCTGTACAAACAATAGTACGCAAGTATAAACACCATGGGACCACACAGCCGTCATACCGCTCAGGAAGGAGACGCGTTCTGTCTCCTAGAGATGAACGTACTTTGGTGCGAAAAGTGCAAATCAATCCCAGAACAACAGCAAAGGACCTTGTGAAGAGGCTGGAGGAAACAGGTACAAAAGTATCTATATCCACAGTAAAACAAGTCCTATATCGACATAACCTGAAAGGCCGCTCAGCAAGGAAGAAGCCACTGCTCCAAAACCGCCATAAAAAAGCCAGGCTATGGTTTGCAACTGCACATGGGGACAAAGATTGGTCTGATGAAACAAAAATAGAACTGTTTGGCCATAATGACCATCGTTATGTTTGGAGGAAAAAGGGGGATGCTTGCAAGCCGAAGAACACCATCCCAACCGTGAAGCACCGGGCAGGCGGCATCATGCTGTGGGGGTGCTTTGCTGCAGGAGGGACTGGTGCACTTCACAAAATAGATGGCATCATGAGGAAGGAAAATTATGTGGATATATTGAAGCAACATCTCAAGACATCAGTCAGGAAGTTAAAGCTTGGTCGCAAATGGGTCTTCCAAATGGACAATGACCCCAAGCATACTTCCAAAGTTGTGACAAAATGGCTTAAGGACAACAAAGTCAAGGTATTAAGGATCACAAAGCCCTGACCTCAATCCTATAGAAAATGTGTTGGCATAACTGAAAAGGCGTGTGCGAGCAAGGAGGCCTACAAACCTGACTCAGTTACACCAGCTCTGTCAGGAGGAATGTGCCAAAATTCACCCAACTTATTGTGGGAAGCTTGTGGAAGGCTACCCGAAACGTTTGACCCAAGTTAAACAATTTAAAGGCAATATTACCAAATACTAATTTATTGTGTGTAAACTTCTGACCCACTGGGAATGTGATTAAATAAATAAAAGCTGAAATCAATAATTCTCTCTACTATTATTCGGACATTTCACATTCTTAAAATAAAGTGTTGATCCTAACTGACCTAAGACAGGAAATCTTTACTAGGATTAAATGTCAGGAATTGTGAAAAACTGAGTTGAAATGTATTTGGCTAAGGTGTATGTAAACCTCAGACTTCAACTGTATTTATAACCTCAATAAGTTTGCATGTCATAGTCATGCTTGTAGTATGTTGGTACTCCAGAAATACGGGGATATTCTGATTGATTGATTGATTGATTGATTGAGGAAGATTTAGGTTTGTTTGATAAAGTGATGCCATAATATCAACGAAGGATAGCTAGCTCTAACATCGTTATTGCTTCTCTTAAAGGCGTCCGCATGCTTCCCATCCGAAACAGTTTGTGTATATATTATGATGACATCTTGAGATGTTTTTGCTTGGGCAAGGGTTTTTTCGGCTGTTCATGCACACCATTTTTTCGAGGCAAGCCGATGGTCGGTAGGTGAAGGCTACGCCCCTTTGATTGGTCAACAGTAGGGATTCTTCAATGAAGTGTTTGTTTTCATTCAATGAGAGATTACCTGTTTTCATGCACACATTTTTTCACTTGAGAAATACTGCACCAAACATCTTAGTTGTTAAATTGTGCGATTAAGATCTCCTCGGCAAAAACGTCAAAATTAATGTACTGGATACAGCATCTCAAGATGGACCAACAGTACTATTGCCACTTTTTTCTACTTTTTTATGCGAAGGTCTTTTAAGGGAGTATGCGAGGCACAGATGTTCACTTAGCCTAGCAGAGATTGCTTTTGGTCCTTTAAAAAAAACATGCAGTGGCAGCCATGGCTGCTGCTAAATGCATAAAGGGGAAACACTCTTTAACGTTACATGTACAGTACCTTAACGTACCTTATCTCTGTTACAGTGACCCATTCCCTGCGTTACTTCAACGCAGCCTCCTCAGGAATTCTAAACGTCCCAGAGTTTGTGGAAATGGGGATGGTGAATGATCAGGTCATTAGCCACTATGACAGCATCACGAAGATTAAGGTCCCCAAGCAGAGCTGGATGAAGGAGTATTTTAACAAGCAATACTGGGATAGCACCACAGAGAACTTGAGATACGCAGAGGAAGTTTCCAAAGTCAACATTCAGACAGCACAGATGCGTTTCAATCAAACAGGAGGTGAGCTTCAGAGACCTCAGTCTGTGTGATTGTACTGTTTGACTACATTTTGATAACAAATTTGATATTGAAATTACTCCATGCAAAAGCCGTATGGTTTTGTGTGTGTTCAATGTGAGTGCTGTGTAAAGAAAGTTCATGTTGGTATGTCAGTGTTCCTAACAATGTAATCTCGCTCTCTCTCAGGCATGCACTTTAACCAGGACATGTATGGCTGTGTGTGGGATGATGAGACAGGATTCACAGATGGGTTTCACCATATTGGATATGATGGAATAGACCTCCTGGCATTTGACCTGAAGACAGAGACATGGATTGCCGCAGTCCCGCAGGCATTCAACTCCAAACTTAAGTGGGAAAGTAACCCTTCTAACATTGAGAGGGAGAAACTCTACCTCACCCAGGAGTGCATTGAGTGGCTGAAGAAGTATCTGGACTATGGGAAGACTACTCTGCAGAGGACAGGTACAGAGACACAGGAGATTATGAATTTACTCCACAGGCAGAAAACTGATGTGAAATTGTATATTTTCTTTTACATTTCCATACTGCATGTCATATTCAAGTTTAGTTTTTTTTTTATCTCCTGCTGTTCCACTCCCTGTACTTGTTTCTCTCATCACTATGCCTGTATGTCTCTCTTCCCTCCCCTCTCTCTATTTTACTCTCTCTCTCCAGTCCCTCCCTCAGTGTCTCTGCTCCAGAAGACCCCCTCCTCTCCAGTGACCTGCCACGCTACAGGTTTCTACCCCAGTGGAATCATGGTGTTCTGGCAGAAAGACGGACAAGAACAGCATGAAGATGTGGAGCATGGAGAGACTCTCCCTAATCTAGATGGAACCTTCCAGAAAAGAACCCACCTCACAGTGACGCCTGAGGAGTGGAAGAACAACAACTATCAGTGTGTGGTTCAGGTCGCTGGTATCAAGGAGGACTTCATCAAGGTTCTGACTGTGTCTGAGATCCAGACCAACTGGGGTAAGAGGGAGAAAGATTCAAATATACACTATACCCAACCCTCCTACTGAATGTGCCCAATATTCCTCATTTAAGTTCACTCATCTGCTTAGTAAACCTACCCTTTATGACTGCATGTTCTCATTGACCTCCTGACCTTTTATTGACATTGAGGGATGCTGCTTGGAGTTCATTTTAGATTAAAATGTACCATCTAGCATTATTGTCTGAATGCTCTATTCTGATGATTACAGGTGCAAATGACCCAAACACCACTGGCTCCGCCCTCATCATTGGAGTGGTTGTAGCTCTCCTGGCCATTGTTGCTGTTGTTGTTGGGGTCTTCATTTGGAAGAAGAACAAGAACAAGAAAGGTGTGAGGAGAGAAAGACCTCTTTCTATTGTCATATGTAGGATACACTGTCATCTTAGATATTATCAGAAGTGTTTTAGTTAGTAGTTTAGAAGTAGTAGTCGTAGTACTGGTTTACAAGCAATAGTATTGTAGCTAGTGATGGTAGAAGTATGTTTGATCTGATTCATGTAAATAAAGAGTCACGTTGTCACTTAGGTTGTATGTGATGTCTGCAGTAGGAATACAGGATTCAGAATACTCTCAAACATGTTCTCTTGTAATATTCCAACAAATCAGAGTCAATAATAACATCACATTTATCTCTGTTTCAGGCTTTCTTCCAACCAGCAGTAAGTGGGGACCTTCATGTTGTTCGCTATTCTAAAAAGATCACAGATTGTTTGTTTTGTGTTTGACTGTGTCCATTTAAGGATGTGGTTGAGTCTCTTTTCCTTGAAGATTCTGATGCTGGTTCAAACTTAGATGTCAATTGATGTAGCTACTTAGTTTATATGGAAGGTTTTATTTACCCTGAACCATGCATTAGGAACTTGTAAATGAACCTGAACTCATTATCTTTCAATCAGTCTCTTTTTCATACATTGCTTTCATTTCTGTTTTAGCTTCCGACACTGACTCTGACAACTCTGGGAAAGGTGTCCAAAAGACTTGAGACCTCTCTGCACTTCTTTAACATCAGAGTAAGTCACTTAAGGTGTCCTCATATTAATGAGCAAACTAGAGAAACAACCACTACCACACTGGAACACACTGCTACTGTTTGGAATGTGTTAATGTGTGTAACCCCTCTCTTCTCATGTGTTTTAGGAAGGAGCTGAAGAGGACAGGAACTAAATGGAAACAACAAACATTGAACTTCCCAAGAACGTAACACATATGTATACTTACACACACATCAGTCTCACACATACACCTTTCTCACACACAAGCACACACACACACTGTAAACACAGAATCCATATATAAAAAAAATCTTGTAATATTGCCACTGTGTGATAGATGTATCTCAGTCTTACGGGTATAATATAATCAATGGAACGCCATTAAAGTTTCTGGAAAGGATTCGATTGTTGAGCGATGTTAAATTAAGATCTGAATTTATATTATTCTACAAATAAAACATAAATTAGCTTGATTTTCCCCTAACTGAAGCCACCAAAACAATCACATTTAATATATATTGCTGTAAACTAGAAAAACAAAATATATTTGTTTGAATGTGTAGTGGAGCAGCACGTGTAGGTTTTGGTGATACAGTAATTGTGTAACATGTTATAACTTTGCTCACAGTAACTTGTTTAATTGCATGGCCATAAGCCAGACAAGGCCTATCCACATGTTCCATTTGTACATATTTCTCTTTTACTGAAAATCGTTTGATTTATGATGGGACTTAACACTTTTTGACTGTACGTTCTGTAGAAATAAGTTGGTGATGGGGCAAGTGAACATGTATTTTATTGCAAGTGTTTCTACTTTGTACATTATGGATGCTCTACACATAGAGCAATGATCGACCAAATCTAATGCAAGTCCTGAAAACAGGATTGTTAATGTGATCCATTTAAGAGATACATAATCAACTAGCTTCTACCCCCAAGCCATAAGACCCATGGCTTGATAGATAATCATGGCTACCCAGACTATTTGTATTGTTTATTATTTATGCACAGTCACTTTACCTCTACCCACATGTATATATTACCTCGACTAACCGGTACCCCCTGTATATAACCTCTACTGTTATTTTTATTTTACTGTTGCTCTTTAATTATTTGCTATTTTAATTTTGTTCTTAAACAGCATTGTTGGTTATGGGCTTGTAAGTAAGTATTTCACTGTAATGTCTATACCTGTTGTATTCGGTGCATGTGGCAAATAAAATTTGATTTGATTTGAGACCTTTCAATAATGTCCACAAAATTGGAATGAAACTGTCATACTGGGTCTTTTAATAATGTTTGCAGTAAGATATGTTCTAAACAGCAAAGGACTTGAAGTGCAACAATATTATTTTGTATATGGGATTAAGAAGATGTAACATATATTTTGATGACCTGTATGAAAAATGATGGGGCGGCAGATAGCCTAGCGGTTAAGAGCGTTGGGCCAGTAACCGAAACATAAGTTGCTGGTTAGAATCCCAGAGCCGACTAGGTGAAAAATCTGCCGATATGCCCTTGAGCAAGGCACTTAACCCTAATTGCTCCTGTAAGCCGCTCTGGAAATAAGAGTCTGGTAAATGTTTGAAAAAAAATGCTTTTAAAAAAAAACAAAAAGGGATAATCTGTGCTTTCCGTCTCTTTTGTCCTCTAAACATTATCATATGATAGAGATTAGAACAAATCATGTTCAGTATCTTCACTTGTCTGACCACAGCACTGCTCATTTTCATTCTCTTCTAATCAGGGACTGATTCAAACCTGGAAAACGAGGTGAGTGAACTCTGACCTACGAAACAAATCATATTTATTGATCAATAAACAGCCAGGCAGAAAATAATGATGCTACTGTTGATACTGAATAATATTTAATGGACTGGTGTTGATATAAGGGATGTAATTACCATTTATAATAACCCACTGGGACCTGTAGAATACTCCCAATGTAACTACTGCACGCGCTATTCAAATCTACAGGAACCGATTCATCATGCTGAGCAAATTAACAAAATATGGGAGAAATAGGCTACTTGTGTTTTTTTGGCAAATTAATTTCTCAAGCGCCTTATTAGACCACGTCACTATTAAATGTCCTGATATTACAAAAATGTTGTTTGTAGAGTTTGTACAATACACTCTTGCACTAAAGTGGAAGTTGACTGTATGGTGCCAACCAAAAGATACCTTGGCAAACACATTCGACTGGATTGGGACGTGTATTTGGGTTTCAGGGCAACAGTATGTAGGAGACAGATACGCAAGATAACCCGATTAGGAGTCAGACTTTACAGAGAAAATAAAAATCAAGGTTTGTAGTATCGTATTAAACAATCCTACAAACCTTTTCCAATGACTGGGACTGGTAAATAATTGGAAAATTCTCATAATGTACAAAAACATTGTTAGGCATGCAAGACCTTCAGGTTATACAATGGAGGCCAGAGTATGCAGTTTGAAAACAGTCTTTATTTGGAGCAGTGTTAGGATCAGTTGAGAGAGAACACAGTGTGGTCTGTGTGGATATGGAGGCTGATCTGGGATCAGAACATGCCCTTCCTGTAGTGGTGGATCAGCTCTGACACGTCCTCCTTACACACCTTTATCCAGCCGTCCTCCTGCATGTGGTACACTGGACAAACACAGACACAGTTACACATAAATGCATTTTAAAGGTATTGTTTACATTTTATTTTCCTATGATTCAGCATATGAATACTTTTTAATATGGATAAATACTTATGAGATTAGATTTTAATTTTATATTTAGTTATAACCTCTTGAATGGAATTCACACCTGGAATTTACACAACAAAACAAACAATATCTCAACATACATCAAACTCAATCCTGCAGCTATCTATGCTTCACATGGTCTCACATGAACTGACTTCAAGTCAAGTCAAATGAAATTAATCATTATAGAATGAGTATAGGTTCAGAACAAGGTCACTCACGGTTGACCACACCTCCAGAGTAGGCGTCTCTGTGCGTGGGTGATGCCACCGCGGCCCAGCTCGTACGCCTCCTCTAACGTCATGTCCTCCACTCCGTATGCATAGCTGCTACCACAACCAGTAGAGAACATACGACCAGAGAGACGTGTGGCGTTATTTTTTAAAACATTTTAGTCATTTAGCAGACGCTCTTATCCAGAGCGACTTACAGTTAGTGAGTATACATTATTTTTTTCATACTGGCCCCCCGTGGGAATCGAACCCACAAACCTGGTGTTGCAAACGCCATGCTCTACCAACTGAGCTACATCCATGCCGGCCATTCCCTCCCCTACACTGGACGACGCTGGGCCAATTGTGCGCCACCCCATGGGTCTCCCGGTCACGGCCGGCTACGACAGAGCCTAGATTCGAACCTGGATCTCTAGTGGCCTTAGACCACTGCGCCACTCGGGAGATATCATCCAAATCAAATCAAATCAAATCAAATTGTATTGGTCACATGCGCCGAATACAACAGGTGCAGACATTACAGTGAAATGCTTACTTACAGCCCTTAACCAACAGTGCATTTATTTTAAACAAAAAAGTAAGAATAAAACAACAACAAAAAAGTGTTGAGAAAAAAAGAGCAGAAGTAAAAAATAAAGTGACAGTAGGGAGGCTATATATACAATAGAATAAAGTGACAGTAGGGAGGCTATATATACAGGGGGGTACCGTTGCATAGTCAATGTGCGGGGGCACCGGCTAGTTGAGGTAGTTGAGGTAATATGTACATGTGGGTAGAGTTAAAGTGACTATGCATAAATACTTAACAGAGTAGCAGCAGCGTAAAAAGGATGGGGTGGGGGGGCAGTGCAAATAGTCCGGGTAGCCATGATTAGCTGTTCAGGAGTCTTATGGCTTGGGGGTAGAAGCTGTTGAGAAGTCTTTTGGACCTAGACTTGGCACTCCGGTACCGCTTGCCGTGCGGTAGCAGAGAGAACAGTCTATGACTAGGGTGGCTGGAGTCTTTGACAATTTTGAGGGCCTTCCTCTGACACCGCCTGGTATAGAGGTCCTGGATGGCAGGGAGCTTTGCCCCAGTGATGTACTGGGCCGTACGCACTACCCTCTGTAGTGCCTTGCGGTCAGAGGCCAAGCAGTTGCCATACCAGGCGGTGATGCAACCAGTCAGGATGCTCTCGATGGTGCAGCTGTAGAATTTTTTGAGGATCTGAGGACCCATGCCAAATCTTTTTAGTCTCCTGAGGGGGAATAGGCTTTGTCGTGCCCTCTTCACGACTGTCTTGGTGTGTTTGGACCATGATAGTTCGTTGGTGATGTGGACACCAAGGAACTTGAAGCTCTCAACCTGTTCCACTACAGCCCCGTCGATGAGAATGGGGGCGTGCTCAGTCCTCTTTTTTTTCCTGTAGTCCACAATCATCCATGTAGTACAAACCAGGGCCCTGGACAGCAAGACACAAATATATTGATACTCATCAACAGACATGACAACTGGAGACAATCCAATGGTAGTCACAAATGGTGGGTACCATCAGGATGAAAATGTGAGCTATAAAAATCAGGCTTTCAAATAAACACTCACATACACACCACTCACACACACACTCCACTCCCTCCCTGTACCTTATTGTCCCAGCCAACGATCATGCTGCCCTTGGAGAGGCCCATGCCTCTGTAGCCCAGCAACATGTCGTGTGTTTTCCACCTCAGACAGTAATGTGGATATGTCGTGAAAACTCTTCACCACAACTTTGACCGTTGCCAAGTGGCCAGTCCATCTCTGGTCCAAGAGACGTTTCAGGGTATCGCCTTTGTACAGAATTAGCCACGGTTGGCTTCCTGATGAAGTTGTACAGCATGTTGCATACTCCAAAAAAAATCATCGACAGCTGCTTCACTGGACATGGCATGAATCACAACCAGATGAAGGTGGTGATTAAAGCAGTTAATATATGGTATGTTACGATCCAGCTTATTTTGGAGCAATTTCTGCACACCACCATGCCTGCCAGACATGAGTGATGCGCCATCATAAACTTGACTCAGGATTTTGTCTGTGCTGAGTCCGGCGCTGGTGAGCTCATCAATGGTGACACCTGTCAGAGCCTCTTCATCACCTTTCTCAGATGTGGCCATTACCAAGAGGCGCTCACACAGACCATAGTTTTTGTCAACAAAACGCACAACTACATATATGTTTTCTTGGCCTAAAGGATCCCGTGTGCCATTCACTTTAATTGAATACCAGCTATCTCCTCTGTCACGAGTTTGCTCATAATTTCGATAATCTCGTTTTGTATCTGTGGGCTGGTATAGCATGCATTCTGTGGGATTGTTTTTGTAATCCGTGTCAGTTCGGGATCTTTGCGCATGGTGTACTCAAAGAGAGACAAAAACAGCCCCATTGAGCTATTATCATCTAGCACACTGGCAAAACCAGCATTATCTCCACGTAACGGCAATTGATTCACCACTAAAAACTCCAGCATATAAATTACAGCTGACATGTAGTATCTGTTGCGAGCCAGTTGCTCTGAATTTAAGAGAGTGGAAATCTCTTTTCCTGTCTCTCTACGTTTTTCTGAATCTCTCCACATTGCTTCACAGGCTACATGTTCTTTTGAAGCTGCATGCTTATTTAAGCCCTTGCCTGTTCCAATTGCATGTTTCCAATCATTAAATCCCTTAACCGAGAAGGTCGCGTCCGATGATACAGATTTGAATATCCTGCATGCATAACAAAATGCGGAGTGCTTTTCCACCGAGTACTCAAGCCAGTCCCTGTTCAAATACCAGCTAGAGGAAAATGATCGTTTTTTTTAACCAAACATTTTGACTGGATATTTCCTCAACACAACCTGTTTGGGTTTGTCCATGCCGAGGTCACTCACACCCACTGATTCAACAGGCAGTTGTGGCCCAAATGCTGCCCCAGTCGCGGTTGCACTTGACCTGCAGGTCCTGCCAGGCCCAGGGTCGGCCTCCACCGAGTTACTAGCATCAGGCTCAGACTGTCGTCCAGGTTCTCCTTCTCCAACTACAACATCAGGAGGCGTCGGTGTCGTATCCAATTTGGCAGAGGAGACTGTTGGTGGGCTTTTCAACCACTTACGGATATCCATGACAAACTGAAGCGAGTAAACCGGCGAAAACTCATCCAGCTTTCAAAAATGCACGGTAACTGTTGAGCGGCTACACTGACTACATTTTTGGGGGCGGGCCCGGCCCCCTATGGCCCGCCCATGAATTTAGGGAATTTCTCCCATTCTTCTCTGCAGATCCTCTCAAGCTCTGTCAGGTTGGATGGAGAGCGTCTCTGGAAAAACTATTTTCAGGTCTCTCCAGAGATGTCCAAATTGAGTACCGCCATTCCAAGTCAAGCACTGGTTGTCTTTGATAGTGTCCTCGACTATTTTGTAGTCTGATGGATGAGAAAAAAATTAGGAGAAATACGATTTTGACGTCGGACTTCCCCTGTAACTCCCAACAGCAAACTCTCCTTTCACTTTAATTTTGCAGACAGTCAGACACTGACATGCGCATAGCCAGACGAGGCATAGATAGAACACCATGGTAGAAAGTGAAAATAGTACAGTATGTACATTTAGAAACTCTGTGGTAAAACTAAGTCATACACTGATTTTATGAGGGACAAATGCAAAAACGTGTTGTGAAAAATAAATTGTGTTGCAAATTCAGAGAGCTCGAACACAACATGATTTTCTTCGCAAAGCAATAACACGAAGTCAACACTGCAGAATGCACACTCAGTACAAGATGGCGCTCCAACATTACAACGCTCACCAGAATGGTCAAAATCACTTGATTTGATTTAGGTCATCCGAGGACAACAAGCAGACGCAATACATAGACTGAAAAGAGCGTATACCTCTTTTATGTCACATGCACGCACGCACACACACACACACACACACACACATTCGCACACGCACATACACACACACACACCTATAAGACATACCAATAGATACAAATAGATTTTGAACAACTCATGCCATATGGCGTTTTCTTTACGTGTGAAATAACAAACATAACTCTATAGCAAACATTGTAACCCTATTCAATTTCTAATCCCATTCAAATATGGCTTATTATGTTTTGCATATCCAATCAACAGATGAAATCAGCTGTCTTTTCAATAGAAAATATGTTTTTCATTCTTCCTGCGTTGTAATGTCACATAATTTCCTGTTTGTTTTGCGAAATGCAGAGAAACAAAGTGGCAAGAAGGATTCCATGACTTGAGACTTTTATCTGATAAACAACCTATGGCCTCAGCTCTGTCCTTCTTACCTCCTGGTGTATGTGCCAAATGCCAGCTTTCTGTTGACAATAAAGAAGTCTATGACAGGGTCAGATATTTATTTCACCACCATTTATTATGTTAGGATTGCAGTAGGGTAATCTGATCCAAAATTTGTGATGAGAGGCAACTTCTACTTTGAGCATGACCGAGTAGGGTGAAGTTGTCCTAAAATGCTGATCTTGGGTCAGTTTGGCATTTTTCCCACATATGGTTAAGGTTAGGAGTAGGGGATGGGAAGCTGATCCTAGATCTGTACCTAGGGGAAACTTTCCCCCGGAGCTACAAAGACACCCAAAAGTCAAGTGATTTATTTGAAACAGTGGTGAGGAGAGTTACAGTCTACCTATAGATGGCACTGTGGCATTGTCCATCGTTCACTGTAGTCTATGTGACTGATGGTTTGTCCCTTTTATGATTCTTATCAGGGTTTGATTTGGTTTTTGATTTGGTTATTGATTTGTTTATTCCTGTCACACATACCAGAGCACACTGTGGGAGTGGTCAAGAATTCCAGAACACATTTTCTTTGTGGAGAGAAAATGATAAATGATGACCAAAGATGACTTGGTTAGACTTGAAGGCCTGTTACTGTAGTTATGGTCAAAGAGTTTTCAGCTAGTATCCACTGGCACTGTTTTATTTATTTCAGTAGCCTATAGTCTTTGTGAGACAAAAGCACTTCTTAAATGAAAATAATGTGTCAGTGTAATAGGCCGACATCCCACACAGCAGTTTGGATATGAAATAACATCCATGTGTCGGCCATCTTATGATTGAGGATAGATAGACACAAGATGCATGCTGATGCTCTTACATGAAAGGGTGTGGTATTTACCTCAATACTGTTTGACTCCACCCTTATCTGTGTGTGTGTGTGTGTGTGTGTGTGTGTGTGTGTGTGTGTGTGTGTGTGTGTATGCGCTGCACGCTGCTCGCGTTTGTCTGTGTGCGGTACTTTCCATTGCATTTCTATGCTGTATTATTTTATTGCTGTGTTTTTCAATGTGATGATATAAAACTATATCAAATGGAGCTAGATCCAAGACGATTCACCTACTTCAATGGGTCACATACAGTATGCCAAATAAAGCTCCATAGACAGCCTGAGATAGCTCAATTGTGTCACCCTCCCAAACCACAAGCCCTCTGAGAATCCTATAGGAAGAATACATTGTTTCTCCTCTTTCACATCAAAGTAATCCTCCTCCCATGTTATTGATTTGAGTAAAGGCCATTGTAAGAACTAATCCTACAGCAACAAGTTGCTGCTATACCTCCCTGTATTTAGGCTTACCAGAATATGCTTGCAGGTTATCTAAACTGGCTATATATATAATACTTCATTGTCAATTGTCACAAAGACACTGATACTGTATGTGTTTTTTTTCCCTTTATTCCAAAACATCAGATATAAAAGAAAGACCTTTCAACACATTGTAGTGAATTTCAGTGATGGGAAACTGCAACAACATGAACCTGGCAAATATCAAGATATGTCTTCTCATTCCCAAGTCTGGTCATAATACAGGGTCATTCTAAAGAGTGTAAGGACCTCTCAGTGAGGTGATGGCCTTACTGTATGTTTCTGTATTAACGCCATATGGCTATCATAGACTTGGTATAATTACACTATGACTGTCATCAGTCATTTTCTTCTGTTTCAGACTAAATACAGTTTTCAATTAGTTTGCTTGTCTACGTGTCTCAATCTTCTGTCTGTCCTCATTTGCCCCTACAACATGGGCTGTGTTTTCATGACATATTGATACTGAAAGCTACAAAGTCATATCTGTGCTGGGGTGATGCTGTTTGGGATGCTCTCTGTTTAGATACATGATCTCAGTGTAACAGAAGTAGGAATAGAACAGAGATGAACAACAGCCTCAAACTCTGGTGCTGATGACCATGAAAATGAACCAGCATACTCTAATGTAGACTTTCAAGAGGCATGTGAGGTAATGACATAGATATTGACATAAATAATAATTAATTATTGAAGTTGGTCATTTATAGGCCTTTAGTTTATCACTATATTTGAACCTTCATGCACTATCTGGAGACATAAACTATCAAGAGTTGCAACTAAGCCCTCAAAGTTAGTGAAAATATCTAGACCCCCTGCTCCAGGCCCAAGGAGAGCACTGTTTTGGGCCTAATGGTTGATTTACATTCTTACAACTTACTGTTAGTTTTGTAAAACATTTTTTTTTTTTAAGTCAACCTCTGCTGGTTGGTTCCACCCACATTTTAGGCTACTGATGCTTGAGCTAGCTGAATAGGCCTTGTAACAACGGCTAATGTAATAATAACACTGGTTAATGTAATAACTTTTCTATTTGTAATAACACATTATTTATGTAATAAAACCGGTTAATGTAATAACTTGCCGGTTAACGTAATAAAATGTTGAACGGTTAACGTAATAACTTTTTCACGCTAAATGTAATTTTTTTGATTAACCGGTGGTTATTATATTAACCGGTGAGCAGGGACGGCTTGTTCAATAGGGCGATATGGGCGACGCACTGCCAAACGGGAAAAGGAAGGGATTTTTTTTCTAATCAATTATAACAACAAAAAAAAAAATATATATATATATATTTTTTTTATAAATGTATAAAAAATTATATCACGGCAACAGCAGTTATCAGTGTTCACGTCTGATCTGACAGCCACTAAATGTCAAATCAGGCTAAAGTCGTGCTTCAAATGGCCCCGCCCGTTTTTTGGGCGATTTCAGTCAGGTTGAAAATCGCCCAGAAGTCTCTCATAGCCTGTCATGTAAAATCTATTTTTTTCACATTTCAAAGCTTTCAATACATTCTCTATGGGTGTCTGTGGGCTTGCACTTACGCGCTTTCGTCATACATAACGTAACCACGAATGAACGTAACTAAGAAAAGACCAGGTAGCAGCCTCAATCAATTCACTACTACTATCAAAATGGCTAGGCTTCAGTCCAACTCGATTGTGTCTTTGAAAGAAGTTCCTTTTTGTCGGCGAACAAATTAAGATAAATTGGCAACGAAACAATTAGGACCTCCCAGACCAAATTTAATAATTCAACAGGTTTCTACTAAAGGCGGAAAGTCCTACACCCGAGGATTTTCCAAAAATTGGTACGAACGAAAAAAGACATTGCCACTCAACTGGATGACGAGGGATACAGGCTAGCTGTCCGCCGCCACAACGATGAGGTTAGTGTTGATAATCACAAGTTTACTGGATGTGGATATGGTGTAATAAAGGCAGTTTATTCAGAGGTAAATATATCTGGAATCGCGTTCACGGACCCGTTCGTCAAACTCTTAGGGAGCAATAAATTAAGCCCCATTACTTACCATATCAGATAAGAGAAATTGCTGCAGCTACATATATTTTACATCCTGGCCCTACATAGTTCACTATTTGCATCACTTACCAAAATATTACATGTGGTCATATATGCTTGGAAAGTGGAGATGCCATAGAACGTCAAAAAAGTAAACATTGCTGGAGACACATTGTCGTTTTGGAGAAGACATCGCGTTTGCTAGCGAAGAGATTTGTTGTGGCAAATGAACTTGGGCTGGGAATTGCCAGGAACCTCACGATAAGATATATGCATCAGCATTGCGAGTCTCATGATTCTATACGTATTGCGATTCGATACTGTGATTTTATTGCGCACCATATGTCTGTTGCAGAGGGATCAGAAAGCCATGAGAACGAGTTTTGATCAGTCATGGAAATAAAAGTGCTGAAAACTAATTGGCTCCCAATGTGAAAAGATTGAGAACAAGCTATGAAGGAACAATAATGGTGTTTTGGTGCAGGTACAGCCAACTAGCGCTAAAATATTGCGATATTGTCAATACAGTATATCGTAAAGTATCACTATGTAACTCGATTTCTTTCACCCCAATCCCTCAAATTAACGGTAAATAACTGAATTGTTTGCCCCACATTTAGCTAAGATGATTAGCTAGCCAGCTAAAATGTTTTATTTAGTTAGCAGTCGCATCTACAATAGTTTACTGTCAATAACATGTCTCCAAAAATGACGTGGTGTCTCCAATTGTGTTGACATTTTACAATTGCAATGCGCATCCATGAGTATCCACTTTCTGTAGCTCAGCTGGTAGAGCATGGTGCTTGTAACGCCAAGGTAGTGGGTTCGATCCCCGGGACCACCCATACACAAAAATGTATGCACGCATGACTGTAAGTCGCTTTGGATAAAAGCGTCTGCTAAATGGCATATTATTATTATTATTATTATTATTATCTGAAGAGAGCCCCGAAACATTGTGTGCAGACATTTTATGCAATAAATGAAGTAGGTTCAATCTAGTAGTTCTGATCTTCTGATTGGTCCTGATGAGTTGGGCGAGGTCACCTCCAGGCTACTGTCACTGTTGCATTGGCTCTGAGTCGGGTTCTCTGTCTTCAAATGTTCAGCCTAAGAGAGGGGATTTTTGTGTGTGTGTGTGTGTGTGTTTAACAGTGATGATGTGTGTGTGTGTGTGTGTGTGTTTAACAGTGATGATGTGTGTGTGTGTGTGTTTGTGTGTGTGTGTGTCCTCAGAGCAAGAACTCGTGAGTTGGAAGAACTGAGAGGCCTATGGCGTGGGTGTTGTCCTTGGCCACCTGCTGACAAGGCTGACAAGATAGGACCCTTTTGTCCATTGTTATTGGATAGGAACAGAACTTATAACCAGCTCCTGACCTAAATAGATCTTAGCACAACATTTTACTCAACATATCATATTCCATATTCACTATAACAAATATATTTACTACGACATTAGCAAGAACCGCCACATCCTCAGCCGGCTAATCCAGTGTGTGAAGTTTTGCGGAGTGTTTGAGTTAGCTTTGCGAGGCAAAGATGAAACTGAGGGCTCCACCAACCCTGGTAAGCCAACACTTTTGAGATCAGTCAATAAATGCTTCTGGTATTGACTTATATGCTGCCCCTGTCTTCATGTTGTTGCTGGACATATCTTTTTTTTAAATGTGTGTAGGTCACCTAAATCATCAGAAAAATTGCCCCTCCTGAGAATTTTTTCAGGAGCCGCCACTGCCGGTGAGTAAAAACGTTTCTAATGAATGATGGAATAATATGCCAAAATCAATGTTTTTATGCCTACTTCCCTGAATTTTATGAACATACCACAACCCACTGCCAGTTACAACACAAACAAACTCAGGAATACTCATACATAGAGACAATCACAAGCACACATTGGAATGTACACACATGCACAATCATAGACACACACAGACACACATGTGCACGCATGCACGCGCATGCATGCACGCACACACAAACACTCTCTCTCTCTCTCTGTAAATTGTATGTCGGTTTCTTTCTCTCTCTCTCTCTCTCTCTCTCTCTCTCTCTCTCTCTCTCTCTCTCTCTCTCTCCCTCTCTCTCTCTCTCTCTCTCTCTCTCTCTCTCTCTCCGCTCTCTTTCTCTTGCTCTCTCTCTCTCTCTCTCTCTCTCTCTCTCTCTCTCTCTCTCTCTCTCTCTCTCTCTCTCTCTCTCTCTCTCTCTCTCTCTCGCTCGCTCTCTCTCTCCCGCTCTCTTTCTCTTGCTCTCTCTCTCTCTCTCTCTCTCTCTCTCTCTCTCTCTCTCTCTCTCTCTCTCTCTCTCTCTCTCTCTCGCACCTACAATTGAGAATTTTGAATAAAACAATGTTATTATTTGTTTCTTTCTTCTTTTGCCTCCTCTGTTATTTTCTCTGCTCTCTGTCTATGTAAGTCCTTCCCCTTTCTATTCCCTTTTTCTTTACCTCCCTAACAGTCTATTTCTCCCCCCCCCCCCTCTCTCTCTCTGCCCCCCCCACCCCCTCCTCTCCAGTGACCTGCCACGCTACAGTTTTCTACCCCAGTGGAGTCATGGTGATCTGGCAGAAAGACGGACATGATCAGCATGAAGATGTGGAGTATGGAGAGACTCTTCCCAACAATAATGGAACCTTCCAGAAAAGTACCCACCTCACAGTGACGTCTGAGGAGTGGAAGAATAACAAGTATCAGTGTGTGGTTCAGGTCACTGGTATCAAAGGAGGACTTCATCAAGGTTCTGACTCAGTCTGAGATCCAGACCAACTGGGGAAAGTCCAACAGGGGTAAAATAAGGAGAGAGATTAACTGATTCAACATCCATTACACCCAAGGAACCCTTCTACTGAATGTGCCTGATATTCCTAGTTTCTAACCATACTCACCTGCATAGTATACCTCCTTCCATAGAGGACCATGTTCTTATACTGACCTCCTGGACTGTTATTGAGATTGACAGAGGAATGTGGCTGGGGATTCTTGTAGATGAAAATTAAACATTCATTACTATGTGTGACTTGAAGTAACCATCTAAAAGCTCTATTCTGATGATTGCAGGTGCAAATGACCCAACCACCATTTGCTCCACCCCCATCATTGGAGTGTTGGTAGCACTCCTCCTATTGGACATCGTTGCTCTTGTTGGGGTCGTCATTTGGAAGAAGAAGAGCAAGAATGGTGCGAAAGGATAAAATATAAGTAGACAGACCACTTACTTTCATATTAGAAATGATCAGCTGTGATGAACTCGCTTGGATGTCGTAGTCATAGTACTGGTTTACAAGCAATAGTGTTGTAGCTAGTGATGGTAGAAGTGTTTGATTCACGTAAATAAAGAGTCACGTTGTCACTTACAGTACCAGTCAAAAGTTTGGACACACCTACTCATTCAATGTTTTTTCTTTATTTTTTACTAATTTCTACATTGTACAGTCGTGGTCAAAAGTTTTGAGAATGACACAAGTATTGGTCTTCACAAAGTTTGCTGCTTCAGTGTTTTTAGATATTTTTGTCAGATGTTACTATGGTATACTGAAGTATAATTACAAGCATTCCATAAGTGTCAAAGGCTTTTATTGACAATTACATTAAGTTTATGCAAAGAGTCAATATTTGCAGTGTTGACCCTTCTTTTTCAAGGCCTCTGCAATCCGCCCTGGCATGCTGTCAATTAACTTCTGGGCCACATCCTGACTGATGGCAGCCCATTGTTGCATAATCAATGCTTGGAGTTTGTCAGAATTTGTGGGTTTTTGTTTGTCCACCCGCCTCTTGAGGATTGACCACAAGTTCTCAATGGGATTAAGGTCTGGGGAGTTTCCTGGCCATGGACCCAAAATGTCGATGTTTTGTTCCCCGAGCCACTTAGTTATCACGTTTGTCTTATGGCAAGGTGCTCCATCATGCTGAAAAAGGCATTGTTCGTCACCAAACTGTTCTTGGATGGTTGGGAGAAGTTGCTCTCGGAGGATGTGTTGGTACCATTCTTTATTCATGGCTGTGATCTTAGGCAAAATTGTGAGTGAGCCCACTCCCTTGGCTGAGAAGCAACCCCACACATGAATGGTCTCAGGATGCTTTACTGTTGGCATGACACAGGACTGATGGTAGCGCTCACCTTGTCTTCTCCGGACAAGCTTTTTTCCGGATGCCCCAAACAATCGGAAAGGGGATTCATCAGAGAAAATGACTTTACCCCAGTCCTCAGCAGTCCAATCCCTGTACCTTTTGCAGAATATCAGTCTGTCCCTGATGTTTTTCCTGGAGAGAAGTGGCTTCCTCGCTGCCCTTCTTGACACCAGGCCATCCTCCAAAAGTATTCGCCTCACTGTGCGTGCAGATGCACTCACACCCGCCTGCTGCCATTCCTGAGCAAGCTCTGCACTGGTGGTGCCCCGATCTCGCAGCTGAATCAACTTTAGGAGACGGTTCTGCCGCTTGCTGTACTTTCTTGGGCGCCCTGAAGCCTTTTTCACAACAATTGAACCTCTCTCCTTGAAGTTCTTGATGATCCGATAAATGGTTGATTTAGGTGCAATCTTACTAGCAGCAATATCCTTGCCTGTGAAGCCCTTTTTGTGCAAAGCAATGATGACGGCTCATGTTTCCTTGCAGGTAACCATGGTTAACAGAAGAAGAACAATGATTTCAAGCACCACCCTCCTTTTAAAGCTTCCAGTCTGTTATTCTAACTCAATCAGCATGACAGAGTGATCTCCAGCCTTGTCCTCATCAACACTCTCACCTGTGTTAACGAGAGAATCACTGACATGATGGCAGCTGGTCCTTTTGTGGCAGGGCTGAAATGCAGTGGAAATGTTTTTTGGGGATTAAGTTCATTTTCATGGCAAAGAGAGACTTTGCAATTAATTGCAACTCATCTAATCACTCTTCATAACATTCTGGAGTATATGCAAATTGCCATCATAAAAACTGAGGCAGCAGACTTTGTGAAAATTAAAATTTGTGTCATTCTCAAAACTTTTGACCACGACTGTAGGTCTCCATAGCCTTGGTCTCCAGACCAGACAATGAGTACAGTCGTCCCCGGGGTGGAGTGGTGCCTGGTAGAAGGTCGATTCCGCAGTCGTAGGGTCGGTGCAGCGGAAGCGAAGTGGCCCGGGCCTTACTGAACACCTCCCGGAGGTCCTGGTAGTCCGCGGGAATGGCGGAGAAGTCCGAGGCAACTTCCGTGCCCTCAGGAAGTGGTGAATGGAACCAGCTCCTGCGCTCGGAGAGCAGAGGTATTAGGTTGGGTGGGGGACTCAGGTGCAGAGACGGACACACGGACAAAGAGAGTAAAATTAGGATGTAGTTTATTCAACGTGTATGGCAGAGAGAAGTAGTCAGGGTGGAATAGCTTCAGGCTGGGGTAGGAGCTGAGTGGGGTGGAGAGCCAGTAGTCCTGAGAGCTGGATAATGAGCATATCAGGCAACAGAGGAGCAGGTAGCGGCGTGGGAATGGCATGCAGGCAGGCAGGCAGGTAGGCAGCAGGAACAGACGAGATCTGGTCGAAGGAGAGACAGGTTACAAAACGTGGCAGGAACAACAATAATACTGAGAGAGTACAACTACACTGAGAGTGCTGTACGGCCAAGTTACCACTGGAAGTGTAGGAACGAACTGGCGCTGGAGAGGTGTCCAGCCCGGGTAGATATCTGCTGCTTGATTGGTGCCAATGAGCTGCAGCTTGATGTAACTGCTCTGGTGATAGAATGGCCACGCCCGCTGACCTAGAACCTCTGACTGCACAGCAGGGGGAGACAGACACAAACAACACACACAGGGGAGAAAAGGGAAAGGAACACCAACAGGAACAGGACCAACAGAGCCGGACCGTAACAGTACCCCCCCCTCAACGGGCGCCACCCGGCGACCCACCCGGCTTGTCAGGGTGGTCCCTATGGAAGTCCTTCACTAGCTGCGGATCCAGAATAAAACGTCTGGGAATCCAGGACCTCTCCTCGGGACCGTATCCCTCCCAGTCCACCAGGTACTGAAACCCTCTACCACGCCTCCGGACGTCCAGCAGTCTCCGAACCGTGTAGGCTGGATGGTCGTCAATAATGCGCGGTAGCGGAGGGGGATCCGCCGGCGGACACAAAGGACTGGAGGAGACCATCTTCAGCTGGGACACGTGAAATGTAGGATGGACTCTCATGGCCTGGGGAAGCTTCAACCGAACAGCCGAAGGGTTGATGATGGATTCGACCTCAAAAGGACCCAAATATCGGGGCGACAGCTTACGGGAGTCAGTGCGCAGGGGAATGTTGCTGGAGGAGAGCCAGACACGTTGACCAGGCTGGAACTGTGGAGCGACTACCCTGTGCCTGTCCGCCACCCTCTTATTTCTCTCTTCTGTCCGTAGAAGAGCCTCACGGGTGTCCACCCACACCTTACGGCAGCGACGAAGGTTATCCTGAACTGACGGAACGGCTAACTCCTTTTCCTGAGACGGGAACAATGGCGGTTGGTACCCCAAAGCCGCCTCAAATGGTGAGAGGCCCGTGGCAGATGAGGTGAGGGAATTGTGGGCATATTCGACCCACGGGAGATGTTTGGCCCAGGTGGACGGGTTCTGGGATGTCACACAGCGTAGAGCAGCCTCCAGGTCCTGGTTGGTCCTCTCAGTCTGGCCATTAGACTGGGGATGGAAACCTGATGAAAGACTGACAGAGGCACCCAGAGCCGAACAAAACTCCTTCCATACCCGAGAAATAAACTGTGGACCTCTATCGGACACTATGTCCACAGGTATTCCATGGGGACGGAATACATGTATGACAAAGAGGTCGGCTGTCTCACTGGCAGATGGTAATTTAGGTAATGCCACAAAATGGGCAGATTTAGAGAATCTGTCCACAATGGTGAGTATAGTGTCATTACCCTCAGACATAGGAAGTCCAGTGACGAAGTCCAAGCCCACGTGAGACCAAGGGCGACTCGGGACAGGGAGAGGCCGCAGCAGGCCCGAAGGAGCCCTGTGAGAAGCCTTATTTTGGGCACAGATGGAACAGGCCGCCACGTACTCCCGGACGTCAGCCTCGGCGGATGGCCACCAAAAGTGCCTCTTGAGTAGCGATAGTGTTCGTTTCATACCAGGGTGGCAGGAGAAGCGTGAGGTGTGGATCCAGTTGAGCACTTGCGGCCGCACGGCTGCGGGAACATAGAGAAGGTCGGGAGGCCCATCGGCCGGTCCAGGTTCCAACTCTTGTGCCGATCGGACGAGGGACTCGATTTCCCAATGAACAGCCGCCACCAAACAGGAAGCGGGCAGAACAGATTCAATATTGCTGGAGTCTTCAGTGTCTGTGAACTGGCGAGAGAGAGCATCAGGCTTGACATTACGTGTGCCAGGACGATATGTTAAGATAAACTTGAACCTGCTGAAGAACAGAGCCCATCTGGCCTGACGGGAGTTCAGCCTCTTGGACGACTGGATGTAAGCCAGGTTCTTGTGGTCCGTCCAGACTATGAAGGGTTGCTCTGCTCCGTCTAGCCAGTGTCTCCATTCCTCCAACGCCAACTTGACAGCAAGCAACTCCCGATTACCCACGTCGTAGTTCTTCTCAGCAGGGGTCAATCTCTTAGAGAAGAAAGCCACCGGATGGAGCTTCTGGTCCGTGGGGGAACGTTGTGACAGAACAGCCCCCACCCCCGAATCTGAGGCGTCCACTTCCACAACAAACTGCAAACTAGTGTCAGGATGAATAAGAACAGGTGAGGTAGTGAACAGTTTCTTCAATGTACTCATGGCTGACTCGGCCTCAGGCGTCCATAGGAATGGCACCTTAGGGGAGGTGAGCTTGGTCAGGGGGGCAACCACTCGGCTGAAACCCCTGATGAAGCGGCGGTAGAAGTTGGCGAAGCCCAGGAAGCATTGTAGCTGCTTCCGAGACGTGGGTGTGGGCCACTCCACAACCGCTCTGATCTTGTCAGGATCTGGTGACACTTGTCCCCGCTCAATGATAAAGCCCAAAAAGGGGACGGACTGCCGGTGGAACTCACATTTTTCTGCCTTCACATACAGTTTGTTTTCCATGAGGCGTTGGAGAACCAGACGGACGTGGGAGACGTGTTCATCCTGTGACTTAGAGAAAATCAGAATGTCATCCAAATAGACAAACACAAAACGGTGTAGAAAATCCCTCAACACATCGTTCACCATGGCCTGAAACACTGCTGGGGCGTTAGTGAGACCGAATGGCATGACTAGGTATTCAAAATGTCCGAGAGGGGTATTAAACCCAGTCTTCCATTCGTCTCCCTGCTTGATCCTAACGAGGTGGTAAGCGTTTCGTAGGTCGAGTTTGGTAAACACAGTGGCACCATGAAGGGAGTCAAATGCTGAGTTGATGAGAGGCAGGGGGTATGTATTTCTGACTGTGATGTTATGAAGTCCTCTGTAGTCAATGCATGGGCGTAATGTTTTGTCCTTCTTCTCAACAAAAAAGAACCCAGCACCAACAGCGGACGATGAGGGACGAATGATGCCAGAGGTTAGGGAGTCGCCTATGTAGGTTTCCATAGCTTCCCTCTCAGGACGGGACAGATTGAAAAGCCGACTGGACGGCAAAGGCGCTCCAGGCAGTAACTCAATAGCGCAGTCGTATGGCCTATGAGGTGGTAATGAAAGTGCCTTGGACTTGCTGAATACCTCGGCCAGGTCCCGGTACTCCTCCGGGACTGAAGAGAGGTCTGGGGTTTTGACAGGGGAAACAGGGGAGCCGACCGAGGGCGGAATAGCCGACCCAAGGCAAACAGAATGGCAGTGAGTGCTCCAACTGTGTATCTTGTGGTTTTGCCAATCAATATGGGGGTTGTGAAGGCTAAGCCAGGGAAAACCGAGGATAAGGGGGGAGGCCGAGGAGGAGACTACTTTGAACTGGATGGTTTCTTTGTGATTGCCGGACAGCATGAGAGAAACGGGGACAGTTTGGTGGGTGATGTTGGCAAACTGATGTCCGTCAATAGCGGTTACTGTAATAGGCTTAGGCAGGGGCTTAACAGGGATCTCAGCCTGAGTAACCAGGCTAGCGTCAATAAAACTATCCTCAGCACCAGAGTCGATGAGAGCAGTTAGTGGGAGAGATAGATTCCTGAACTGGACTGTAACTGGGATCACTAGACGGGGTGCTGTGGGCATTGAGTCTGGTATAACACTCGCAAGTACGCCCACTTTAACCTGCGAGCTTGGTCTTCTTGGGCGAATCGGACAGTTAACCAGGAAATGAGTGCGGTCCCCACAGTACATGCACTCACCAGCCCGTAGGCGCCGTTCCTTTTCGACATGGGACAGACGAGCACGGCCCAGCTGCATGGGCTCGTCTAGTTCCGTGGAGGGATCCGCTGAGGTGTGTGGTCGGTGTCCGAGTGGTGGTGTAGCTCGGACTGCAGAAAGCGAGGGAGCCCCGTTAGAGGTGTGGACCCGACCGCCACTCTCCTGTCTCCTCTCCCGTAGCCTGTTGTCTATACGTGTAGCCAGGGAAACGAGAACATGAAGGTTAGCAGGCTCATCACGAACAGCTAGCTCATTCTTAATTGTGTCACTTAGACCGTTAACAAACGCTCCCTGAAGAGCTTCGTCGTTCCACTTGGAATCGGCTGCCAAGGTCCAAAAATCAATAGCGTATTCAGCCACGCTACCCGTGCCCTGTCGTAGCTTCAATAGTCTCTTTGTGGCGGTTCCGGCATAGTCCGGGTGATCAAACACAACTTTCAATTGAGAGGAAAAATCGTCAAACGACAGGCTGGTAATCTGCTGAGTAGAACAAGCCGCTTCTGCCCACATCAAAGCTTTGCCCCTCATTAACCCCAGTGCGTAATGTACCTTTGAGGATTCCGTGGCGAAAGACAGGGGCTTCTGTTGGAACACCAAGCGGCACTGAAGCAGGAACCCACGGCATTTGTTCAAATCCCCGGTGAAAGGTTCGGGTGCGGTTGTAGGGGGTTCCCGAAGGACAGGAGCGGAAGCCGAGCCTGGAGCCACTGTAGGAGGAACAGGCGGAGGAGAAGCAGAGGGAGAAAGGGTAGTGAGTGTTACCAGGTTAGTTACCTGAGAGGTGAGATGAGATACTTGATCCAACAACTGCTGGTTGTTATCCAATAGAGTCCGGATGAGTTGGTCGTGTTGTCCCAATAGTACTCCTTGTGAATGGAGGGCGTGTTGTACGCCATCATCCGTTGTTTCATGTGGCATCTCTGCTGAGTCCATGTTTGGCCAGTTCGTTCTATTAGGTTGGGTGGGGGACTCAGGTGCAGAGACGGACACACGGACAAAGAGAGTAAAATTAGGATGTAGTTTATTCAACGTGTATGGCAGAGAGAAGTAGTCAGGGTGGAATAGCTTCAGGCTGGGGTAGGAGCTGAGTGGGGTGGAGAGCCAGTAGTCCTGAGAGCTGGATAATGAGCATATCAGGCAACAGAGGAGCAGGTAGCGGCGTGGGAATGGCATGCAGGCAGGCAGGCAGGTAGGCAGCAGGAACAGACGAGATCTGGTCGAAGGAGAGACAGGTTACAAAACGTGGCAGGAACAACAATAATACTGAGAGAGTACAACTACACTGAGAGTGCTGTACGGCCAAGTTACCACTGGAAGTGTAGGAACGAACTGGCGCTGGAGAGGTGTCCAGCCCGGGTAGATATCTGCTGCTTGATTGGTGCCAATGAGCTGCAGCTTGATGTAACTGCTCTGGTGATAGAATGGCCACGCCCGCTGACCTAGAACCTCTGACTGCACAGCAGGGGGAGACAGACACAAACAACACACACAGGGGAGAAAAGGGAAAGGAACACCAACAGGAACAGGACCAACAGAGCCGGACCGTAACAAGAGGTGTTTTTCTATGGATACTGGAGGACTGTATTGGGACTTGAAAGCAGCTAATATTGTGTGTAGAAAGATGGACTGTGGGAATACTGTAGCTGCAATTTACAGACCTCAGTTTGGAGGGAAGTGGAGGATACTAACTAGCGTTTATTGATTTCTAAGGACAGGATTCTACTCTTGAGAAGTGAACATTAGCCTCATATGGAGATGGTGTCTGTGATCATAAGCATAATTATGCTAATGCCATCTGTTCAGGTAAGATTGATAGGTGTTGTATTAAACATGGTATGAAACAAAATGAGGATATTTTATTTATTTATTTAATATTCAATGTTCATATTTCATTGGCTGAAAATACTAGTATCATCAACAAAACTGAATGTTCAACCATCTCTTTTTGTTCAGATTTTGTAAAGTTTGTGGATGGAGCTGGTTTCTGCTCTGGCAGAGTGGAGTTGAAGTCCAATCAGTCCTGGACGTCAGCGTGTGAAGCTGACTTTGACTAGCAGGATGCAGAGGTAGTCTGTTGGGAGGTTGGCTGTGGTGCCTCTTTAGTTCTGACTCACTCACTTTTGTTTCTCACCTGGAGTTAATATGAGAAGCAATATATGTGTGTTTTGTTGTTGAGAATATATAAATAAATAGTATGTACTCTTCTTTCTCCAGAGTCTGATGATGTGAGGCTGGTGGGAGGAGGCAGTCGCTGTGCTGCTAGAGTGGAGTGGTACCAACAGGGAGAGGGGAATATGTGGTCCTCTGTAGCTCAGCTGGTAGAGCACGGCGCTTGTAACGCCAAGGTAGTGGGTTCGATCCCCGGGACCACCCATACACAAAAATGTATGCACACATGACTGTAAGTCGCTTTGGATAAAAGCGTCTGCTAAATGGCATATTTATTTATGTGGCCTGTGGGATATGGCTTGAAATTGAAGGATGTTGCTGATGTAGTGTGCAGATAGCTGGGCTGTGGCTCTACTGGTTCAACACTACTTGGAAACCGCACTGAAGGGTTTGAAGTTTACTGTGATGGACCTGAGCCTGCACTTAGGGAGTGTGGAAGAGGCACAGGGCCAACTTTGGTGACTCCATTAAAGGTGATCTGCTCAGGTAATACTAAAGTAATGATGTTCAGCGGATTTTTATATTTTTTACAAATACAACTTCCTTTACACATCTCACGGTTTAACTTGTATGGCTGCTTTGCTTCTAATAATGATGAACTATTAATAGTTCAATAGCAATGCAACCTTAAGTATCACACAATTCTATTGTATTTTAATGTAATTTCAGTCACTATAGGCCCATCACTGATGTTCCCCTGTAAGAGAGGCAGGCAAGCACTGTTACATGCTGATGTTATGGTCATATCTACAGTATATGAGGAAACTAGTTAAAGCGGCAATCAGCAGTTGAAACAATAACAAAGCCACTCCCGCCCCTGTTTCTATAAAAAGCTAGGGATGGGGTTTGGAGAAACGTAACCACTTTCAAATTCATAGACAGAGCTATGGATGCAAGGACTGACCATCTATGATATCAACATTTTAGTTTAATGATGTTTTGAGGCTATATAGTGTTTGTTTACATTTATCTTATTTACAAACATTGGAGTAAAACAAGCTTATATTTGGGGTTCTGATGGGGTACAAAAGTCAAACTAAGCTCAGGAGCCATTTATAATTATATTCTTCAAGAATCAATGGGTAAATAACATTAATTTATAAGTCAAGAAATTGATGTAGCAACAGCTGATTGCCCCTATAAAGAGTTTTTTAAAAAAAATTCTGTTTAATTTTTCTAGATCTCCTGCTTAAGCCTGATATCTCCCTGACCATCTCAATGGGAGGGGTCTCCAGGGGCCACCAGGGGACTAGAGGTGTTCAGGGGCCACAGCTTCACCATCACCTGCTCCACTCAGGGTGGCTCCTTCCTCCTCAGGGCGTACCCTGACTCCAACACAACCCAGACTCAGCCAGCTGTCAATCACTCTGCTGCCTTCCTCTTTCCCGCTGCAGATTACTCCCACCAAGGGAACTACAGCTGTGTTTATGAGATTTATGTTTTTTCACATAACTTCTCTTTTGAGAGTGAGCTCCTCTCCCTCACTGTCACAGGTAACTGAAAATGAACCATACTTATAACTTTGACATTAGCAGACTTTCCACAGATAATCAATCCCCTGATTAAATGTGTTTCTGTTGCAGCCTCTCCACTGACAGCTTTCTACTGTCGGTGACAGCCAACTCCACCACCTATCTGTACATCAAGGTAAAGACATTAAAAAGTGACAAGTCAGGTGAACAAAATGTATATTTTAGAAGCCAAGTCTTGGTTTAATCACTGAATAAATCAGTTGGATTGTACTTTACCTGGGAATTGTTATATTACTGACTCTTGGTGCAGTGTTTTCTTAGCCCACCAAGAGGCCAAAGCGAGTGGAAGGGGTGAACTTGGAGATGGTTTCTCTGAAGTCCAGAGCTGAAGCCAGACTGGGAGAGGAGAGAGCAGCCCAGGGGACAGAGTAGGGTGAAGTTGACTGTAAAGTATAAGTGGGGTCCTTAGGATGTCCAACTCTGATGTCACCCCATTGAAGTTAAAAGTTAACATGTTTAAAACATTTAAAACATTTAAAGTTGTAAAAAGTTAAGGGTTAAGGTTAGGGTTAAGGTTAAGGTTAGGGTTATGGTTAGGGTAGGGGTTAGGGTTTAGGGTAGGGACTTCCCAAGGTTTCCGGATAGCACTAACCGAAGTTGACCGTAGAGACGTTGACCTTAGGTCCGTTTTTTGTTTTCCAGATATGATGGGACTGGTTTGGACTTGAGGGCACTTGAATCATCACAAAATCAAATTAAATGAGTGTTACATTTCCATTGGTGTTGCTATTGTTATGGCTACACTTCCTTACTATTTATTTGATTATTATTTGATTGTATTATTACCATCATGTTTTAACTGCATTATGGGATTTATCTCATTATTTCATTTAACAAAATTAACACAGGACTATTATATTGTTTGCCTAAAGAGCTCTATTTGTGCAATGTAGAATAACATATTTTATAAATAAAGGTTTTGTGACACTCCTATGGTCATTGTTGTCATAATTGCTGCCAGACATAAGAGTTGGCAAGAGCACTGTTAGCATTAGCCTAGCTTAGCTGAGCCATATGATCATATGTCAGTGTAGGACTAGGTTGCCCCTAGGTACTGCTCTAATATCAACCACCACCTGTCTCCACTGCTCCCCTCTAAGCCCCACTCGACTTGAGTGGTAGCCTGTTCTTACCCTGGGTAGCCAACTGAGCGCTCAAGATACAATACCTAAATCCTAACCCTTTGTCAGGTTATATCTGTGTTACTGTAGATAATAGTTTTAGTGTGACAGTTTTTTTGTTTTAAACTCAACTCTTGAGATGGATAACAAAGACAATTAATATAAAGCATTTAGTTTCCATCAATATATAGCTACTAATCACTTTGAGGAAAAAAACGGAAAAAGTCACATCAACTAATTTGATTAGTGTTTATTTTAGTGAAAGACATGGTATAACATGTAACATGATAGCTAATAAACATGTACACAGCATTTATTACAGGAATTGTTTGGAATAACGGACATCACTTTCCCGTGCTCACTCAAAAACTCCACTCCTTCAGTCTGGGTTAGACAGACAGATGGCAGCCAATCTCTTCAGTAAATATTAGTGGCTTCAATGACTCCAGCTCAGAGTAAAGAGAAAACCCTAACAAAACAAGTGGTAGAAACCTCATCAGAGGACACATTTTGCCAACAGAGTCCAATCATGGCTTCAGAGAGCTAAATAACCATGGTCATTGACTGAACAACTGTTTGTGTGTGAGAGTGAGAGAGAGAGAGCATTGTGCGTCTATGTTCCTGTGACTTTTTGCTATTACAAGCTAAATGTGGTCTATAAGCATCTGCGTTCAGAAATGAGGTTATTTGTGTGGGTCAGTGCAAATAGTGTATGTGTGGATGGGTTGTGTGTGTGTGTTCAGTAGTGTGTGCTCAGTGTGTGCACGGGAGTGTGGATGAGAGAGCTGCGTGAAGGCTTAGCCCCAGTGTGTTTCCACCCGTGATTAGCCTGGTCAGTGGGCCTGTTGTGCATTCACCCAGGCCATTAGCATATTAATGCTGCCTCCCTCTTGATCTCTCTCTCTCTCTTTTCCCCTCCCTCTCTCTTTCTCTTTTCTTTCTATAGATATTTCCCCGAGTCTCACTCGAACTTCCTCCCTGGCAATTTTCTTCTCAACTTCATTATTTAGTACTTCTCTCTCTCTCCTTCGTACTTTACACATTTCTCTCTTCCTTGTTCTCTTGTCTTTCCCTCCAAAAATGTCCTATTGCCCTTTTCTCCTCCTTCTTTCTCTTCGAAAATCCCTCCTTCCCTGATAATCCCACTCTCTCGCCCCAAGCCCTGTCTCTCCCTACCTTCTACAAATCCTTTATTTGCTTTACTTTCACTCTCGTTTTCCCTATTCTTCCGTAGCCTGACCCCTGAACTTTGCCAAACACAGGCAAATGCAAACACACACACACACCTCACTTCATTCATTGAATCTAATTTTCTCTCACTCTCTCCCCTTTCCTGCTAGAAGTGTGTATCTTGTGAGACCTTTTCTAAATAGCTTTGAAAGAAAAAGCAACTTAGAAAACAGGGACTGAAATGCAAACCGGACATATTCAACAGTACTTAACATTATAAGTGCTATTCATTTCTCCATCTAATGACTTCAGCCTCCAAGTAGACTCAACCTCTTGTTGTGGCTCTTAACCGCCGCTGTGAGCCACATTTAGAAGCTGGAGAATAGTAGAGGTACAAATAATTATGAGGAAAAAGCCCAGTGTGGTAAAAGTTTCCTTCTGTCCCTTCCATGTCTGCATTACCGGAGATTTCTGGAGGTCAGGGGCGTGATGTCCATCCACAACTCCTGGTTTCAGGGAGGCAGACACAAGAATTGCGTTTGGACAATCAGCTCCGGACCCCCTGGGTCAGCACATAGCAGGGATGGATGGGCGGACGTTTGGATAGACAGAGGACACAGAGAAACGTATAGGGAAGTTAAGGCCTCTGAATCCCTAACTCATCCACCCTTTCTGTGTGTTCATGACACAATGATGAACGCAGGGTCACTTTGCAGGGCAGCACCCCAAGGCAGTAGTAATGTGACCCATACAAAAGGGCTCCCCATGGTCACACGGATCAAAGAGACAAAAGCTCCCTATGATAACTTAGTGCAGCTGAGTGTTAACACATGAGCAGCCAAGGTAAGAGCTGGAAACAAAAGTGAGAAGTTGAAACAAAACTAGCCCCCCAAACTGAATTGCTCTATGCAACAGTTGTCTCTATGTGAGCTGTCTCAAAACTACTAATATGGGCCGCTTTCGAAAGGCCTCAGCCATTCATTGATGCTCCATGTGCTGCTCACAATTGAAGAGCAGCCCAGCATGCCCCACAAAGAGAATTAAAGTATTTCACATCCTTAAAGTTAAAGTTTACAGTTATTTGTTTGAGTAGATACTATTGAACTAAAAAGTAATCTTTTTAAAAGTCTTATAAAGTCTTGTTTTTCTTCTGAATTCAGAAAATGCCCTTTTACTTAAATATTTGATTACAGAAAAAAGTGGTTAGCTTAACAGCTGGTTAAATTAGCCTCTTTTAAATATCAAAAAGTAAATCAGTACTTTTACAATACTTCGTCAATTTTTTTGCATGGAGGATGTTTAGAAGGTTCAATAAAGTTGATTTCCCTTCCTGAATATCAGCCACTGCTGGAAAATAAAAGCTAGTCACCCATTTTTACCCATTCATCTTGAGAAGTTTCTTCAAAGTGATAGTTACCTGTTGATCAGCAGTGAAGTTGTTCCACTGTCCCGGCAAGGAATCCAACGAGATTTAAACTGCTGGATCTGGTCTATGACATGGCTGTCCAAGCTATGTTGAGATACTTGAATGTACCTTAAAGACAAAAAAACCTACTACACTTAGTTGAGGCCTAAAAACATTGACAAGTTATAACAAATAAAAACCTTGCTGCTCAAAGGTGTAGAAATTCATCCTGAAATCTTTTTTAATCTTCTTCCATCAGATGTGTTCTTGTTTTAGCTGCGTTGCGTTCAATGTCTGACACACTTGTCCGACTTTAGCATCTTTACTCTTGCCTTCTCTGCTCTTGCATCCTTCTCCCTCGCGTTCTCCGACCCTTTCTGCCTGTTCCTCCTTCTGTCTTTCAATTTCCTTCACTCCCCCCCCCCCCACCCCCCACCCCCCCTCTCTCTCTGTCTCTCTCTTCATTTCATGCAGCACTGGGGTTACCTAAGAGACTGGGCCTCAATGAAGAAAATCTCCTTTGGTACAATGAACTGGGCGAGAGGCAGGGGGGGGGGGGGGGGGGGGGGGGGGGGGGAGTGGGGGGGGGGGGGGGGGCAAGGGGCAGGGGGCAGGGATGGGTGGAATGAGAGGCAAAGATAGTGATGCAGATGCGGGACAGAGGGATACAAAATCCAAAATTCAATAAATGGCTGCGCTTGTGTGATTTTGCCTCAATGGTCCGTCTTTTGGGTTTGCCATTGGCGCCCCTTGGTCAGTCAGTCTGTTGGGCTGAGCTGAAAACGTCTCCCACTTTTGAATCTTATACTGAATTTTCAACTAACCTCTCCCTGTACAAAAGTGTTAGAAAAAATAAATAAAAATAAAATTGTTCTTATAAGGCAGAGAGATCATTTTGTTTTTAGTAGTGTTGTTGTTTTCATGTAGGCCTATATGGCTGTGTTTATACAGGCATCCCAATTCTGATCTTCTTGTCATTAATTGGTCTTTTGACCAATCAGATCAGCTCTGAAAAATCTATTAGTAGAAAGAAAGAAAAATAATTTGGCTGCCTGTGTAGATGCAGCCTATGAGATTTACCTTTACAAACCTAATTGTACAGATTTGTGAAATATGATGGTTTTGGAAGGATTCGACAGTTTTAATAGGAGCCATTTTGTGTGTTTGTTTGTTTACTCTGAGTGGGAGGTGAAATGGCATTGAGGATCAGACTGCTCTTAAAGGACAAGTGTATGTTTTGACAACACAAACTTGCCCACAACACCAACATGGTCACAGGCCCATTCAACACAACTAAACACAATCCCTGTGTTTTATTTAACACATTTGTCCCAGAATTTATTTAATTGGTCAAGTCAAAAAATGTAATTAGTGATATGTAATTTTCACAAAATGTTCTGCAAGCACCTTATTGGGTATGTTAATGATACCATTATTCTTTCCATTTGTTTTAGAGTAGCATACAAATCCCTATTTCTCCAATCTGTCTCTTTACATCTCTCCTTAAAGCTACCCTTTGCAGAATGTGAGAAAAACAATAGGACTAATAAAAGTGGTTTAGCTAATAATTACAACTAACTGATGAAGTTAGTTACCACTCCCACTACCACTCCCTACCATAAATACCAGCACTATGAAATAGGATATTTGTGTATCTTGTTAGTGCTTTTCGTGGCTTACTGCATTGCCAACATGTTCTTCTTATTTCTATGAACATTGTCTGCGCACATGCCAGGATAAATCTGAGATCGCCATGGTAATGACTTTATCAGATCGCATAACCAGAAGTACCGCAGTGGAATTAATCGAAGGAATTGCGGGCGCAGAGTGCAGGGGTGGAGGGGTTGGGAGTGTGTGGGGGGCTTTGGGGTGTATGTGGGGGGGTACCCCTGGGCAGATTGTCCGCGGCTCGAATGAAGTTATTTCCAGGGCCCTGTCCATCTGTTACCGTGGCAGCAGTGACCGCGGCGTTGCCATGGCGCGGTCCACACAAAAGGGTGTGGCGTGGGAACGAGTCCAAGGGTCAGGAGTGAGGGTCTCCGGGTCAGAGGTCACAGCCAGCTGGACAGCACACAAGAGGAGGCGAGGGTGAGAAAAGAGGGAAGGAACGATTTTGCGCAGGAGCTGGCCGACTGGACACTGCTGGACGTTAACATTGAACTGAGCGGTGAGATAAAAGTTCAAGAGAAGAGGGGGGGAGCGAGGAGGGTGAGGGGACCCACTGTCCGGACTCTATAGGAGGCTCCCTGCATTAGGCCCTATATCCACTGGTGTCTAATCACGCATAGCATTTGACAGGCAATTGACTCTGGTCAATGTCCATGCAAATGTGGCTATTGAGAGCCACGGAGGGTTGTGTGTGTGCCGGCGCTTTGCCTAGATAAGTGAAACTCAAGGGAGAAAAAATAGTATTTGCGAATATTTCATTCCAGTTGCTTTTGAATAAAAAATCCAATAGGAAAGAATGAGGCCAATGTATCACAATTGTTAAACGTAGCAAAAAGCTATTTCCAACCTGGAACACACGGACTGTAAGGAACTGGCTTGAACACCAAACCACCACAACTCGACAGCCTGCATTTCCATTCCACCACAGGCCTTAAGATACATTCATTTCATATCAACTGCTTTTAAATCTGCAGTTCGTTATCATGCCAATCTAAACATTCAAATGTTCAAAATGTTATAGAACTTAAGTACCAAGTTTGAAACATGAATTCAGTCAAAACTAACATGGTAAGAAACAGATTGAAAATGCCCCACTGCCCCAACAGCGAACCCATTCAGCCCTACGATCCAAACGGCGGGATATAACTGAATCGGAGGATAACACGTTATGACACGCGGATGGGGTGAATAGCTTACAATGTAATTAAAGCTACACCACCACCCCCGTAGTAAACAGCACAGCCAATACACCCTAATGGGGAGAGGATGAAAGGCCATGATCCATGTGCCATGGCCGACAGTAATAGGATTAAAGGCAGCCATGGGAGAACATGGCAGACCAAGTCCAATGCCCCCGTTTGACACGTTTTGTGATTCGCCAGAAACACTGTTCAGAGCAAGAAGATGAGGGACAAAAGCGTTTAACATTGTGTTGTAGCTACAGATATATGAAAAGAGAGAGCGGAGGGCTAAGATACACAAGGAATCAAATTTGATCCTGAGATTTGACAACTCAATCCCAGATGTATCTTTTTAGCTATATCCCATCATTCATGGAATAAATAAGGAAATAAGGAAAACAATTTATGTATCTTTGATGAAATGCCTTAGCGTAGTTTGATGATTCAATGAACATGATTTGTTATCGATAGATTGTGTCCCAGTCAGATTTATACCAGGATGTGAATCTCTAGTCCAATGGTTACCATTTGAACAAGTAAAATATTCAAATGTAGCTTTTCATAATGCTAAAAAAGGTATGAAATAAACGTTTAAAACCCACAGTACAAAATGTTTAATGAAAGTGTAAATAACACATGCATTGATATCAATAGGAGACTAAGTGAACATTTGACTAGAGTGGAAGTTAGGATCCGCCCCTTACTGACCATTGTTCATGCTAGATGCAGCAATGCCATAACCACATGAAATGTGCCACTTCCATTTGCTCTTTTGAGTTTATAGAGCCAAATAAAAGAGGGATACATCTCTAGGAAATTGTAAGTTCCCTGGGTTCAATCTCTTTAAATCTCTTGCCATGTTGAAGTGACCCAGAGTGCCATTCTGCCCCTCCGTCCTCTCCCCCAGTGCAGGCTGGGAGAAGGACCAAACATTCCTGACAAGCAAAACATTTTGGGACTGTGTCAACAATGGACTAATGAAACAAATACCAAAAGATAGTTCTTGGGTGGAGTTTTCCTTTAATTATTGAAAGTAAAAGACAATTCTAAACTATACTTAAAGGGCAATTCCGCCCCTTTTCAACCTCATATTCATTATCTCCAGCACCATACCAGTGTCTACATATGTGAAAACAGCGCGTTTCTATGATCTATGGTTAAAAAGATAAGAATAAAGGTCCTAAATGCTTTTCTGTGACATCACAGGGTAGGATAAAAAAAAGAAGGTATTTTCTAAACCTGCAACGAGTTTCTAGCCAGAGGTGGGTAGTAAAACACTACAAGTAACACGTTACATGTACTGAAGTACATTATTGGAAGAACTATACTGAACAAAAATAAAAACGCAACATGCAACAATTTCAACGATTTTACTGAGTTACAGTACATATAAGGAAGTCAGTCAATTGAAATAAATTCATTAGGACCTAATCTACGATTTTCATATGACTGGGCCGGGGTGCAGCCATGGGTAGGCATGGGAGGGCATAGGCCCACTCACTTGGGCGCCAGGCCCACCCACTGGGGAGCCAGGCCCAGCCAATCAAAAGGGCTTTATTACAGACAGAAGTACTCCTCAGTTTCATCAGCTGTCCGGGTGGCAGGTCTCAGACGATCCCGCTGGTGAAGAAGCTGGATGTGGAGGTCCTGGGCTGCCATGGTTACATGTGGTCTGCGGTTGTAAGGCCGGGTTGGACATACTGCCAAATGAGCTTTTTTGTGTGTATGGAAAGTTCTGGGATCTTTTATTTCAGCTCATGAAACATGGGACCAACACTTTACGTGTTGTGTTTATATTTTTGTTCAGTATAGTACATTTCTAGTTACTCTCTGTAGTTACTCTCTGTGAGCTGTAGTTGCACTCTAACTCAAGTAATTTCTGAAGGAAGTAACTTACTTTTTACTCAGTTACATTTTATCAAACCACTTCAGTTACATACATTTATATTATTATATCGTCACTCTCAGATGATAACCTTTTTTTTTTTTTTTTTTTTTACATTTTGTCACGCCCTGACTCATGGGACTCTTGTATGTTGAGTCAGGGTGTGGATATTCTATGTTAGTATTTCTATGTTGCATTCTAGGTTGTGTAGTTCTATGTTTGGCCGGGTGTGATTCCCAATCAGAGGCAGCTGTCGCTCGTTGTCTCTGATTGGGGATCATACTTAGGCAACCTATTGGCAATCATTGGTTGTGGGATCTTGTTCCGTGTATAGTCTTGTATTGTGTTTAGCCTGAGGACTTCACGTTACGTTGTTTTGTTCGTGTGTTTATTTTGATAAATAAACATGTATGCATTTCACGCTGCGCCTTGGTCTGACCCGTCCTTCAACGAACGTGACAGAAGATCCCACCAAACACGGACCAAGCAAAGTGCCCAGGAGCAGCAGACACCCTGGACACAGGTAGTGGAGCAGAGATCATGAACTTGGGGGGAGATTAGAGAGGATCTGGCCAAGCAGATGGAGGCCCTGAAAGGGATGAGGGTGGAGAAGGAAAGAGTAGCCGATAGAGGACCCTGGGCGAAGGAGGAAGCCCAGGCAGGAGAGGAGAAATGGCGACCCAAGAGGACGCAGTCACAACGAAAGCCCGAGAAGCAGCCCCAATAAAAAAAATTGGGGGGGGGGGGCACACGTGGTGGTTGGCGGAGCCTGGGTTCAGAGCAGAGCCAACACCCCGTACTCACGCTAGGAAGCGTGTGACCGTGCAGGCTCCGTGTTATGCGGAGCTACGCACTGTGTCGCCAGTGCGCCGGCACAGTCCAGTGCGTCCTGTGCTAGCGCCACGCACGTGCCGTGCGAAAATGGGCATCCAGCCAGGATGGGGTGTGCTGGCTCAATGCTCCTGGTCTCCAGTACGCCTCCTCGGTCCAGCATATCCTGCGCTGGTTCTATGTACTGTATCGCCAGTGCGCGTGCACAGCCCTGTGCGTCCGGTGCTCACGCCACACATGTACTGTGCGGAAGTGGGCATCCAGCCAGTATGGGTTGTGCCAGCTCTATGCTCCAGACCTCCAGTACGGCCCGTCCCTGCTCCTCGCACCAAGCCAGTGGTGCGTGTTCCCAGTCCAGTACGGCCTGTCCCTGCTCCTCGCACCAAACCAGTGGTGCGTGTCGCCAGCCCGGTACGCCCCGTACCTGCTCTCCGCACCAAGCCAGTGGTGCGTGTCCCCAGTCCGGTACGGCCCGTGCCTGCTCCTCGCACCAAGCCAGTGGTGCGTGTCGCCAGTCCGGCCCGGCCCGTTCCTGCTCCTCACACCAAGCCAGTGGTGCGTGTTCCTAGTCCGGTCCGGCCCGTGCCTGCTCCTCGCACCAGACCAGTGGTGCGTGTGTCCAGTCCGGCACGGCCCGTGCCCGTTCCACCGGTGCTTGATCCAGCTCCGGTCAGCTGCTCCACTCCGGAGCCAGAGCAGTCCGCTCCACCGGGGTCCAGTCCAGCTCCGGTCAGCTGCTCCACTCCGGAGCTAGAGCAGTCCGCTCCACCGTTGCCCAGTCCAGCTCCGGTCAGCGGCTCCACTCCGGAGCCAGGGCAGTCCGCTCCACCGGTGCCAAGTCCAGCTCCGGTCAGCAGCTCCACTCCGGAGCCAGAGCAGTCCGCTCCACCGATGCATAGATCAGTTCCGGTCAGCAGCTCCACTCCGGAGCCAGAGCAGTCCGCTCCACCGGTGCCCAGTCCAGCTCCGGTCAGCGGCTCCAGTCCAGACTCAGACGTCAGCCCCTCTCCAGGTTCGGGGTCTCCCACACCAGGGTCCAGACAGGACTTGGTACATCGTGGGAGGAAGGAGAGGGGAAGCAGCGTGCCGAGGTCCAGACCAGACCAGGGGCGCAACGGGGAGGCTGAGAGAATGTGGTCGTCACGCCCGGAGCAGGATCCGCCTCCGAGGTGGAATGCCCACCCGGACCCTACCCTGTTATGTCAGGTTTGTGCGGTCGGAGTCCGCACCTTTGGGGGGGGTACTGTCACGCTCTGACTCATGGGACTCTTGTATGTTGAGTCAGGGTGTGGATATTCTATGTTATTATTTCTATGTTGCATTCTAGGTTGTGTAGTTCTATGTTTGGCCTGGTGTGATTCCCAATCAGAGGCAGCTGTCGCTCGTTGTCTCTGATTGGGGATCATACTTAGGCAGCCTATTGGCAATCATTGGTTGTGGGATCTTGTTCCGTGTATAGGCTTGTATTGTGTTTAGCCTGAGGACTAAACGTTTTGTTGTTTTGTTCGTGTGTTTATTTTGATAAATAAACATGTATGCATTTCATGCTGCGCCTTGGTCTGACCCGTCCTTCAACGAACGTGACACATTCATCGATACTATTTGTTCCCCTTTACGTCTGTATGAACGTTTCACGTCCTCTTGGCCAATTAAATGTATTCAATATAGCTTGTCATCAAAACTCTTAAGTCATTTGGCTCTCAAAGTTGTCTGTCAAATCCCGTATCTCCAACACAGCTTTTGAAGTGAAGCATGCATCTTCACTTGAAGTGATATATGTTTGTGGGTTCAATCATAGCCAGACGCGATCAAGGTATTGTGTTGTGAAATCCCAGGTCCAGCAAAATTAAGGCAGCTACAGTGGGGAGAACAAGTATTTGATACACTGCCGATTTTGCAGGTTTTCCTACTTACAAAGCATGTAGAGGTTTTTAAGTAATTAATGTGCATTTTATTGCATGACATAAGTATTTGATACATCAGAAAAGCAGAACTTAATATTTGGTACAGAAACCTTTGTTTTCAATTACAGAGATAATACGTTTCCTGTAGGTCTTGACCAGGTTTGCACACACTGCAGCAGGGATTTTGGCCCACTCCTCCATACAGACCTTCTCCAGATCCTTCAGGTTTCGGGGCTGTCGCTGGGCAATACGGACTTTCAGCTCCCTCCAAAGATTTTCTATTGGGTTCAGGTCTGGAGACTGGCTAGGCCACTCCAGGACCTTGAGATGCATCTTACGGAGCCACTCCTTAGTTGCCCTGGCTGTGTGTTTCGGGTCGTTGTCATGCTGGAAGACCCAGCCACGACCAATCTTCAATGCTCTTACTGAGGGAAGGAGGTTGTTGGCCAAGATCTCGCGATACATGGCCCCATCCATCCTCCCCTCAATACGGTGCAGTCGTCCTGTCCCCTTTGCAGAAAAGCATCCCCAAAGAATGATGTTTCCACCTCCATGCTTCACGATTGGGATGGTGTTCTTGGGGTTGTACTCATCCTTCTTCTTCCTCCAAACACGGCGAGTGGAGTTTAGACCAAAAAGCTCTATTTTTGTCTCATCAGACCACATGACCTTCTCCCATTCCTCCTCTGGATCATCCAGATGGCCATTGGCAAACTTCAGACGGGCCTGGACATGCGCTGGCTTGAGCAGGGGGACCTTGCGTGCGCTGCAGGATTTTAATCCATGACGGCGTAGTGTGTTACTAATGGTTTTCTTTGAGACTGTGGTCCCAGCTCTCTTCAGGTCATTGACCAGGTCCTGCCGTGTAGTTCTGGGCTGATCCCTCACCTTCCTCATGATCATTGATGCCCCACGAGGTGAGATCTTGCATGGAGCCCCAGACCGAGGGTGATTGACCGTCATCTTGAACTTCCATTTTCTAATAATTGCGCCAACAGTTGTTGCCTTCTCCCCAAGCTGCTTGCCTATTGTCCTGTAGCCCATCCCAGCCTTGTGCAGGTCTACAATTTTATCCCTGATGTCCTTACACAGCTCTCTGGTCTTGGCCATTGTGGAGAGGTTGGAGTCTGTTTGATTGAGTGTGTGGACAGGTGTATTTTATACAGGTAACGAGTTCAAACCAGTGCAGTTAATACAGGTAATTTACATTTACATTTACGTCATTTAGCAGACGCTCTCATCCAGAGCGACTTACATTATTATTATAATTTTTTTCATACCCCCTGTGGGAATCGAACCCACAACCCTGGCGTTGCAAACGCCATGCTCTATCAACTGAGCTACATCCCTGCCGGCCATTCCCTCCCCTACCCTGGACGACGCTGGGCCAATTGCGCGCCGCCCCATGGGTCTCCCGGTCACGGCCGGCTACGACAGAGCCTGGATTCGAACCAGGATCTCTAGTGGCACAGCTAGCACTGCGATGCAGTGCCTTAGACCACTGCGCCACTGAGTGGAGAACAGGAGGGCTTCTTAAAGAAAAACTAACAGGTCTGTGAGAGCCGGAATTCTTACTGGTTGGTAGGTGATCAAATACTTATGTCATGCAATAAAATGCAAATTCATTACTTAAAAATCATACAATGTGATTTTCTGGATTTTTGTTTTAGATTCCGTCTCTCACAGTTGAAGTGTACCTATGATAAAAATTACAGACCTCTACATGCTTTGTAAGTAGGAAAACCTGCAAAATCGGCAGTGTATCAAATACTTGTTCTCCCCACTGTATAGTATATACTTATATGATATATAAATATGATATATATAAAAACATATTCCACCAATTGAATATTGATGCCTCTATTAACAGCTAGTAAAACTGAAAAGATTACCATATAAAAAATTCTTAAATTAGTAGATTAGATTAGTGTTTGTGAGCAATTGCATTGACCTTTAAGATATGAAGGTAGGTTTTTAGGTGCATGATTGTTTCAAGTTTAGAAAACGAGTTACAAAAAAAAGAAAGAACTCCAGCAAATTTCTCCTGCTCTGTTAAAATAAATTAACATTGCTACGGGTTATTCATAAGAAATAGAAAAGCAATGTGATCTGCTGTCACTAGCACAAACCATGTGTAATTTGTGTGTATGTCTTAAAATGTATAAATGTTTTACATCCGTTGTATATCTATGTTTTTAGGGTTGCATTTTCATAAAATCCCACCACTTATACAGTCTGTTGTATGTTGCTTTCAATTTATGGCACACTTTTGTATCATTCCTACCATTGAAAAGGAATCGGTGGGGTCCAAATTAGACCCCACCGATTTGGAGCTGAAAAGCTTCATTTTCAAGACAGTCATATCTAGTCCAAAGGTTGACAAAACTGTGAGAAAGTGAAAAGAGCGGTGCATATTATTATGGGCAAAGGCAGGACTGGGCAGGCCGCAGACAGACAGAGAAAAGGACATTTACCTTGAACTCCGGCTGCTCTTTCTCTAGGGCGGGGTCAACAATTGTGCCAGGGTCTGACAGGGTCATGGGGCGGGAGGAACCAGGGACAGAGGCTGCCCTGGGGTCGTGGGGGCTACCCGGGGGGGGGGGGGGGGGGGGGTATTGGCAGATTTCAGGAGCAGATGCTCAATATGCAGATGTCTAATCGAATTGTGGAATGTTAAATTGGTCCCCCTGATTTGCATCAATACAATAGGTCTCCCTTCCCGCCTTGGGCTTAGGGGTCAACCGTGTTCCCTTGCATGGAATAAACAGCATCTGAAAAGGTATGAACTTTATAGAGCAAGCAGACTGCATTGGTGGGAATACACATAATTAAATATACAGTGCCTTCGGAAAGTATTCAGACCCCTAGACTTTTTCCACATTTTGTTACGTTACAGCCTTATTTTAAAATTGATTAAATTGTTTTTTTCCCTCATCAATCTGCACACAATACCCCATAATGACAAAGCAAAAACAGGTTTAGAATTTCTTGCTAATTTATTAAAATTGAGAAATATCACATTTACATAAGTATTCAGACCCTTTACTCAGTACTTTGTTGAAGCACCTTTGGCAGCGATTACAGCATCGAGTCTTCTTGGGTATGACACTACAAGCTTGGCTCAGCTGTATTTTCGGAGTTTCTCCCATTCTTCTCTGCATATCCTCTCAAGCTCTGTCAGGTTGGATGGGGAGTGTTGCTGCACAGCGATTTTCAGGTCTCCCCAGAGATGTTATATTGGGTTCAAGCCACTCCTGCATTGTCTTGGCTATGTGCTTAGGGTTGTTATGCTGTTAGAAGGTGAACCATCGCCCCAGTCTGAGGTCCTGAGCAGGTTTTCATCAAGGATCTCTGTACTTTGCTCCGTTCATCTTTGCCTCAATCCCAGTCCCTGCTGCTGAAAAACATCCCCACAGTATGATTGTGCCTCCACCATGCTTCACTGTAGGGATTTCCTCCAGATGTGACGTTTGGCATTCAGGCCAAAGATTTCAATCTTGTTTTCATCAGACCAGAGCATTTTGTTTCTCATGGTCTAAGAGTCTTTAGGTGCCTTTTGGCAAACTCCAAGCGAGCTGTCATGTGCCTTTTACTGAGGAGTGGCTTCCGTCTGGCCACTCTACCATAAAGGCCTGATTGGCGGAGTGCTTCAGAGACATTTGTCCTTCTCCACAGAGGAACTCTAGAGCTCCGTCAGAGTGACCATTGGGTTCTTGGTCACCTCCCTGACCAAGACCCTTCTCCCCAGATTGCTCAGTTTGGCAGGCAGCCAGCTCTAGCAAGAGTCTTGTTGGTTCCAAACGTCTTCCATTTAAGAATGATGGAGGCCACTTTGTTCTTGGGGACCTTCAATGCTGCAGACATTTTTTGGTACCCTTCCCCAGATCTGTGCCTCGACATTAAGCGCCAAATAAAGTAATATGGTTGACCGTAACAGGTTTGACGATTTCATCTTAAATCAGTCATAAATCACCTTTTGATTGGGGGAATTGCAACAGGAAGTGGCAATTGAATGCAAGCTTCACAAAAAAATAGTTTTATTGTAAAAATATTTCTAGCCTGTCTATCTATGGGTAACAGGGTTGATGTGTTATGCTCGACCAGCTCAGTTTCCCACCACAAAACACCAGAAAATGGCCAAAAAGAGTAGAACAAGCTCACATGCTTTTACACTTTGATTTGACTATTAGATATTCAATGTTTCTTTTGAAAAATATTTTTAAAGGAATAGTTTCACCATATTAAAATGAGAGTTCCGTTCACGTAACAGGATTGACCTTAAAATGAGGGACAAACGAAAATGAATCACTAATCACACTAAATAAATAATAATCTTCAGCAGTGACTTTGTCAAAGCAACATAATAACTAGGGCTTTACAATGATGGTGAAAACTTGAAGAAATGTGTGGGTTAAGGTTAAAATATTTCTAGAAGTGACAGAGGGTGCACAGAGGGACATATCAAAATTATGGATTTTGGCACTTTAGCAAGTCTTTGTTCATAAAAAAATTGAATTTATTTAATTCTCAATGTGATCTATCTTAAAGGGCACTTCATTTAATATAACAGGCTTTTAAAATGCAATATTGGTGCACAATTTTTACTTGAAATATCAAAGGGACGCAAAAGGAACTCTTTTAGTGGAACGACCCAGCTATCCGGAGCCAGATTCCTGCACCTTGGGTCAAAGGGAGAGCCAGGCTGAGCTGAGTTCCAGCACCTTATGGGTCCACAGAGCAAAGTAGGATAAAAGTGTGACAAACCAAGATTAGGGTTAGGGTTGAACATAAGGCTAAGGCTAAGGTTAGGGTTAGGGTTATGGCTCGGGTTAAGGTTGAGCCAGGGTGTGGACATGGGACAAGAGGAAAGTGTATAGAGACATGGCAGATAACAGTTAGCATGGCTAACCCTCTTTTTCTCTTTCCCTGAATAGAGCGATACAGTATTTCCATCTCATCTCACTACTAGTTTTGTTACTTGGAATTCCATTGCTTTTCATAGGGAAACTTCAACATCAAATGCAGTAGTCCTGTCCTGATCTTGTGAAATATTCCCATTGCTAATAGTACAAGTGTAAAAAGGCTAGTCTAGATTGCTTCATTTAATTAGGCCTAAATTCTTCCATTCTTTGTGTGGATTCTCTGAGAGCAATACATGGAAATACATTAAGACTGTAATAGTTTTCCTAAATACCTACAACACACTCTAAGTTGAAAGTAAACCTCCCCTAAATAAGATAATTCCATTATTGGTCATTGTCTTTGCCAAAGTAATCTGTGCAATGATTTCCCTGAAAAGAATAGTAGTCAAAGAGAGTCCGCCGGAGACAGAAGAGGACGCGAGACATCCCACTCCCTATTTTTTTCTGGTTCATATACAGTCAATGAACTAAACAGAAGAGACTCAGCTGCTAATGCATTGGTGTCTATGGGAGAGCCACCCCCTTAAGAAGGCCGGAATTGTGACCATTACTGCCTCCAGCTGGACGGGGTACTGAACGAGAAAATAAATATCCATTGTAGGAAAGGGGGGAAAATGACATCATACAAAATACAAAAATAGACACGTCAACAAACAAAACCCATCCCACTTATTCAATCATTGTCCATTCCAAAATACATCCCTACACAGGCTAAGGGGGAATATTCACAGACAGGATTTCTTGCAAGGCCTCGGCTGTGAAATTACGAAGACCCAATAAACTTTCAGCTGCATTCACAATGATTCCAATTTTCTCCAACTTCTTTTCTGCTTGTGCTGTACAGTTTATGACCATTGCAATAAATAATACAAAGTCCACTTTTTTAACATGTAACATTTCACGATCCCTCGAAGATGAGAAACCTTCACTGGCCATGGTACCTCTACTACCATCTTCCCCGCCACTCCTTCCTTCCACTATTCTCACTGCCTCCAGATAGGAGACACGCTGAACACCCCTTACTCCTGCCACCTTGGTCTTCTTCACTCTAACAGGGCATTCCAGGAATTTGGGTGCATGTTCACCTCCACAATTGCAGCATTTCACTTCATCTGGCATAAGATCAGGGACGGTTTTAGCATGTCAATCTTGGTGGAGCAAACTCACTTATTTTTTTTAGATGCATGCCAGCAAAGCCACTAAACAACACAACACAACACTAAACAATACATTAATTGCACTATAACAGTGACAAACGGTGCCCACAAACTGTGGAGCATTGTCTGGCAGCGAAACAGTTCATTCAGCCTCATTTACTGCCTTTAAAAAAAACATAGCTGATATGGCTGACTTGCTTAAACAAATGTGGTTTCTAATGATAATTGAGCTGTACAAACTATGGCATAAGGGGACAACGGATAATATCGATTAAGACATTAATGAGCGAGCTAGGACGGACGTAGTCAATATAACTATTTGTTCAGCACTTTTGAAATGTACAGCGACAGAATTCAGAACATGGGTCGTTCTTACAGTATTCTCCCTGTACACCAAGTCAGAACCATAGAATATATAAAGGGGGCATATAAGCAGACAATGAAAGCTCTTACAATATTCAATGATTACATTTCTCTAAAACAGGCTATAGTCTACATGTGCACCACCAAGTCAGAACAATAGGCGAAATTATGAGGGGAAAAGGGACCAAATTATTAGTGTGAGGCACATGGGCTACTAACAGCTTACTACAGAACATACACTTAGTATTACTTTCTTAGCTACGGTATACATATCTCCCTGGCATATTACATCATTTATGCAGCAGCATACAAGACATTTTTGGACTCACCTTGTTGTGCTATGCTCACTTGAACAGGAAGGTGGAGCGGCGGTCCTTTGTGGGCAAATTTTGTCATCAAACTTAGTCATTCTCTAGATTGATGGTGCTTTCAAGACAACTGGGAACTCTGAAAAAAACAAGGTCGAATCATGATGATTTCAGTGATCTTCAGGTCGGAGCTCTAGAAAGAGGCCCGAGTTCCCGACTTGCAATTCCGAGTTGGATGAACGTTCAAAATGTATTTTCCCAGTCGGAGCTAGTTTTTTTCCCAAGTTCCCAGTTGTCTTGAACTCACTGAAGTCTGAGATTTCCCAGTCTTCCAGTTGTTTTGAGCGCGGCAGAAGTCATGCTGGATTGACAGCATGGCCAATGTTGAATGTTTATCCTTTTAAGCTTGGAAAAGAGACCCTTAAACCCAGACTTGGGACCATACACCCACTCCACTGAATAGCAGGCTAGTGATTGCTTTGCAATGCTTGCAGTTAGCCACTGATTCCTTCCAAACCACTCATTGTTGAATTTGCGATTTCCAACTTGTTGTGTAATGTTTATGTCCAATGGCCGATGAGCACCGATACGTTTTATCTATAATTTCTCTTCATTATTTCGCTTCATATGACAAGGATTAAAAAGGATTTGCCAGTAGATTGTCGACTTGATTCATGATGATGACTGCTAGCTTGCTAGCTAAGATTTTGAAAGTATAATGTTGACATAATCAGTCCAATCAAAGCTACTGTAGATATAACGTGATTTGACATAATTTTATCTATGGCCAATGACCTTGAGCCTTCTTGGATGGACACTTCTAATGTAACTCTAAGGCAGCACCCAAGGGGCTTGAATTTTCGAGCTCTACCTTTAGATTTTGTGGCGATCTACTGTCCCCATGAGTGACAGAACACTGAGCCAATAACGGCGCAACTAGAGAACATTACCAACCCCTACACTCCGTATTTTCCGCTGGCTGCCCCACCACCACAGAAAGCACTGAGCTAGGCTGAAACACCTGCATTTTGGAGCTGCCTTACTCAAGAAAGCAAAAAAGAGACCCATTTTGTGTGCGGCTTTATTAACTCAAGTATTATTTACTTTTTAATTGTTTGCAAACTGATATATGACACGTATTAATGCCAAAATAACATGCAAAACAGGTGAGCCTCAAACCACCTGCCTTGAATGACGGGTCTGTACTGCATAAGATACTCTTCCCTTTTGCACACACTTGATGCATGACCAAATATTTTGCATTTATGACACTGAAGAGGTTTGGGCACAAAAACTCTTAACAGGGTATCTCATGAATCCTAATTTTATATTAGAAGGGAGAGACTCTTCATCAAAGAACAAGTAGTATGGATTAAGTGCATTTATTTCCTCCATCCACCATACGGGTCAATCGACGTGCACCAATGGTAAACGGCCTGAGTTGGACGCCTTCATTTTTCCACGCTCCTTGAGACCGCGTCATGCTTTCTTGCAGGATGAGAGATTACAAAAACGTAGGCCTCGCGATATTATGAAACGTACTCTTTATTTACACCAGCGAATGAAGTCACGCGAGGTTTCTAATGACTTGACTAAATGCCACGTCTGAGAACGAATAGACACTTTTGAGACCCTTTGCTCTGTTTGGAAGAATTTGTCTGATAAACTATCATCGCTGCATAATTACAGCAGACAGGTGAGTGTGGGGCAATTCGCTTAAATTGTAACATTGTTGTCATCACCGCAAACGTTAGCTAACCGTTGTTTCTATTGTACTTTGCTAGTTAGTTAAGTATCCCGACAACTAACGCTACATGCAAAGATAAACTGCGACATTTGCATTCCTTTAATCGCATTCACAGCCAGACAGTTAGTGGCTAATGTTCACTGACTTGTTAGGTACAACAACAATCAACATCTTTCAAGCCATCACTTTAAGGGCAGCTAGCTACGTTAGCTACTCTGCAAGGCTACTTCCCCATTTAGGACCCTTTCCCTCTTCCTGAGTCAGTGTTTGACTCCTCATATATCCCCCTGGAAAAGTGTAGGCCTATTGCCTTACTTAGCAGAGGGCCATCATGGGGATGCTGTTAGGTGTAGCAAATGGGATGTCAATGGAATGTTTGATAATGTGCATTTTTTGTCTAGCTAGTTAGCCTAATATCTGTTACATGATAACTAGCTAGCTAAACCCATCCACAATCATGATGAAATTAAGCTGTTGATATATGAAACTAGTATTATTGCAGTTCTAAGGCAGGCTACTGTAACCATAGATTTTCCCTTTGTGTGTCTGTCCTAGGTGAGATAATGGCCCATGGACGTCTGCTAGCGTTAACACTGTTCTTGGGAGCAGTACTGTTGCTAGCCGCCCAGCTAACTGTTGCTCATAGCCACTCTCATGACCATGGGCATGCACACGAACACCATGGTCATGCACACGACCACCATGGGCATGCCCACTCGCACGGGGGCGGAGGTTGCGATGGTCATTCCCATGGCGGTCAGAAACTGCACCAGGGGGCGAGCAAGTGGAGTGCTGAGGCCAACCTGCCCCCAGCAAAGGAGTCGCATCACGGTCACGCACATGACCATGGGCATGAGCACAAGGAGGAGAGTGGACACGGGCACACCCACGGAGGGGAGAGGGTGAAGAGGGAGGCAGAGGTCGAGAAGAGGGACATAGTGGAGCTCTGGATTCAGGTATGGTCAGTGGAGACCTTGGAGCCATAAATGAAGGGACATGAATGTGTTATTGTGGATATTTGATACATGATTTTTGTCCAGATCATGTGCTACATTTAGATGTCCATTAGTGGTCATGGCCTACCTTCAATCAAATCATATGCAAAATGTAATATCTTTGTCTGTCGGTATACCTCCTGTTCATTCAAACAACTTCTTGACTTTCCTCCTAAGTCCCTGTGCAAACATAGGCTACCTATCCCTGTGCAAACATAGACTACCTATCACTTTTCAACAAACATTTCCCTTTGCCAGTGAGCCTGTTGCTAAGTTTGGTGTAGAGTTCTATTGACTAACTTGGCTTTGACAACTGGACCAGACAACCTGTCAATAACCAGTGTACTGTCAATAACGTTCTGTCGGTTTTGACTGCAGTCGAAATGCGTCTCTGTTATAAAGTTGATTTTTATTTGCCATGTTCAACAGGATTAGGTTTGTTCGACACTATTTTACCATTATTTAAATGTGCTGGTCAGCACTACTCAGCAGGTCAACTAATTAGGTACAGTCAATTGAAATGAATTGGACCTGAATTGGAATGTATTTATTTGGCATTCAATTATTGAAAGGATTGGAATCTAAGTACGTTTGTAGACAGGGAATATTTGTAATTTTTTTTTTGTCATTTAGCAGACGCTCTTATCCAGAGCGACTTACAGGAGCAATTAGGGTTAAGTGCCTTGCTCAAGGGCACATCGACAGATTTTTCACCTAGTCAGCTCAGGGATTAGAACCAGCGACCTTTCGGTTACTGGCACAACGCTCTTACCCACTAAGCTACCTGCCGCCCGGCTACCTGCCGGAATAGCCTTTCCTTATTTGATGAAGTCGATTAGATTGGTTTGATACCCTTGGAACTCAACACAGCCATCCTTATCAAGTGTGATATTATTTTACCACACACACAAGCACGCATGCTCACACACTTTTACAAATAGCCTCTTATGACCTCTGTCTGTTTTTTCTCTCCTATTCTTACCGTTAGGCCATCGGTGCCACTCTGCTGATCAGTGCAGCTCCCTTCCTCATCCTCTTCCTGATCCCGGTCCAGTCCAATACAGACCAGCACCAGAACCTCCTGAAGGTGCTGCTAAGCTTCGCCTCTGGTGGCCTGCTGGGAGACGCCTTCCTGCACCTCATCCCTCACGCCCTGGGTTAGAGACAGTATCACACAATTACTTGAAGTGAAGGGAGGGCATGCCACACCTTTTCCCCTAAACTATTGTTGTTACGGTAGATTTCTTAATTAAGTGAAAATAATTGATTGCCTAACTAGTTTATTGAATGTTTTTGGTTATGATTCTGGGATTTCATCTTTGCACAGAATAATCAGTGAAGAAAGTGTTACCTCTAAAATGAGCAAAAAAAAACATATGTATTGGTTTGTAGTTAAAATGATGTTGTCATGCCTGTCTGATATCCATTGTCTGTTTCTTTATTTTTTTATTTCTCATTATCTCTCTCATTCTCTCTCTTGCTTGTTTTCACAGAGCCTCACTCTCACCATGGAGACGAGGGACATGGCCACTCACATGACAGTGAAGAATCACAGGATCATGGCCACTCACATGGTATATCTCCATCATGATCTCTACATTTACAATCACCATCATACTATCCAGCTTATCCATTATATACCAGTATTTTCAATGCTTTAAGAAATCTAACATTCAAATTAAAAATGGCAATGACTCAATCTCGTCTACTGCCCCCATTTTGGCAAACAGCATGTCCCTGACGGTGCTCTTTATCACACCTGTAGGTGCCGCCCATGGTCACATGATGTCAGTAGGGCTGTGGGTCCTCGGTGGAATTGTGGCCTTCCTGGTGGTGGAGAAATTTGTTCGCCTCCTGAAGGAAGGACATGGACATGGACACTCCCACTCTCACGGTAGGTCTTCAATTTTAATTTGAGTTTGTAGTGCGGGGAAAAACAGAAGGCCAATTTTAATTGCCTTGAAATGATCCCTCTGTATGCAATGCATTTTTTTGCCTGTTGACCACTTACAGTGCGTTCGGAAAGTATTCAGACCCCTTGACTTTTTCCACATGTTGTTACGTTACAGCCTTATTCTAAAATTGATTAAATTGTTTTTCCCCCTCATCAATCTAGACACAATACCCCATAATGACAAAGCAATACCCCATAATGAGACCCCCCCCCCCCCCCGGAAATATCACATTTACATAAATATTCAGACCCTTTACTCAGTACTTTGTTGAAGCACCTTTTGCAGCGATTACAGCCTCGAGTCTTCTTGGGTATGACGCTACAAGCTTGCCACACCTGTATTTGGGGAGTTTCTCCCATTCTTCTCTGCAGATCGTCTCTAGCTCTGTCAGGTTGGATGGGGAGCGTCAGTGCACAGCTATTTTCAGGTCTCTCTTCAGAGATGTTAGATTGGGTTCAAGTCTGAGCTCTGGCTGGGCCACTCAAGGACATTCAGGGACCTGTCCCGAAGCCACTCCTGCATTGTCTTGGCTGTGTGCTTAGGGTTGTTGTCCTGTTGGAAGGTGAACCTTCGCCCCAGTCTGAGGTCCTGAGCGTTCTGGAGCAGGTTTTCATCAAAGAGCTCTCTGTACTTTGCTCCGTTCATCTTTCCTTTGGTCCTGACTAGTCAGTCTCCCAGTCCCCGCCGCTGAAAAACATCCCCACAGCATGATGCTGCCACCACCGTGCTTCACCGTAGGGATGGTGCCAGGTTTCCTCCAGACGTGACGCTTGGCATTCAGGCCAAAGAGTTCAATCTTGGTTTCATCAGACCAGAGAATCTTGTTTCTCATGGTCTGAGAGTCTTTAGGTGCCTTTTGGCAAACTCCAAGCAGGCTGTAATGTGCCTTTTACTGAGGAGTGGCTTCCGTCTGGCCACTCTACCATAAAGGCCTGATTGGTGGAGTGCTGCAGAGATGGTTGTCTTTCTGGAAGGTTCTCCAATCTCCACAAAGGAACTCTGGAGCTCTGTCAGAGTGACCATTGGGTTCTTGGTCACCTCCCTGACCGAGGCCCTTCTCCCCCGATTGTTTAGTTTGGCCGGGTTGCCAGTTCTAGGAAGAGTCTTGGTGGTTCCAAACTTCTTCCATTTAAGAATGATTGAGGCCACTGTGTTCTTGGGAACCTTCAATGCTGCAGAAAGATATGTGCCTCGACACAATCCTATTACGGAGCTCTATGGAAAATTCCTTCAACCTCATGGCTTGGTTTCTGCTCTGACATGCACTGTCAACTGTGGGACCTTAAATAGACAGGTGTGTGCCTTTCCAAATCATGTCCAATCAATTGAATTTACCACAGGTGGACTCCAAGTTTTAGAAACATTTCAAGGATGTTCAATGGAAACAGGATGCACCTGAGCAAAATTAAATGTCTCATTGCGAAGGGTCTGAATACTTATGTAAATAAGCTATTTCTGATTTTTATTATTAATAATAATAAATAAATAAAAATGATAACCTGTATTCACTTTGTCATTATGGGGTATTTTTTGTAGATTGATGAGGAAAATTGTTTAATTTAATATATTTTAGAATAAGGCTGTAACGTAACAAAATGTGGGAAAAGTCAAGGGGTCTGAATACTTTCCGAATGCACTGTATGTATGCATTGCATGTGGTCCCGTGTAGCTCAGTTGGTAGAGCATGGCGCTTGCAACGCCAGGGTTGTGGGTTCGATTCCCACGGGGGGCCAGTATGAAAAAATGTATGCACTAACTGTAAGTCGCTCTGGATAAGAGCGTCTGCTAAATGACTAAAATGTAAAATGTATTGTTATGGAATAGGTTGGGTAGTTAAATTGACATTTTTGTCATTTAGCAGATGCTCTTATCCAGAGGGATTTACAGGACCAATTAGGGTTGTGCCATGCTCAAGGGCATGTCAACAGATTTTTGACCTAGTCTGCTCAGGGATTAGAACCATCGCTGGTTCTAATCCCTGAGCAGACTAGGTCAAAAATCTGTTGGTTACTGACCCAACGCTCTTAGTTTAGGGCTTAGGAGCATAATTACACTACACTACAACTTCCACACTCCATCCCCAGGGGGCAGCAGTTGGTTGGTCAGATGCTCTGCCAAAAAGTATTGTGAAGCCTTGATAAGCACACAGGTGTGAGCAATTAGGATCTGCAATCAGTGAGATGTTTTTTTGTTGTCATCTTTAGTTTTGGTGCAGGCCTTTTCGTACTTTCGTTTTTGTATATATTTATTTTGTCACTGAACAAATGATAATCTCCTTGGGCTGGCCGACTCAGGTGTCAGGATTGAGCAGGCCCTGGAACCAGGTAAAGTGGCTGTCTCTTGGGCACATGCATGCAACATGGTCCACATACTCTGTCCTCTCTCATAAATTCACACCGTAAAACAGGTTACAGACCATTTAGACCCCTAGACCTAGCGAATGTAGCCAAATCATTAGGCTAGCTAGCTGGGTTTGTAACACGATCTCTGGGTCCATTTATGAGATTTTCCTCTTGTCGAGAGTGACTGTATGGTTGGGTGATTTGATGCTACTCTTCTACTTTTGGTATGAGGCAGTATCAGTACACCAAAGAGTTGTGCACAACATTCTTATTTTTTAGCCTATTTTCTGGTCTCCTATTTTCAGCTGCTCCTAAGGAAAAGGACAGTGACAGGGAGGAAGAAAAGGAGGAGGGTGAGAAAGATGAGAAGACTCCAAAAGAAGTGGAGGAGAAAACTAGAGGTAAGAGTTGACTAATTGCCACTTAATTTCTTAGTGGGCAGTTTGCCTTTACTGAAATGGCTGTTTTTAAAAATCTCTAAACCAATTTAGCTCCAAGGGAATATTCACTTTATACCAGCCTCCCATCAAGCCTGTTTCTCTGTTATTGCATGTAAGTGTTGCAATTATTGTCCTTCTCCCTTCTCAATATTAAAGCAGGGCAAACCCGTTTTGGTGAGTTCTGGTACATCAAAATAAATCAAACACGTTTTTGGACTCATTCAGCAGTTTTTACCTGATTTATATACAATACCATTGGAAATGTATGTTGAAAGTTCAATATATATTCCTAAAAATGTAAGTTGAAAATTAAGCTGTCGCTGTTTCCTGTTGACAAGACATTTTGATAAATATCCCAATGTGAAAACAGTTTTAATGTGTCCAAATCAATAACCAATATGCAGAAACAGTTCCTGATATATTGTAAACCTAAACATAAAATGTACTATCTACACATACATGTGCAAGAATAGTAATCAGATTACTTGTATTTTTTTTTAAACAAGCACCTTATAAACTGCACACACACCAAATCGATAGATCACTCATATCTATTGTTGAAACTACCACAACTCAAAAACCACATGAAGACTGGAGATATTTTTTCATCACTGGTTAGAGGACAACCTGCAGAAGGAATTTTCGTATTTTGATACGGGGGTCACCAACAGAAATAGAAACGCAGCGCTGTTTTGTCAATCACTCATGTATCGATTATCACGTTGAAATCAATTCCGCGTGAAGGGGGAGAAGAGGTTGCACATCCTCTTTTAAAAGTAGCAAACTGTGGGGCGCGGGGTCGGCAGGGGAGGCGCCCCACAGGAACTCAGTCCGGCTTTAAACTTACTCTTGATAGTATTAATAGTAGAATGCGCAAGGTGCAATTTCGAAATTGGGTAGCGCATCGTAAATTGTCATGTTAGTCATTGCATACTTTAGAGAGCTATTTATAGCTAGTCAGAAATGTCCAGATCAACTAGCCCATGTCAGCTGTTTTTTTTATTTAGTTTTTTATAGCCCATAGATATTGTTGTAATTTGTCACTCAAATATCACATTAAACATGGCAAAATGTATAGAATTGCAAGAAACTTTGCTTTAAAACTGCAACATTTTCTTTGCACCCCAAGACAAAATGTGTAGATTTGCAGGGAATAAGCTTTAAACCTGCAAAATTATCTCCACCAACAAGAGGGGTGTGAACAGTTTGTGTCATGAACAGTGCTTGTGCCCATAGAAATAGACGTGGCATGTGCACGCGCATGCAGGGGGGGGGGGGGGCGCGGGACGTTCCCCAATGCGCGGGACGTTCCCCAATGCGCGGGATGTTCCCCAATACATATATTTCTTCGTACTTTAAACATGGAGAGAGTTAACAAATGCGTCTAAGCACTGTTTAACCAGGTGCTCTAGACTAAAGTTCTTAGGGTCTGTGCAGCAGGCTGAACGTTTGACGTCCCTATCAATATAGATATCAAGGTATCGGGCTACCTGAACCTGGCTGCTGACTTCACACACAATTTCACTGACGGGCTGGCCATCGGAGCATCGTTCCTGGTGGGCCCAGCAGTAGGCACAGTCACCACTCTCACCATCCTACTGCACGAGGTGCCCCACGAGATTGGCGACTTTGCCATCCTGGTCCAGTCTGGCTGCACCAAGAAGAAGGTAATGCACAAGCTTCAGCTTTTCATAACAATTGATGTTACACATACTGATGTCACACAGGAAATGAAAATGTGCTTGAATGTGTACTGAAACATGCTTGGTACAAGTTGTCTGTCATGACTACAACACAACGCCTATTCACACATGGTGGCAGCCGTAGGATTAGTCGGTCTTTTCTGTTTGAACAGCCTGTATGAGAGAGTCTCTGTAGGTAGAGATGTCCATTGACAACTTCCTCTTTCCCATCAGGCCATGTGTCTACAGCTGCTGACAGCTTTGGGGGCTCTTGCCGGCACAGCCTGCTCCCTATTGGCTGAGGGGGTGGGCGCGGCTGCCACAGCCTGGATCTTGCCATTCACCGCGGGTGGCTTTGTGTACATCGCCACGGTGACGGTCCTGCCTGAGCTGCTGGTTGGGCGCTCCAGTCTGGGCCAATCGGTGATGGAGATCCTGGCGATGCTGGTTGGAATTTACATGATGGTGCTAATCGCCGAGTACGAGTGAGACATCGAGCCATCAATAAGAGGGTGGTAGTGATTTGAGGAAGGAGAGGGAGGTATTTGGAGAGGGGAGGAGGAGAGACTGAACCAGAGAGATGGATTTTGATGATTGTTATGATTGGAAGGAAACAGTCTGATAAAGAGCTGAGAAGTGACCGACAGAACTTTCACAGAACTGGACTATTTGTTCCAAAGAGGACCTGAATAGGGAGTAGCATTTCAACACCAACCAACTGGAGGATGATGACCAAGAAGATCTGAACTGTACAAAGTCCTCATCAGCAGGACTGTCACCATGTCTAAGTCAGATAGGTCATCAAACTGAGACTTAGGCAAGCAAGGCAGATGACTCGGGAGTTGTAATCCATTCCCTTTTTGGTAACAAAAAGGCAACCCAAAACAATAGACGTTTAAGTTGCTGTTTACTATTGAATCTGTCCATTAGTTAAAACTAAAATCAAGAATGGCCTCCACACCAATATTTGTAATGCTTACTTTTGCCTTTTAATTGTACTTTCAGAGATCACAGATTGAACACAATAGAACTAGACAGTTAAGTGGTTAGGGGATTTTCATGGATTTAAAAGGTTATTTTTGGATCAGTATATTAGTCTATAACTGGAACATTCTAATTAAATTAAAAGGGCATTACATTGTAACGTATAGCCCATAAACCAGGTCCCCAAACAGCAGCCATCTTGGATACTTGACATTGATGAGGCCAAGAGTGTCCTGAAATGTCATCAGCTTCCTGAATGGGACTTATTGGGAAAGATGAGTAAGCTTCTTTAGATGTAGTACACAGCAGTTACTGACCAAGCTAGCTAGGAAGATATACTTGTTAAAAGGTTTTCATACCTGCATAATGAGGAAGTACAGTAAATGTATGTATTTAGGGCGGGCTATCCATGTGGAACTTAACCGATTATCCAGTGACAGGATTCGGGGGAAGTAGACACAGTCCTTCAAAACTAATTTATTAAATACTACTTCATTGTAATGTCTTGACCAAGTGATATTTGCCCTTCTTTTGAACAACTGAATGATGAACCCTCTTCCACATTTGTTTAGTGTTTATAAGCCACTGCTGCAGCAGGTTTTGTTGAATTGTAACATTTATAATTTTTTGGCATTCAAACATGTTCTCTTGCGTACAGTACTCAAACCTGCACTAAATGCATCTGCTCTCCCTCCACTCTTGACGAATACAGTAGGCCTTATGTGTCATTAAGACAATCAATGCTGTAGCTGTTGTGCGTTTAGAAAGAGCTCCCTCACCCTAAACCATTCTGCATGTACACGACTGCATCTCTGGCCTGATTCCAAACCGATCCCATGCCCCTATCCACAGAAACTTGTTGACCTTCTTTCTTGTGGATCTGAAACTGTTTTTATTGCCAATATTGTACAGTAAGCTGCTTTACCTAGGTATCTGTGATAAGTAGGTAGTTTCCATCCAATGTATTCCTGACATCGACAGTCTTATCAGATGCTTCAGGTTGTCAACATTGGCCTATCGATGGGTGCAATGGCTTGATTTGGAATCCTACTTTTTAATCAAGGAGGGACCAAGTAAAGGACTAATGTTTACAGTAGTGGGTGGGAGATTTGTTAAGAGCGGGGGCGAAGAGGAGTGTGGTGGAATTTTAGTTACTTTGTGTTTCTTGACTTTTCATTAAACAATTAAGATTCTCTCACAATGTTTCACTATCTTTTACTGGGTACCTGTTTCTCATTAGATAATTGATGCAAGAGAATATGAAAAATACAAGCAATCCAATACTTGATTAGCCTGTAATCCAACCTAGGTTCAATATTAAAATAAAGAATTGATCACAAACCATAGACAGGCTAAATGTGGCCATATTCTTAAAGACACTATATATACAAAAGTATGTGGCCACCCCTTCAAATTAATGGATTTGGCTATTTCAGCCACACCCATTGCTGACAGATGTATAAAATCGAGCACACAGCCATGCAAATTCCATAGACAAACATTGGCAGTAGAATAGCCTTACTGAAGAGCTCAGTGACTTTCAACATGGCACCGTCATAGGGTGCCACCTTTCCAACAACTCAGTCAAATTTCTGCCCTGCTAGAGTTGCCCCGGTTAACTGTAAGTGCTGTTATTGTGATCACAATCCTGCAATAAAGAGGGGAAGGGAATCTGTCGCTAATTTGTCTGTTTCTGTGTTGTATGATTTGATTGTCGCTCTTTTTTCAGGATAATCAGCCATGTGAACCCATTTTGCAGCTGATAATGGCATGTAATGCCAATGCAGCCATAGGCCTACAGCAGTGGTTCCCAACTCTGGTCCTTGAGTAACCCCAACAGCACACATATTTGTTGTAGCCCCAGACAAACATACATGATACAACTTACAGTGCATTCGGAAAGTATTCAGATCTTTCACCTTTTCCACATTGTTACGTTACAGCCTTATTCTAAAATGGATTAAATGAGTTTTTCCCCTGATCAATCTACACCCAATACACCATAATGAGGAAGCAAAAACAGGTTTTTAGAAATTTGTGCAAATGTATATAAAAAAAATGGAAATATCACATTTGCATAAGTATTCAGACCGTTTACTCTGTACTTTTTTGAAGCACCTTTGGCAGTGATTACAGCCTCAAGTCATCTTCGGTATGACGCTACAAAATTGGCACACCTGTATTTGTGGAGTTTCTCCCATTCTTCTCTGCAGATCCGGTCAGGTTGGATGGGGAGCGTCGCTGCACAGCTATTTTCAGGTCTCTCCAGAGATGTTCGATCGGGTTCAAGTCCGGGCTCTGGCTGGGACACTCAAGGACATTCAGAGACTTGTCCCGAAGCCACTCCTGCGTTCTCTTGGCTGTGTGCTTAGGGTCGTTGTCCTGTTGGAAGGCGAACGTTCGCCCCAGTCAGGTCCTGAGCGCTCTGGAGCAGGTTTTCAAGGATCTCTCTTTACTTTGCTCCGTTCATCTTTCCCTCGATCCTGACTAGTCTCCCTGTCGCTGAAAAACAACCCCACAGTATGATGCTGCCACCAACATGCTTCACCGTAGGGATGGTGCCAGGTTTTCACACTTGACGTGAAGCTTGGCATTCAGGCCAAAGAGTTCAATCTTGGTTTCATCAGACCAGATAATCTTGTTTCTCATAGTCAGAGTCCTTTAGGTGCCTTTTGGCAAACTCCAAGCAGGCTGTCATGTGCCTTTTTACTGAGGAGTGGCTGCAGAGATGTTTGTCCTTCTGGAAGGTTCTCCCATCTCCACAGAGGAACTCTGGAGCTCTGTCAGAGTGACCATCGGGTTCTTGGTCACCTCCCTGAACAAGGACCTTCTCCCCTGATTGCTCAGTTTGGCCGGGCGGCCAGCTCTAGGAAGAGTCTTGGTGGTTCCAAACTTCTTCCATTTAAGAATGATGGAGGACACTGTGTTCTTGAGGACCTTCAATGCTGTAGAATTTTTTGGTACCCTTCCCCAGATCGACACAATCCTGTCTCGGATCTCTACAGACAATTCCTTCAACCTCATGGCTTGGTTTTTGCTCTGACATGCACTGTCAACTGTGGGACCTTATATAGACAGGTGTGTGCCTTTCCAAATCATGTCCAATCAATTGAATTTACCACAGGTGGACTCCAATCAAGTTGTAGAAACATCACCAGAATGATCAATGGAAACAGGATGTACCTGAGCTCAATTTCGAGTCTCATAGCAAAGGGTCTGAATACTTATGTAAATAGGGTATTTCTGTTTTTTATTTTTAATACATTTGCAAAAATTTCAAATAAACTGTTTTCGCTTTATCATTATGGGGTATTGTGTGTAGATTGATGAGGAAAACAATTAATTTAATCAATTTTAGAGTAAGGCTGTAACATAACAAAATGAGGAAAAAGTAAAAGGAGTCTGAATACTTTCTGAATGCACTGTACAGATTAATCATTAGTTAGTCTCTTGCATAGATTAACATCGAACTCAGCAATAAATGCTCCTGTCTTCCCATTCATGGGATCCTTTGAACCATCTGTATACACTGCAAGACAAGAATAAAACTGATTACTAATATATTGGTTGACTATTGTTCCTACTTTATCTTCTTCACACCACTGTTTCCTTTCTTCTATCAGGCTAAGATCAACATGTGGTCTTATATAAAACCACGGTGGCACATTTCCTATTGCCACAGTCCATATTCATCAATCCTTTTTCCAATCTCTGGGCCAAAACCCGTCTTTTGATATTGTTCCTATTCCCAACAGTCTTCCAATACTGTCAGTGTAGGATGATCTACCATACTACCCTTCAGTCTTTCCCAGTATGCCAGGGCTAGCTTAACTCTTCTAAGGGATAGTGGCATTTCCCCAGTATCTCAACCGGTGTAGTTTTAAATGCACCATCTCACATCCTGAGTGCCCTCACTTGCATCCTATCAAGGCGCAACAGCGATGTAAAAGCCGCAGAACCATATACAAAGCACTCATAATCTACGGACGATCTCATCAAAGTACAATCAATATTCAGTAAAGATTGCCTATCTGCCCCCCAATCATAACCAACTATTGTCCTCATAAGATAGAATACTTTCATACATTTAGTCTCAATACATGTAATATGATGTCTCCATGTAAGCTTTTCATCAAACCATAGCCCCAAATACTTAAATTATGTTACCCTTTCCATTCGTTCTCCATATAATTGAACACTGACATCTTCCTTAATCTTTTTGTTAGTGAACAACATAGGGCAAGATTTAGATACAGATAACTTATAACCCCATGATAAGGACCATTCCTCTACTGCTACAACAGCACCTTGCATTTTCTCTATTACATAAGGAATATTCCTTCCCCTTTTCCAAATGGCACCATCATCATGCATATAACCCCTATACCCTGTCCAATATCCACAAAGATATCATCAATTATCAACGTGAATAAGATAGGATTAATAGCACTACCCTGTGTTCCATTTTACACCTCATATTCTCTTGATTACTCCAATCCCACCCTGACCTGGAAGGTTCGGTCAAACAAGAAATCCATAATCCAGTTATACATTCTCCCACTAATACCCATTCAATTTAATCAGTAGACCTTCCCGCCACATTGTATCATATGCTTTTTCAATATCAAACTATTGACATAACTTCCTTCATTGTCAAAGCTTTGGTCACCTCAGTACTAACTTTAACTAATGCATCAAGGGTAGTCCTTCCTTTTCTGAATCCACTCTGGAATGAACTTAATAGACCCCTATATTCCAGATAATACATCAATCTTCCTACAATCAACTTTTCCATTAATTTACAGAGATTTGATGTAAGTGCAATAGGTAGCAATAGCATATTTCCATCCTGATGGTAGCACTCCTGTCCTCCATATTTTGTTAAGTAAACTCAAAATCATTCCCAAAACTTCTGTAGGCAGATGTTTAAACATAATGTAGCATAATCGATCCTCACCTGGAGCAGTGCAACCACACCCCTACAAAGCCCTCGCTATTTCAAACATGGTGAATCCAGCATTCAGCGATTCTCCAGAGTCACACTTCTGACGGTATACATCTTCATGCATTCTTAGCTTTTCTTCCTTTACGTCTTTTACATTCATCACTTAGATTGGCAACTTTATGCACTGCTGCAAAAGCTCTTCCTAGAGTGTCTGCTTTTTCTTTGTTTGAAACAGCCATAACATCTTCCTCTGCTAACACAGGTATCTGTACTCTTTCCTTTCCCTATAATCCACTTTAACATTTTCCACACATCCCCCAGTTGTGTTTTCCTTCCTATAGAAGAACAGAATTCCCGCCATGCACATTTCTTTGCGTTCTTAATGACTTTCCTAGCCAACGCTCTCTTTCTCTGAAAGACTATCATGCTATCAAATGTCAAATTATTCTTCAAAGTTTTAATAGCATTATCACGATCATTGATGGCCTTATTACATGCTTCAGTCTACCAAGGAACTATCTTCAACCATCCCCCCTCTTATTGGAATAGCCAATAAGGCAGTATCCAATATGACTGAATTCACAGATGCAGCACAGTCTTCTACCGACCCTTCCGTTGACAATTTATGACTCTCCTTTTCACACAATGTGTAAAAAAGTTCTCAGTTTGCTTTGTCAAAGCACCAATTTGAAACTAGTTCCCTTTTCTGAAAACATACGTCAACATCTATGTTGCGCATGACTGGGAAATGATCACTACCTATTGTGGACTGTATCTTCACATCCCACTCACATATACCAGCAATGGAGGAGGACACCAATGTAAGATCTAAACATGACGATGTACCTCTAGTCACATTTACCCATGTCCCCCGACCGATCATTTATACAAACTAGTTCCCTCCGCTACATAAAATCTTCAACCACTAAACCATTGGCATCTGTGGTATTGCTGCCCCACAAACTGTCATGCGCATTGAAATCTCCGCAACTATGTCTAATTCAGATACAGAGATGGGTTTACAATGATTACAGTAATTAAACATTGTGATATTACCCTTCTCTACAAATCTCCACTGCCACACATTTATGTTCTTTTAAACCATTAATCGCTCTATGTGCTACACCTTCTTTGATAAATGTAGCACACCCACCACCCGAACCTTCTATTCTATCACTTCTTACAGAGATAAAACCAGGTATATTATAATCCAATTGAGGTTTAAGCCATGTTTCTTGTATACACACCACGTCCGGTAAAACATCTAAATCATGTATAGACTTCTTAAATTCTTGTCCATTGGCTATCAAACTCCTAGCATTCCATTCAACAACAAGGTACACCATAATACTATTTATTATCCTGATCATCATTTGAGTTTTGGTTCAGCATCCGATGTATCATTTCTACCGTAACTTCAGAAATGCCCAGTATGTCTTTGGCTGCCTTCACTACTTATTTTATTCGTGCAGTCCTGCCCTTATGTGGAGCAGTCATTTTGATTGCCTTACACATTAAGGCCAAGAAGTCAACACGATCTACTACCATGGTTTTCTCTGCAATTGAGCATTTATGCTCGCATATCACATTAACAATCGGCTGAGTTACCACTGGCGTCCTCGGAGCGGCCACTATCTGCCGATATGTTGTATCTGGAGTATTTTGAACACTAGGTTTGTTATTCACTTTCCGAACAGCCTCCGCATAGGATACATTGTTTGTTATTTTGTACCTCTGCGCTTCCTGTTGTACTTCACATCCTCCCTATGCTGCACTATGCTCTCCGTCACAGTTACAATATTTAACTTTAGCATCAAGCCCACATTTCCCATACTCGTGATCCCCACCACACTTTGCACATCTCATTTGACCTTTGCACACATTAGCAACATGCCCCATCCGTTGGTACTTAAAGCACCGAAGTGGAAACGGCACATACTCTCTAACTGACAACTGAGTGATCCTAGCTGCACTCTCTTCGGCAGGTTCCCCTCAAATTGTAACAGTACAGTTGTAGTGTAACAGTTGTAGTGTCCACTCCACTGCCACTCTTTTTCCTTTTCCTCCTTTCAGGGAAACCTTCACTTCTTCCATTGTAATTTCCAATGGCATCCCAGCAATTACTCCTCTCATTTTCACATAGCACCGGGAATGTGACATTTCACCCGACCCCCATTTAGTGAGTAAAATTTCAAAACGTTCTCCTGCTGAATTTGACTATTTTCAATATTCAGGACCTTCCCATAACCCCGCAGTTTGGCTTCCTTAATCACCCCAATCCTAATTGCTTTTGTCAAATGCAAAGGATGGAAGTACTTACTTGTGTCACGACTTCCTCCGAAGTTGCCTCCCCTCGTTGTTCGGGCAGGCTTCGGCGTTCGTCGTCACCGAACTTCTAGCCACTGCCGCTCCATATCTCATCATTCCATTTGTCTTGTCTTGTCTTGTCGATTACACACACCTGGTTCATATTCCTCTCATTTGTATGTGTTTAAGTGTTCCCTCTGTCCCCCTTGTCCTTGTGGGTGATTGTTCTTTGTGAGGATTAGTAGCTCGGTTGAGTTCAGTATTTAGTATTGCCGGGTTATTTTCCCCGTGTGCATGTTTGTTCCAGTGCGCCTGTTTTGCACACTGGACTGGATATGCTGGATTACGGAATAAACTCTTTATACTGTGATTTACCCTCCTGCGCCTGACTCCTTCAAATCATGCATCACAGAATCACCCACCAACTATGGAGCCAGCGGGAGAGGAGCGCATGCCTGGAGTCGTGGCATGGGTCCAGGAGCATTCAACAATGCTAGCCAGCTTGGGAGAAGCGATGGATCGGGTTCTCTAGGTCGTTCAACGCCTGGAGAGGAGAGGACCCGATCTGTCGAGACCAGCTGGGCAACCGGATCCAGCCACCCACACCCCAGCACCCAGAGGGATCCATATATCCCGACCACGGGAGTTCGACGGGACAGCTGCTCTTTGCCAAGGATTCCTCCTCCAACTAGAGCTCTACTTCTCCAGCATCAGGCCAGCCCCATCGGAGCGGGAGAAGGTGTCCGCCCTCGTCTCCTGCCTCTCGGGGAAAGCCCTGGAGTGGGCCAACACGGTCTGGAACGAAGGAGGAGCCGCGTTGGAGAACTACGGGGAGTTTGCTCGCCTCTTTCGGCTGTCTTCGATCACCTGCCCGAAGGTCGAGAGGCGGGCAAGCGGCTGGTCCACCTGAGGCAGGGGACGAGGACTGCGCAGGACTTCGCCTTTGAGTTTCGGACTCTAGCAGCTGGGTCCGGGTGGAACGAGCAGGCCCTTATCGACCACTTCCGGTGCCATCTGCGGGAGGACGTCCGAAGGGAGCTAGCCTGCCGGGACACCATGTTGTCCTTCACGTAACTGGTGGACATGGCCATCCATTTGGACAACCTGCTGGCGACCAGAGGACGTCCTGGAGGGGGTCTGCCTGTTCCTAACCCGGCCGACTCGGATCACGAGCTGATAGAGCTGGGTGGAACCGCGATCCGAGAGAGCGGAGGATGACAGCGCCAGTGTCACTCTGGTGGCACGAAGGAACATTACACACACTGGAGGCGGCAGGCAGGGCACTCTCGCATCACCCCAGGTATCGAACAATCACACTTGTTCAGAGCCCTCTGCTGCGCACTGGTCCCTACCCATCCACTTCCCTGATCACATTGTAGTTCCCCAGTGTAAGCCTCTAGTCCAGGGGTGTCAAACTCATTTTAGCTCAGGGGCCACATGGAGGAAAATCTATTCCCAAGTGGGCCGGACCGGAAAAATCATGGTATATATAACTTAAAAACAACAACTTCAGATTGTTTTCTTTGTTTTAATACGATCAACATAAAGCTGGAGCCTGAGGACAGTGTGTCCAATATAGTACAAGCACAACATCACTATTAATCATAAAACACGTCAAGTTTATTTGAAAATTCTAAAGAAAAAGAACAGACAATGCCTCAGTGATTAACAGAACTGTTTCACAGATCACATAACTATATTATGGTGTCATTTCTCAGGCAGAAATGTAGATAAAAACAATGAAATCCTGTTCCCCAAACAAGTGCAAGAACCACAGAGTCAAGAATAGGTTAAATATATACAAATAAAATAAAATCAATTAAAAACAATACTACATCAACATAAAAACATATAAACATAAAGCTGGAGCCTGAGGACAGTGTGTCCAAAAGCACAACATCACAATTAATCATAAAACACCTCAAGTTATTTGAAAGTTCTGAGGACAAAGAACACACAAACACACAATGCCTCAGTGATTCACAGAAGTATATCACAGATCACAGAACTATATCAGGGTGTCTCATGCAGCACTTTAAGTGGGGTTGCATAGTTTATTTGACTCCTGATACCTGGCATCTTTTAGCTTTCACCAGCGCATCAATATCAGGCGTCACATCCTGAGTGGCAGCCAACTTCAGGATGTGATTCAAGTGCTTGTGCGTGAGCCTTGAGCGCAGCTTTGTTTTATTTATGCTCATTACAGAGAACTTGCTCACAAAGATATGTGGTTCCAAACATGCACAACAGTTTTGCAGCGAGGGCTGTCAAGTTGGGGTAACCTGGCAAGAGATTCTGATAAAATGTGTCCAAGCCAGCTGCGGCAAATTTGCCCTTCAAATCCGAGTCACACTGCAAGTCTATTATTTCAAGTTGGATGCTGACGGGCAGATCAGAGGGATTCACAGTGAATGGCGAGCAAAAAACTTTGAAGTCTTTCTCCAGTTCACCAAAAATCTGAAAGCGTTGCTCAAACTCCCGTAACAGTCCCGTTATTTTATCTTTGAACCGCTTCATGTCTGCCACATGTTGGGTCGCGCACACATTTTTCAGACAGGGGAAGTGAGCTGCATCACCACCGGCAAGTTGCGTCTCCCACAATGACAGCTTCAACTTGAAAGAACGTATGCTGTCATGATACTGCGTGACAACTTTGTTGCGCCCTTGCAGCTGTTTGTTCAAGTTATTCAGGTGCTCTGTAACATCCACCATAAATGCAAGGTCCTGCATCCATTCTGCAGAATGAAATTCTAACACTGGTTTGCCCTTTTCTTCCATGAACTGTTCAATTTCTTCTCGTAAATCAAAGAAACGCCTCAGCACAGCACCTCGGCTTAACCATCTTACCTCAGTGTGGTATGGCAGGCCATAGATGTGGTCTTTCTCTCTGAGAAGGCTGTCAAACTGACGGTGATTCAGGCTTCTGGATCGGATGAAATTAACAGTTTGGATGACCACCTTCATGACGTTATCCATCTTTAATGACTTGCAACACAAAGCCTCCTGGTGCAAAATACAGTGAAAAGTCAAAAAATCACGTCCTCCATTTGCAGATTGCACTTTCTCTCTGAACTTTGTCACAACGCCTGCTTTTTTCCCGATCATTGAGGGCGCACCATCTGTAGCCAGGCTGACAGCGCGGGACCAGTCCACTCCGACCCTGTCCAGCGCGCCGACGAGTGCGGTAAAAATATCAGCTGCTGTCGTTGTATCTGTCATCGGCACCAACTCCACAAACTCCTCGGTGACGGTCAATGTGTCATCAACTCCGCGGATGAAAATGGCCAATCCTGTCTGCAACTGTGTTTCTTGTCAGGCTGATATTTACAAAAGCCTGACGCTTTTCAGGGCACACAATCTCTGCTGCCTTCATCATGCATGTTTTTACAAATTCACCCTCACTAAATGGTTTTGAAGCCACTGCGATTTCACTGCAGCGTCACTGATGTCTCGGCTGTGAGTAAACACAGACTGCTGTTTCTTCAGACCCGCCAACAGTTCATTCACCTTCTCTCTTCTCCGCTGTCCTTGAAAGTTGTCATATTTGTCGGCATGAAGACTCACATAGTGGCGACGAAGGTTATATTCTTTCAGCACTGCAACATGCTGTGAACACACTAAACATACAGCTTTCCCATTCAATTCCGTGAATAAATAGGAGGATGACCATTTTTCTTGGAACACTCTGCACTCTGCGTCCACTTTTCTCTTTTTTGACAGAGACATATTGGGGCAATGAGGGTGCCAAAGCACATAATGTTAAAAGTAGAAGCCGTAATAAATATTGCGGGCAAAACAAAGTAGCTCATTGGCTGCACGTGCTTGACCTACTTGCTCTGCCCCGGTATAAACAGTTTGCTTGCTTAACACAATTGATATTGCGCCATCCAGTGGACGCAATTGGAACAGCAGTTTATTTTATTGAAAAATTGCAGCGCATTTTTATACTTTACAAAATCATCTCGCGGGCCGGATTAAACCCGTTTGCGGGCCTGATCCGGCCCGTGGGCCGGACGTTTGACACCCCTGCTCTAGTCGATTCAGGCGCAGCTCGGAAGGTAGCTTAGTGGGTAAGAGCGTTGTGCCAGTAACCGAAAGGTCGCTGGTTCTAATTCCTGAGCCGACTAGGTGAAAAATCTGTCGATGTGCCCTTGAGCAAGGCACTTAACCCTAATTGCTCCTGTAAGTCGCTCTGGATAAGAGCGTCTGCTAAATAAAAAAAATAAAAAAAATAAAAAAAATAAAAATAAATTAAATAAAAATAAATTATGGACAGGGCATTCTCACACAGTCTAGGCATTTCAGTGGTTCCCCTATCAATTCCAGTCCCCATCAGAGCACTTGACAGTCGACCATTAGGGTCTGGGTTTGTTAGGGAAGTTACTGCACCAATTACCATGGTTACCCACAAGACTCATTGCGAGCAAGTCACGTTTTTTATTATTGAGTCTCCTGCTTTCCCTGTGGTACTAGGTATCCCTTGGTTAGCACTCCACAACCCCACATTCTCATGGCCGCAGAGGGTTCTCACGGGGTGGTTGCGAGAGTGACAGGGTAGGTGTCTCAGTGTTTCCGTTGGTGCAACCACGGTGGAAAGTCCAGACAGTACCTACACCGTGCGCATTCCCCCTTGAATACCTCGATTTGGCGCACGCGTTTTCCAAAACGCAGGTGACCAAGTTACCACCTCATCGGGCGGGGGATTGCGCGATAAACCTCCGGGTAGATGCTGTGCCTCCCAGGAGTCATGTGTATCCCCTGTCACAGGCTGAAACGGAGGCTATGGAAACATACATCACCGAGTCCCTGTGCCAGGGGTATATACGTCCCTCCACTTCACCCGCCTCCTCTAGTTTATTTTTTGTGAAGAAGAAAGACGGCAGTCTGCGCCCTTGTATTGATTATCGATCACTGAACAAGGAGACGATACAATTTAGTTATCCTCTCCCCCTCATTCCTTCAGTGATCGAGTGAATGCATGGGGCACGCTTCTTCACCAAATTAGATCTCCGGAGTGTGTACAACCTGGTGCGTGTCCGAGAGGGGGATGAGTGGAAGACAGTATTCAGCACAACCACGGCGCATTATGAATACCTGGTGATGCCCTACGGTTTGATGAATGCTCCATCCGTCTTCCAGTCCATTGTGAACGAGGTGTTTCGGGACATGCTTGGTCGCGGTGTAGTGGTCTACATCGATGATATTCTGGTGTATTCCACTACGCGCGCCGAGCATGTGTCCCTGGTTTGCAAAGTGCTGGCCCGACTGTTGGAAAATGACCTTTATGCCAAAGCAGAAAAGTGTCTGTTTTTCCAGCAGTCTGTCTCCTTCCTCAGATACTGCATTACCACCTCAGGTGTGGAGATGGAGGGAGATCGCATTTCAGCCGTGCGTAATTGGCCGACTCCAACCACGGTTAAGGAGGTGCAGCACTTTCTTGGCTTCGCCAACTACTATCGGAGGTTTATCTGGGGCTTTGGCAAGGTCGCAGCTCCCATTACATCTCTGTTGAAGGGTGGGCCATCCCGGCTCTGCTGGTCTGCTGAGGCTGACAGGGCCTTCAGTAACCTGAGGGGTCTGTTCACCTCAGCCCCGGTACTGGCCCACCCCGATCCATCACTACCGTTCGTAGTGGAGGTGGATGCGTCCGACGTAGGGATAGGCGCTATCCTATCTCAACGCTCGGGCACACCACCCAAGCTCCGCCCCTGTGCCTTCTTCTCTAAGAAGCTCAGCCCGGCGGAGCAGAACTACGACGTTCGAGCCCTGACCGTGTGGAGGCATTGGCTTGAAGGGGCGAAACGGACCACCATAACCTGGAGTACATCCGGGCAGTGAGGAGGCTGAATCCTCGCCAGGCCAGTTGGGCCCTATTCTTCACGCGGTTTGATTTCACACTATCATACATCCCGGGTACAAAGAACGTGAAGGCAGACGCATTGTCACGGCTCTATGACACAGAGGAGAGGCCCAGAAACAACACCCCCATACTCCCGGCCTCCTGCATTGTGGCGCCGGTAGTAGGGGCGATGGAAGCGGATATAGAGCAGGCGTTGCACACAGACTCATCTCCACCTCAGGTATAGGTCGTACAGTGCGCTGCCTGACCGGAAAGTACTGGTGGCCCACCTTGGCTAAGGACGTGAGGGTGTATGTCTCCTCCTGCTCGGTGTGCGCCTAGAGTAAGGCACCTAGGCACCTCCCAGCGGGTAAGTTACAACCTTTACCAGTTCCACAACGACCATGGTCTCACCTGAGTGTTGATTTCCTTACCGATCTTCCCCTCTCCCAAGGTAACACCACCATCCTGGTCGTTGTGGACCGCATTTCCAAGGCCTGCCGCCTCCTTCCTCTGCCCGGTCTCCTCACGGCCCTGCAAACTGCGGAGGCCCTGTTTACACACGTCTTCCGGCACTACGGGGTACCAGAGGATATAGTGTCTGACCGGGGTCCCCAGTTCACATCCAAGGTCTGGAAGGCGTTCATGGAATGTCTGGGGGTCTCGGTCAGCCTGACCTCTGGTTTCCACTCTGAGTCTAATGGTAAGGTGGAACAGGTAAATCAGGATGTGGGTAGGTTCCTGCGGTCCTACTGCCAGGACTGGCCAGGGGAGTGGTCGGTGTTCTTGCCATGGGCCAAATATGCCCAGAACTCTCTCCGTCACTCCTCCACTAACCTAACGCCAGTCCAATGTGTTTTAGGTTACCAACTGGTTCTGGCACCGTGGCACCAGAGCCAGACTGGGGCTCCTGTGGTGGATGACTGGTTTCGGCGCGCAGAGGAGACATGGGACACTGCCCACGTCCACCTCCAACACGCTGTGCGTTGTCAGAAGGCCAACGCTGACCGCCACCGCAGTGAGGCCCCGGTCTTCGTACCGGGTGATCAGGTCTGGCTCTCGACCTGGAATCTGCCCCTCCGCCTGCCCTGCCAGAAGCTGAGCCCGCGGTTTGTGGGGCCGTTCAAAGTCCTGAGGAGAATCAACGAGGTTACCTATAGGTTACTACTCCCCCATGATTACCGTATTAACCCCTCGTTTCATGTGTCTCTCCTCAGGCCGATTGTGGCTGGTCCGCTCCAGGAGTCTGAGGTGCTCTAGACATCGAGGGGGCCCCGGAGTACTCCGTCCGTTCCATCCTGGATTCGAGGCGTCAGGTGGGGGGCCTTCAGTACCTCATGGAGTGGGAGGGGTACGGGCCGGAGGAACGGTGCTGGGTCCCGGTGAGGGATATCCTCGATCCCTCCCTGTTGCGGGATTTCCACCGTCGCCATCCGGCTCGCCCTGCTCCGCGTCCTCCTGGCCGTCCACGAGGCCGGGGTCGGCGCACTGCTGGAGCTGCGCGTCAAGGGAGGGGTACTGTCATGACTTCCTCCGAAGCTGCCTCCCCACCTTGTTCGGGCAGGCTTCGGCATTCGTTATCACCGGCCTTCTAGCCACTGCCGCTCCATATCTCATCATTCCATTTGTCTTGTCAATTACACACACCTGGTTCATATTCCCCTCATTAGTACGTGTTTAAGTGTTCCCTCTGCCCCCTTGTCCTTGTGGGTGATTGTTCTTTGTGAGGATTAGTAGCTCGGTTGAGCTCAGTATTTTGTATTGCCGGGGTATTTTCCCCGTGTGCATGTTTGTTCCAGTGCGCCTGTTTTGCGCACTGGACTGGTTACGTTAGATTACAGAATGAACTCTGTATACTGTGATTTACCCTCCTGCGCCTGACTCCTTCAAATCACGCATCACAACTTGCTGGTTCTGGGAACACTACCATAACTTTATAACTTTCTACTCCAACATCTTTGTCTAGAGTGGTCCTGTGCTTTACAGGTCTATTCTCAACACTACTCATTGTCTCCCCAGCAGTATTCATCCCTCCATCACCCTCATTGCGATTTATCTTACTCCTGTTCCTCCTATTTACAATAGCTGATCGTCACTGGTTTTATCATCATTATCATTATCAATATCAATTGCCCTGATGCTACCATCTGAACTGTCCGCCATGCCCAGTAACAGTACAGTTGTAACAAATCCGCCAAAAAACAAACAAACAAAGATGTAGCTTGTTACCGACCAGCTCTTCTTCCAACAAATCCCTGTTGTCTTTCCTGCCTTGTTAGAGCAGCCAAATACTCCACAGAAAATGACCGTGGTGATGAATCCATTAGATGAATCCATTAGTTTTAGGCACTGTTATCATGCAGTTTGGGGTAGCCACTCGGCTGTTGTCGTCAGAAGAATTAATGCGGTGGTCTTCCAACATGGCCTCCAGGAAGCGTTGTACGTCAACTGCAAGCCCTCATGAATTACCTGCATAATGTTGAAGTACAGTAAATGAATGTATATAGGGCATGCAATCCATGTGGTAACTGAACGGATTATCCAGAGTGACAGGAATCAGGAAATAGACACAGTCCTTCAAAACAAATTTGTTCCACCCTACTTCATTATAATGTGACTGGACTAAGTGATGTTTGCCCTTCTTTTGAACAACTGAATGCTGAACCCTCTTCCACATTTGTTTAGTGTTTATAAGCCACTGCTGCAGCAGGTTTTGTTGAATTGTAACATCATTTTTGGGGATTCATACATGTTTGCTTGCGTACAGTACTCAAACCTGCACTGAATGTGTCTGCTCTCCCTCCACTCTTGACGAACACAGTAGGCCTTATGTGTCATTAAGACAATCAATGCTGTAACTGTTGTGCGTTTAGAAAGAGCTCCCTCACCCTAAACCATTCTGTCTGTACACGACTGCATCTCTGGCCTGTTTCCAAACCGATCCCATGCCCCTATCCACAGGACCTTGTTGACTTCTTTCTTGTGGATCTGAAACTGTTTTTATTGCCAATAGTGTATAGTAAGCTGCTTTACCTTGGAATCTGTGATAAGTAGGTTTTTTCCTTCCAATGCATTCATTACATCGACAGTCCTATCCAATGCTTCAGGGTGTCAACATTGGCCTATAGATAGGTGCAAGGGATTGATTTGGAATCAGACCTTTTAATCAAAGACGGACCAAGTAAAGGACTAATGTTAAAGTGGTGGGTGGGAGATTTAGTACGAGAAGGGGGCGAAGAGGAGTGGAATTTGAGTTAGTTTGTGTTTTCTTGACTTTTCATTAAACAATTAAGATTCTCCCACAATGTTTCACACTATCTTTTACTGGGTTCCTGTTTCTAATCAGTTAATTGATGGATAAATACAAGCAATCCAAAACTTGATTAGCCTGAAATCCAACCTAGGCTAGATATTGGTGGGGAAATGAACAATTAATTACAAACCATATAAGACACAGGCTAAGTGTGGCCATATTCTTAACCTGAGTGTTATTTCAGAGAAAATAAACTTATTTTTTATGCATTCTGGAAGTATATGGCCTAATATTTCCAGAACTGTATAGCAATCCAGAATCAATTCACTTTTAGAAGGAGCCTTGGACTACTTTGGCTGTTTGAGCCAGTTCGCCTCTGGAGTTCATCTTGGGCTAGTCATATTGCTGTGTACTTTAGGGGTGAGCATGCCAATAATGGATGTGTAATTAATGGGTGTGTGCTCTTACCTTGAAGACATGTAATGTCATGCCATGCGAGAGTTTCTGGGGGAAATCCTCACCTCTCTTTATTTACTTATTATTCATCACTGGCTACCTTTTGAGTTGGGTGGATATAATAATAATAACTTTATTTGTATAGCGCTTTTCAATACAACTAACAAAGTGATTCACATCATAAAATAAAATAAAAGTACTAACAAAGAAACAAAAACAAGAGGAATGAGAAATGAAAAAAGATGGCTAATTAAAATCATACTTTGAAATCATACATTAAATGCATCTTTATAAAAGTGTTCTTCAGTAGGGATATAAAAAGAGGCACTGAATCTGCAAGCCTGATCTCCTCTGGCAGACTATTCCAAAGTCTAGGGGCCCTAATGGCAAATGCCCGGTCTCCTTTCGTTTTCAACCTAGACTATGGAATGGTCAACAGTGCACTGCCAGAGGATCTCAGGCTGCGTCCTGGCTTTTAAAATCTATTCTAAAAGTGACTGGTAGCCAGTGTAGAGAATAGGTGTGATATGGTTACATTTCCTGGTGCCGAGCTACAGCATTTTGAACTAACTGTATACTATGGCGTGATTTCTGACTGAGACAGGTATGAAAAGAGTTACGGTAATCTAGACGTGAGGAAATAAAAGCATGTATTTGTTTCTCCAGATCAGTGACTGAGATAAAAAACTTGACTTTAGCTATATTTCTTAGATGATAAAAGCAGGACTTGAAAACTGTTTTTACATTAAGCTTGAGGTTTAGGTCACGGTCAAAGAAGACAATAAGGTTTCTGCCCATTTGTGGACAAATGACCTACGTTATCTACAATCTGAATTCTAGCAAGGTGGGGGGCCAAATACAACAACCTCTGATTTTTATCATTGAGCTGGAGAAAATGGTCAGACATCCAACATTTGATGTCAGAAAGACACTTGTTAAGGGCAGCTACGCTAGCTTGGTCACTGGGTCTGATTGGTAAATAGAGTTGTGTTATCCGCATAGCAGTGAAACTGAATGTTATGATTGCGGATGATATCACCAAGGTGAAGCATACACAGGGAAAAAAGGACGGGGCACAAAATTGACCCCTGAGGGACACCATAGGGAATAGGTGCTGGGGACGATACTGAACCACCCATGCTCACTGAGAAACGTCTGCCACAAAGATATGACCTGAACCAGTCGAGGGCAATTCTGGAGATTCCCACCCACCTCTCCAGCTGGTCAATAAATAGTGTCAAACGCGGCACTGAAATGCAAAATAACTAGAATAAAGCACTTGATGTTTGTGCCCAGTGGGTACTGACTTTCAATTAAGTAGTTTCTGTGCTGTGAAGTGAATGGAAGCCCAACTGGAATTTTTCTAAAGTTGTTCATACTCAAATGAGCCAGCAATGCTTGAAAACAACTTTTTATTGCTAAATGTACAGTGCCTTGCAAAAGCATTCATACCCCTTGGATTTCTTCACATTTTATTGTGTTACAAAGTGGGTTTAAAATAGAGTCGTCCTTCTGAACTGAGCTGCAGGACAGGAATGAAACTGCTCAGGGATGTTACCAAGAGGCCATTGGTGATTTTAAAACAGTTACAGAGTTCAGTGGCTGTAATGGGAAAAACTGAGGGTGGATCAACAACATTGTAGTGACTCCACAATAAAGACTTTAAATGACAGAGTGAAAAGAAGAATACACATATACAGAACACTAATATTCCAAAACATGCATCCTGTATGCAACAAGGAACTAAAGTAATACTGCAAAAAAACAAGGCAAAGGATACAGTTTTGACTTAAATCTGCTTGAAACAATTATGAAAATAATAATATTGCTCAATCCAGGTATGTAAATCTCTTAGAGACTTATCGAAGAAGACTCACCGCTGTAACACAATAAAATGTGAAGAAATCACTGTAAGCAGAGGGGAAGTAGCCTTCCTAGAGTTTTGCTGAGAGTGGTTTGGATTCTTTCCAAAGAACGGACTCAAGTACTATGCTCTACTCAGTGGCATGACTTGCTTGTCAAACTTTATATGATCATAATTGTTGATAATGATGATGACATATAAAGTTGTGATGTTCAGACAGCATGACCTAATTGATCAATATGGTTCCAAGAATAGACTGGACAGGTTCAATTTGGGAGGGGCCGCTTCTCAGCCACCCTTATAAATTAGACTGGCCCACAATGTGTGATTAGTAACAATACCATATCTACAATAAATCAACATAATTATTTTTTTATTTTGATTGTTTCTTTTACATTTAAAAAAAATAGATACATTTTTTTTGTGCACTTAAGCATGGGATGTGTTCAGTTCGCTAAAAAATTTGCTACGTTGGTGACCGTTTGGACTGAACGACACGTTTCAACAAAACGTTCCTGAACAGATCTTGGGGTATGTTTGCTCCATTTGGTGGGTGTGGCAGGGTATGGCTTGAAGTAACGAGTTATGTATTTAAAGGGCAGCGGTGCATTTTGAACCCACAACCCAACCCCTCCCTGTTTTTCAACTGGTCGTTCAGAACAGCTACATTTTCTTTAATTGAATGTTGCACACAGTTTTTTTGTACTGAACGCAGCCATGTTTGTGCATATTCCCATTAGGAAACACCTACCCTGAAGTGTGCGTGTGCAAGAACTTGAAATTCGCCATTTCACTCCTTGTAAACAACCTAGTTTTTGACAATAGCTAGGTTTCCATCACATTTGTGCAGATTTTCATCAAACAGACTTGTTGCGAATAAAAAGCTGTACGTTATGACAAGGGTGACCACATGTCCTGCAACCAAACAATCATGTTCCGTATTTTATCAACAAATTCAAACACCACTCATTTAGAAAAAAAGGTTGATTTGTCCCGCATTTCAGTCAGACATTCCAACCTGTCTCTTGTAGTCACATTGCACTTATGAAAAAATATATATACTGTATCACTTTTCCAATTCTTGTTGAGATCTGATATTCTGCGCAGGCGCAAGACAATATGTACTGTAGGCCAATATCATAGGCCTATCTTCAACCAATCACATTTCTCAAATCCTTTCGGCCTAAATTCCAGTTAAACTTGGAGAGAACAGTTAGGCCTAACTACTTACAAAAAGTGTGCTTCTGATGAAGAGCTACAAAGTAAGTAAATAGCCCTGTTAGACTGAAAGGTTTAAGGTAATTTCGTCAAACTTGTGAGGCTCTCCATGCTCATTAGTTGCTCATTCAACATCGTTACTTCACTCAATCCAGTTTTAAAAGTTTTACATTCCCTGAGCTAGGGCTGTTGCGGTGACCATATTACCGTCACACCGGCACTGCGAGCTTCCCAGTGACACAAGCCTACCAGACGAGCTAAACCACTTCTATGCTCGCTTCGAGGCAAGCAACACTGAAGCATGCATGACAGCACCAGCTGTTCCGGATGACTATGTAATCACGCTCTCCGTAGCCGATGTGAGTAAGACTTTTAAGCAGGTCAACATTCACAAGGCCGCAGGGCCAGACGGATTACCAGGACGTGTACTCCGAGCATGTGCTGACCAACTGGCAAGTGTCGTCACTGACATTTTCAACATGTCCCTGACTGAGTCTGTAATACCAACATGTTTCAAGCAGACCGCCATAGTCCCCGTGCCCAAGGACACTAAGATAACCTGCCTAAATGACTACCGACCCGTAGCACTGACGTCTGTAGCCATGAAGTGCTTTGAAAGGCTGGTCATGGCTCACATCAACACCATTATCCCAGAAACCCTAGACCCACTCCAATTTGCATACCGCTCCAACAGATCCACAGATGATGCAATCTCTATTGCACTCCACACTGCCCTTTCCCACCTGGACAAGAGGAACACCTACGTGAGAATGCTATTCATTGACTACAGCTCAGCATTCAACACCATAGTGCCCTCAAAGCTCATCACTAAGCTAAGGATCCTGGGACTAAACACCTCCCTCTGCAACTGGATTCTGGACTTCCTGACGGGCCGCCCCCAGGTGGTAAGGGTAGGTAACAACACATCTGCCACACTGATCCTCAACACGGGGGCCCCTCAGGGGTGCGTGCTCAGTCCCCTCCTGTACTCTCTGTTCACCCATGACTGCATGGCCAGGCACTACTCCAACACCATCATTAAGTTTGCCGACGACACAACAGTGGTAGGCCTGATCACCGACAACAATGAGACAGCCTATAGGGAGGAGGTCAGAGACCTGGCCGTGTGGTGCCAGGATAACAACCTCTCCCTCAACGTGACCAAGACAAAGGAGATGATTGTGGACTACAGGAAAAAAAAGAGGACTGAGGACGCCCCCATTCTCATCGACGGGGCTGTAGTGGAACAGGTTGAGAGCTTCAAGTTCCTTGGTGTCCACATCACCAACAAACTATCATGGTCCAAACACACCAAGACAGTCGTGAAGAGGGCACGACAAAACCTATTCCCCCTCAGGAGACTGAAAAGATTCGGCATGGGTCCTCAGATCCTCAAAAAATTCTACAGCTGCACCATCGAGAGCATCCTGACTGGTTGCATCACCGCCTGGTATGGCAACTGCTTGGCCTCCGACCGCAAGGCACTACAGAGGGTAGTGCGTACGGCCCAGTACATCCAGGACCTCTATACCAGGCGGTGTCAGAGGAAGGCCCTCAAAATTGTCAAAGACTCCAGCCACCCTAGTCATAGACTGTTCTCTCTGCTACCGCACGGCAAGCGGTACCGGAGTGCCAAGTCTAGGTCCAAAAGACTTCTCAACAGCTTCTACCCCCAAGCCATAAGACTCCTGAACAGCTAATCATGGCTACCCGGACTATTTGAACTGCCCCCCCACCCCATCTTTTTACGCTGCTGCTACTCTGTTAATTATTTATGCATAGTCACTTTAACTCTACCCACATGTACATATTACTTCAACTACCTCAACTAGCCGGTGCCCCCGCATATTGACTCTGCAACGGTACCCCCCTGTATATATAGCCTCCCTACTGTTATTTTATTTGACTTTTTCTCAACACTTTTTTGTTGTTGTTTTATTTTACATTTTTATTTAAAATAAATGCACTGTTAGTTAAGGGCTGTAAGTAAGCATTTCACTGTAATGTCTGCACCTGTTGTATTCGGCGCATGTGGCCAATAAAATTTGATTTGATTTGATTTGATTTGAATTCTATGTAACCATTGAGTCACGGTAATCTCCTCTTATGCACTCTGGACATGTGTTGGTAGTACCCAACTCGCTAATGATAATCAGGTCGCTAATGGCCTGGTACTCAGGGCTCTATTGTCCCTCTAACCACTCTGACATCAATGCAAATACAATCAAAAATCATGTCAAACACATATCATCAACACAGTAGGTGCTTTTAAAACTCACCTCACTGTGATTGATCAATTTTGAAACAGGTTGAAACTGAGTGGAAAACATGGTAGTTGTTGATGTTGTTTCAAAGTCTAACACAACTAAATGGACAGTGCTTTCTAAGGTGATGATTAATTCAAAACACCCATATGCATATTAGAGCTTATGCATAGGCCTATATCAATTATGAGCCCAAGCCAAAAAAATAAAACCTGAATTAAAATAATGATTGTGCCTTTATACAATACATAGCCTGCTGCTTATTACAGATGGCAGAAAAACATAAAATAAATACGGATTTATGATAGCTTTGGTACATAATTGGTCTAGCCTAAATTAAACAAATTCAGAGTTAGCCTACAATTATAGTGAATTTGTATTTGATTCTTAAAAAATATTTTCATAATTAATAGGCTGACATTACCTTTAGCTACAGAATATCTCACCACTGTGCGTTTCCTTCTCCTCCCCTCTCTCCTTCATTAATTTCTCCAGCGCGCAGATAGAGGGGCTGTCAACAGTTTCATTAAATATGTTTTGTTGTGAAAACATGTTACTATCGATGTTCACGAACAGATTTCACTTGGTTTCCCAAATTAAGCACTGGGTAGCTGCAGGAACAGGGTTGGAGAGCCCATGGCATACAGAGTTTAGAAGGAATCAGTTGTCAAGCAGCGAAATAACCGGAGTAGCCTACCTGACATGAGTGAAATTAACCGGCAGGAAAGTGGACTCCATTCGCTATTTGAGTGCATAAGGATGACATGTCTTTTTTCTCTTGGCCCAGTTCCTGCCCATTTCATAATGGGCCATTCTAAATCTAGACTAATTTTACATATTTTATAGTAAAGATAAGATTAAATTGAGAATAGTCTGATGAGTAAAAATATGATCACTTGATCAGAGAACAGCGTGTTTCAAATGATCACGTTTACGATCAACATAGCCACTTCATTTACGCTCCAGAATGGGAAAAAAATCCTTTATATTTTATTCAGCGAAGTTCAATTACATTCTTCTTACTATAAAATTATATAATATAAAATAATGGTACAGGATTTAAAAGCATATCTTGTCTTGTTAATTAACGGTGAATTACAGTGAGACCGGCAGTCTTTTGCATGACAATAACCAGCTGGTAAAATTTCATGACCGCCACAGCCCTACCTGAGACCAACCAGAAATGTTGGCCAAATTTCCCCATATTTTCATAAAACAGCCACACATGTGGTCTCTCGTTTCTGCATCACCAAATTTTGCACTAGGCAAAAGAATAGGCTAGGTGCGCTTCAATTAGCTAATTTGGTGCAGCGGGAGCAGGGGTGTAGTGCTGCCAGAGCTCACCAGAGTGACCTCCGCCACTTCTCACAATGGTGCTTGTTTAGTAAAGTTAGATCGAAGCTGAATCAATGTCTTGGAAGATCACATAATGATTAATTAGTGTTCTACATAACATAACCAAATATAACAGCATAGTATAACATTACTTTTACACCAAAAACACCACCTAATTTCTTATGAGATTTTAGGATGGTTTGTCAAAAAAATTATAATCATATGGCCCAAACTCAACAGCTGGCGCCACTAGGCAGAATGTGCTTTGATTGAAACAAAATACAGCAAGGCTATATAGTTTGTTAACACCATCTGCTCTAATTTCCCACGAAACAGTAGCCTAATTCAAGAAGATCTAAACGCATAGATATTCCCATTAAACTGATGCAGATGCAGTTTGGACGTTTCACCTTAAAATGTGAAGAATGATCAATCACGATTGACAGTGATGATGACCTATTTTGAAATGAGGTATGCCTAACATGGCGTTTGAGGATATAAAAAATATAAAATGTTCTTGAGACATTATACACAGAGCGTACAAAACATTAGGAACACCTGCTCTTTTCATGACATAGACTGACCAGATGAATCCAAGTGAAAGCTATTATTTTTTGTTTGTTTACAGCACCTGGTATTGTCACGTCCGTTGTATAAAGGATTGGACCAAGGTGCAGCATGGTATGCGTACATGTTTAATTTATTAAATAAACACTTGACAAAATAGCAAAAGCAACTGAACGTGAAGTTCTAAAGGCTAACAGCAACAAGCCTAAACTGAAACAGAAACAAGATCCCACAACATAGGTAGGCAAAATGGCTGCCTAAGTATGATCCCCAATCAGAGACAACGATCGACAGCTGCCTCTGATTGGGAACCACACCCGGCCAACATAGAAATATATAACCTGGAACAACTAGCATTCACACCCTGACCAAACTAACTAGAGACATAACAGGGCTCTCAAGGTCAGGGTGTGACAGGTATTCCCAGGTGGTCTCTCATCCAAGTACTAACCAGGCCCGACCCTGCTTAGCTACTGAGATCAGGCGTGTTCAGGGTGGTATGCCCACAAGTTATTTTTTACCCCATTTTCTCCCCGAATTACGACCATGGCTCATCACTGCAACTCCCTAATGGGTTCGGGAGAGGCGAAGGTCCTTTGAAACATGACCCGCCTGGCCGCACTACTTCTTATCACACTGCCTGCTTAACCCGGAAGTCAGCCGCATCACTGTGTCGGAAGAAACAACGTTCACCTGACAGCCAAAGTCAGCTTGCAGGCGCCCGGCCCTGCCACAAGGAGTCACTAGAGTGTGATGAGCCACGGAAAGTCTACCACCCAAAGGACATCCAGCCAACGGCAAGCCAATGTTAGAAAACGGGTCATTGATGAAGGAGGAAAGAGGAGGCTGACATGAATTGTGCAGAGCAACAGACGGGGTACAGTTAGTCAACAGACAGTCCAGTACAACATTGGTGCTCAAAGACCCATAAAAGAATGCAGAACTCGTCGTACCTTGACAAGAATGGGGTATGGCAGCCGACAACCTTACAGGGTTCCACTTCTTTCAGCAAGAAACAAGAAACTACGGTTGCAGTGGGCTAAGGAACGAAAACACTAGACACTGGAGAATTGGAAAAACGTTGCCTGGTCTGATGAATCCCGGTTCCTGCTAATTCACGCTGATAGGAGGACTAGGGTATGGAGAAAAACGTGTGTCAACCGCGTGTCAACATTGCAGGCTGGTGGTGATGGTGTGGGGTGTGTTTTCATGGCACACATTGGGCCCTTTGATAAAAGTGGAGCAACGTTTAAATTCCACAGGATATCTGAACATCATTGACAATCATGTGCATCCCTTCATGGCAGCAGTGTATCCATATGCAAATTGATTTTTTTCAGCAGGATAATGCCCCATGCCACAAGGCTAGGATTGTCCAGGAATTGTTCCACAAACATGACAGTGAATTCACCTTACTGCAGTGGCCTGCCCCGTCATCAGATCTCAATCCAATTGAGCATCTGTGGGATGAGATGGAATGAGCTATTCGGAGTAGAACTCCACTACCAGCCAACTTGACACAACTGTGGGAAGCATTGGAGTCAACATTGGCCAGCATCCCCGTGGAACGCTTTCATCACCTTGTAGAGTCCATGCCCCGACGAATTGAGGCTGAGGGCAAAACGGGGTTCAACTCAATATTAGGAAGGTGTTCCTAATGTTTTGTACGCTCATTGTATGTGGCAGACGTTGCAATTGGAGGATGCATTTTCTGCATATTCTATAATGATATTCAATATGCTACATCTGTCGGTACAAACTTTGAGAAATGATGATGTCATTTACATTTTTATTGCGCAGTACAAAATGAGCGGGAGGGGTTGGGAGACGACGACTACTATGGACAAGACTAAGAGCAAGATTATTTTTATTTGTCAATTGGCAGCCAAGCACCGATCATCATGTCACCAGCATACAAATTAAGGCCCTCGATATTTATTGGAAAGGAGCATCAAGCTCATCACCGTGCACTTTCGTAGCCTAATATACCGTGCATGCTTTTCCACACAACATAACATAGCGACTGCAAGTTTTCAACATTATTATTTCAATATTGTCGGTGGACAAATATGAAATTGTACCGACACTGCCTGTTTCCATCACATCTGTCGTGATTTATTTGAATATGGCATGACTTTACTAGCATAAAAAGGTTGGACGGAAACATGGTTACAGGCAATGATTACCGTACCTACCACAATGGAGAAACCACAAGTTAAACTTTGTTTCCTGCCACATGTTCAATTCTAGGAATTGTCAATGATTCATCCGACTCATTCCACTCTTCTGTGTTAAGTATAGGGAAACAGGATGAACCTTTCGTTACTCCCCCACAAATGTTCTACTCAGTAGAATGCTTTGGTTGTCAAGGAACATTATGAGCATGTACAGTGAGGGAAAAAAGTAGTTGATCCCTTGTTGATTTTGTACGTTTATCCACTGACAAAGACATGATCAGTCTATAGTTTTAATGGTAGGTTTATTTGAACAATGAGAGACAGAACAACAACAAAAAAATCCAGAAAAACGCATGTAAAAAATGTTTTACATTGATTTGCATTTTAATGACGGAAATAAGTATTTGACCCCTCTGCAAAACATTACTTAGTAGTTGGTGGCAAAACCCTTGTTGGCAATCAGACGTTTCTTGTAGTTGGCCACCAGGTTTGCACACATCTCAGGAGGGATTTTGTCCCACTCCTCTCTGCAGATCTTCTCCAAGTCATTAAGGTTTCAAACCTGACGTTTGGCAACTCGAACCTTCAGCTCCCTCCACAGATTTGATGGGATTAAGGTCTGGAGACTGGCTAGGCCACTCCAGGACCTTAATGTGCTTCTTCTTGAGCCACTCCTTTGTTGCCTTGGCCGTGTGTTTTGGGTCATTGTCATGCTGGAATACCCATCCACAAACCATTTTCAATGCCCTGGCTGAGGGAAGGAGGTTCTCACCCAAGATTTGACGGTACATGGTGCCGTCCATCGTACCTTTAATGCGGTGAAGTTGTCCTGTCCCCTTAGCAGAAAAACACCCCCAAAGCATAATGTTTCCACCTCCATGTTTGACAGTGGGGATGGTGTTCTTGGGGTCATAGGCATCATTCCTCCTCCTCCAAACACGGCGAGTTGAGTTGATGCCAAAGAGCACGATTTTGGTCTCATCTGACCACAATACTTTCACCCAGTTCTCCTCTGAATCATTCAGATGTTCATTGGCAAACTTCAGACTGGCCTGTATATGTGCTTTCTTGAGCAGGGGGACCTTGCGGGCGCTGCAGGATTTCAGTCCTTCACGGCGTAGTGTGTTACCAATTGTTTTCTTGGTGACTATGGTCCCAGCTGCCTTGAGATCATTGACAAGATCCTCCCGTGTAGTTCTGGGCTGATTCCTCACCGTTCTCATGATCATTGCAACTCCACGAGGTGAGATCTTGCATGGAGCCCCAGGCCGAGGGAGATTGACAGTCCTTTTGTGTTTCTTCCATTTGCGAATAATCACACCAACTGTTGTCACCTTCTCACCAAGCTGCTTGGCGATGGTCTTGTAGCCCATTCCAGCCTTGTGTAGGTCTACAATCTTGTCCCTGACATCCTTGGAGAGCTCTTTGGTCTTGGCCATGGTGGAGAGTTTGGAATCTGATCGATTGATTGCTTCTGTGGACAGGTGTCTTTTATACAGGTAACAAGCTGAGATTAGGAGCACAATCTCAGCTTGTTACCTGTATAAAAGACACCTGGGAGCCAGAAATCTTTCTGATTGAGAGGGGGTCAAATACTTATTTCCCTCATTAAAATGCAAATCAATTTATAACATTTTTCACATGCATTTTTCTGGATTTTGTTGTTGTTATTCTGTCTCTCACTGTTCAAATAAACGTACCATTAAAATTATAGACTGATCATGTCACGATCGTCGTAAGAACCGGACCAAGGCGCAGCGTGATAGGCATACATCTTTTAATGAGTACTTACATCAACAACAAAACAACAAAACGATACGTGAAGTCGAAAGGTTCACCAACACAAACCTATACAGAACAAGAACCCACAATTAACTGTGCCAAAACAGGCTGCCTAAGTATGGTTCCCAATCAGAGACAACGAGAATCAGCTGCCTCTGATTGGGAACCACCCTGGCCAACATAGATATACACGAACTAGAACAAAACATAGAAAATACAACATAGACAATCCACACCCTGGCTCAACATATAAGAGTCCCCAGAGCCAGGGCGTGACAGTACCCCCCCCAAAGGCGCGGACTCTGACTGCGCCAACTAAACCCAACAGGGGAGGGGCTGGGTGGGCATTCCGCCTCGGAGGCGGATCCGGCTCCGGGCGTGACCACCACTCTCTCGCTACCCCCCCGTAGCGCCCCTGGTCTGGTCCCGCTGGCCGGAGCTGGACTGGACACCGGTGGAGCGGATTGCTCAGGCTCCGGTGTGGACTGTGCCGGACTGACGACGCGCACCACTGGCTTGGTGCGGGGAGCAGGAACAGGCCGAACCGGGCTGACGACGCGCACCACTGGCTTGGTGCGGGGAGCAGGAACAGGCCGGACCGGGCTGGCGACGCGCACCACAGGCTTGGTGCGGGGAGCAGGAACGGGCCGGACCGGGCTGGCGACGCGCACCACTGGCTTGGTGCGGGGAGCAGGAACAAGCCGGACCGGGCTGGCGACGCGCACCACAGGCTTGGTGCGGGGAGCAGGAACGGGCCGGACCGGGCTGGCGACGCGCACCACTGGCTTGGTGCGGGGAGCAGGAACGGGCCGGACCGGGCTGGCGACGCGCACCACTGGCTTGGTGCGGGGAGCAGGAACAAGCCGGACCGGGCTGGCGACGCGCACCACAGGCTTGGTGCGGGGAGCAGGAACAGGCCGGACTGGGCTGGCGACGCGCACCACAGGCTTGGTGCGGGGAGCAGGAGCAGGCCGGACCGGGATGGCGACGCGCACCACAGGCTTGGTGCGAGGGACAGGAACAGGCCGGACCGTACTGGGAACACACACCACTGGCCTTGTGCGGGGATCAGGAACGGGCCGGACCGGACTGGTAACACACCCCAGTACCTCTCGCCGTGCCTCTACACTCTCCTTCCCCCTCATGACCAATGGCCCCCGTAACCTGGTGGCCTCCTCTCCTAGTTCACAAACTCGCCCTGTAGCTGCCTCCAGCAGCCCTGTCGTCCATGCCGTGTGCCCCCAATTTTTTTTTATTGGGGTTGCCTCTCGCCTGTCCGACGACGGCCCGGTTGGCGCCGTACCTCCTCTCTTGCCAGGGCTTTAACTTTTGCCCATGGCCCTTTGCCCGCGAACATGTCCTCCCAAGACCACCAATCGCCCACCTGGGACATCGCCAACCTCTCCAGTTCCTTTCCCGGTGTTTGCTCCTGAACACGCTGCTTGGTCCTTCTTTGGTGGGATCTTCTGTCACGATCGTCGTAAGAACCGGACCAAGGCGCAGCGTGATAGGCGTACATCTTTTAATGAGTACTTACATCAACAACAACAAAACAACAAAACGATACGTGAAGTCTAAAGGTTCACCAACACAAACCTATACAGAACAAGATCCCACAATTAACTGTGCCAAAACAGGCTGCCTAAGTATGGGTCCCAATCAGAGACAACGAGAATCAGCTGCCTCTGATTGGGAACCACCCTGGCCAACATAGATATACACGAACTAGAACAAAACATAGAAAATACAACATAGACAATCCACACCCTGACTCAACATATAAGAGTCCCCAGAGCCAGGGCGTGACAGATCATTTCTTTGTCAGTGGGCAAACATACAAAATCAGCAAATCAATCAAATACTTTTTTCCCCTCAATGTATGATGATGATACTGATCAGGGATCTTAGAGAGGCTGCTTCCTCTGTTATCAAGAAAAACTAATTTGGTTTATTTATCCTAAATCATCCCATTGAGATTAAAAACTCTATTTATGGGAGACGTGACAAGATATCATCAAATCTTTACAATAAGCAATGGTGCAGAAACAAGGCCATGGAGACATGGTAGGTCTTTGAAAAGGGTAGGCTATGACTGTCAGAAAACAGACAAATGACTGACAAACAAACGCCAATGCATTTCGGCTGACTTCATCAGGGCGGAAAGGTTTGAATGCCACCTTTATGCCCTGATGAAGGCAGATACCAAGCCAAAACATGTTGGTGTTTGTTTGCCATGTTTAGATTTCTACTGAAATGCCAAGACAATAAAGGCTTTTTAAATCAACAAGTGTATCCCTCCATTTTCTTCAAGAGTACCTTGATGCGAAAAATAAGCCCCACGATAAATTATTCTACTTGTTTCGATAGAAAAAAGGTGGCTATCATCCCTTTTGTTTTAAATGGTGGCTGTCATCCCTTTTGTTTTAAATGGTGGCCATCATCCCTTTTGTTTTAAATGGTGGCCATCATCCCTTTTGTTTTAAATGGTGGCTATCATCCCTTTTGTTTTAAATGGTGGCTATCATCCCTTTTGTTTTAAATGGTGGCCATCATCCCTTTTGTTTTAAATGGTGGCCATCATCCCTTTTGTTTTAAATGGTGGCTATCATCCCTTTTGTTTGAAATGGTGGCTATCATCCCTTTTGTTTTAAATGGTGCTATCATCCATTTTGTTTTAAATGGTGGCCATCATCCCTTTTGTTTTAAATGGTGGCCATCATCCCTTTTGTTTTAAATGGTGGCTATCATCCCCTTTGTTTTAAATGGTGCTATGATCCATTTTGTTTTAAATGGTGGCTATCATCCCTTTTGTTTTAAATGGTGGCCATCATCCCTTTTGTTTTAAATGGTGCTATCATCCATTTTGTTTTAAATGGTGGCTATCATCCATTTTGTTTTAAATGGTGGCCATCATCCCTTTTGTTTTAAATGGTGGCCATCATCCCTTTTGTTTTAAATGGTGGCTATCATCCCTTTTGTTTTAAATGGTGCTATCATCCATTTTGTTTTAAATGGTGGTTATCATCCCTTTTGTTTTAAATGGTGGCTATCATCCCTTTTGTTTTAAATGGTGGCTATCATCCCCTTTGTTGTTCTGCCAAGCAATGGTAGAGATTCCATTCTTAAGAATGTTCTTGCTCCAACTAATGTAGTGGGACGACCAATTAGTGTATAAGAATAAGGAACAACTCTAAAGAGTCCACCCACTGGGCCCACACAAAAACCCAACTCACCAAACCATTTTACCACTAAAACCTCCTCACACTCCACCACCCACCCTTTATCACTTAACCCATGCACCTGACCCATTTCCTAACCTTACCTAACCTTCCTCCCCCCAATAATAAACAAGGAAGTTGGCAGAGTTTTGCTGAAAGTCCAATACCTTCTTCATCCTGATGATATGCAAATGTCTACACACACCGAGATGCACTATAAATATAAGCCAGGAGGGTTCTACTGTATGCATGCATGCAAACAGCACAAATATGGATGAGATGAATATGTATGAAGAGCATGTGCTCAGGTAATTCACCGTAGTACCAATTGTTTTAGTCTACTAAATTGCTGCTCTATCTAAATGTAATTTGTGATTTAAAGAGAGTATCAAGTTTGAGTAGGCTTAATTTTGAGTTAATTAATTATTCCATCACCATAGTTAATTTTCAAGATTCACTTTTCTCTATCCCTTTTAGGAGATCTTGGGACGTGGGAAAAGATGTCCCTGTCATCCAGGATGAACAGACATCCCGAAAACTAATGAAACTTCTGCAATGGCTTCCCTTCTTTATTGTTGCCCTTCTTGTATTTGCTCTTGCTATAGTTAGTAAGGTAAGATGTTTTGGTTTAAGGAAGGATCTTTTTTTTTTATTTTTTATTTGCAACGAGAAAACTATTGGTAACACTTTACATTTAAGGAGCCTTTAAGAGGATTGCAAAGGGTTTAGAATTAGTTGATAACCAGTTAATTATTACATAATATGTAGTTCATATATCATTGAAAATAGTTATACTGTAACTCATAAACACGTAAATTAATGGATTGATTGATTGATTTTATTTGCCAGTAAAAAAAAATACATATACACACAGAACATGCATTTTAAAAACATGACAGAAATAGAAAAAATAAAGTCAGTGACTTATTTCCAGTGCTTGGTACAACATTTTTACATACATACATTACATACATACATTACATAGATACATTACATAGATACAGACCTGAAAATGGTTCTATTGTTCAGTCTTAGCAAGCTTTTGACATTGTTTTTAAATGAAGTTATGGTCAGTATAGCTTTAAGTTGTTGTGGTAGTTTGTTGCAATCAAAAGCACCGGTATATAAAAAAGGTCTTTTTACCATTGTCATTATCATTCTCTGGCTCTGGTGTTGTATTGGTGGACATCTCTAATAAAAGTAATTTGATAGGTACCTGGGGGCTGAGTCAGTAATAATGATGTGTTTCATACCAAGTTGGATTAATACATCTCTTATCTCTACAGATAGCCAGCCTAACTGATTAAAATGCTTGACCTCCTGATGATGGAATTGTCATTTGGGGTGTTTGTCAAGAGTGAGCTTTATGTGCTAAAGCATAACTTTTTGTTAATGATTCATAAACTACGTATTGATTAAATAATAACTGGCTGTACATTACTTATAAAGCGGTCTCACAGATAAATGTCTACACACCACTCACTGAATCTATCCACCTTATTTTATTTCAACTTTATTTTCACAGGAAAGTCATATTGAGATCATGCCTCTTTCACAAGGGAGCACTGCTTCACACAATCTTGTCAGATTACAAAGCTGTGTATTTATTATCTCTGTACATGTTTTTTTTAAACAACTAATTTAAGTCATAAATATCAAGTCTTGAAGATATGAAATTGGGAAAATATTGGTATATCTCTATAATTTTTTGCAGGGATCCTTTCTGCTACTGATAACGCTGTCAAGTAACGCCACCTATACAGTCCCAGCTGACCAAAAGCCATGCGCCCTCCTCGGTGTCAGCTGTGCAGTGATTGGACCAAGTGTCTTGCTCCTCATCAAAAGCCTGTGGAAAATATTATTCAAAGACTCAGAGAAACCATCAAAGAAGACGGTCGTGTGGGTAAGCACCAGGTGTTCAAAAATAACATTATTTATTATTGTTCCCCTAGATAATGACGTATCAGGGACAGATCTGCTAACTTGTTTTGTCTAGGTGAGCAATGGAAACGTAGATTGAGCCAGGTTCATGTAATTTAGTTTGGAAATGGGGATTAGATGCTGCAGGGGAGTGGGGGAGCATAGGAAAATGTTGCCCTTTTAAAACTAAAGGGATAGTGTGCTGGGTTTTTACCGCTATCTTAAACATTTTCTTACCTTGAGAGAGGTTTTGTCAAGTGTGCTTTTGTAAATGACTTTAGGATTACATTTGTATGTTACAATACTGATAATTAGTGAAAACACTGTCGTCAATGAAGTTTTGCCTTAAAATGACAATTCATAGTATGTTATGAAAGGGGAACAGCATCGGATAATCTGTTTTTTGGTTACTGCATGATTCCATATGTGTTATTTCATAGTTTTGATGTCTTCACTATTATACAATGTAGAAAATAGTAAAAACAAAGAAAAACCCTTGAATGAGGGTGGTGTGTCCAAACTTTGACTGGTACTGTATATATATTTCACACATATTCAGTGGTACAAAGTACTTAAGTAAAAATATTTGAAAGTACTACTTAAGTAGTTTTTTGGGGTATGTCACGTCTCCTCCCATTGCTCCCCTCCGGCGCTCTGATTCGCCGGTCTACTATTTAGCCCTGGACTGTTCTGGATGATATTGTGTGTGATTGTTAAGCTTCGTGTCGTTTACGCTAGCTTTGTTGTTTCTCTTGCTTATTGTTAAGTAAACATTGACCTTGTTAATTCCTGTGTCTGCGTCCTGCCTCTTCGTATACTCAGTACGCGTCACAGAATTACACACCAAACAAAAATGGATGCAGCAGGAGTTTCCCAGTGCCTCGACCAGCACCAGCAGCAGCTTGCCCAGTTGAACGCCGCCATGCAGGAAGCGCTCCAAACTCTGCATAATCTGCCCAGCGCTCCGGTTCCACCTCAGGGAGCGGCGAGTGCCCCCAATCCACCTGTTCCTGTACTATCACCCACTCCTGCGGGAACCCTCGCCCTACCGGAGCGCTATGACGGTAAAACTACTAAATGTAGCAGCTTCCTGCTACAGGTTTCCCTTTATCTGGTGCTTCAGCCTGGTGCATATCCATCTGACCAAGCCAGGATAGCGCTGGTGATTTCACTTCTTAAAGGAAAGGTGCTGGATTGGGCCACGGCAGTCTGGGAAGGAGAGGAGGCAGTGGCACTTCCCTACCCCCACCTTCCTCGCTAGATTCAGGGCGGTGTTTGATCATCCCACGGAGGGAAAGGATGGGGATGAGCGTCTCCTCCATCTCCAACAGAGAGAGGGGCCCACGTCCGAGTACGCTCTGAGCTTTCGCACGGTGGCGGCATCTTCCGGCTGGAATGAGCGTGCTCTGCGCACGGCCTTCAGGAGAGGCTTAAGGAAGGACATCAAGACGGAACTCGCATGTCGGGACAACGAGATGGACCTTGATACCCTCATCACCATGTCCATCCGTCTGGACGACATGTTGAGAGAGAGACGGCATTCCCAACACCTCCCGGAGCCTCAACGCTCACCCCATCTGAGCTATGGAAGCCGCCCTGCTTCCGAGTCCTCACCCATGGAGGTGAGCAGCAGCCCCTACACCTCCTGGCGGCTCCCTATCTAGGCGGTATGACTCCCGTCGCCGCTCCGTGAGTGTTACGTCAGCTCCTATCACAAAACCATAGTTTTTAGTTCCCGTAACGGTGACAGGTTATTCCTTCTCTTCCATTTCTACCGCAATGATAGATTCCGATCAGCGGGGGAACCTTATAGATAGGGAGCTGGTCTCTGAATGGGGGTTGCCCACCGTGCCACTGCCATCTCCGCTACACGTCACTTCACTGGACAATAAACCCCTTGGATCAGGCACCATTTTCGCTCGTCAATCTCCCCATCACCATTCCCACACTACCGGAGCACCACGAGGAGCTGTCATTCCACATCGTCACGTCACCCCTTCACCGGATCGTCTTGGGATTGCCCTGGCTCAGACTACACAACCCCATCATCAATTGGAGCACCAAGAGGATCACAGCCTGGTCCACCTCATGCCGGAAGACCTGCCTGCCGGTGGTTTGTTGTTCCATGTCAGTGGAGAGTCCGGAGTCCGCCCTCCGGCCCAAAATTCCACATGAGTACGCAGATCTCTCCGATGTCTTCTCTTCATTAAAGGCTACGTGTTTCCCTCCTCACAGGCCCTGGGACTGCGCCATTGACCTGCTGGAGGGACAACCCCCCCCCCCCCCCCCCCCCCCCCCCCCTCTCCCGGACGCGCGGCTCCAGCCGCTGGATGTCGCGGCCAGGAGGACGACCCGGTCAGGGCGGCGAAAGTCCCGAATTAGGTTGGGGTCCAGAACGCCCCCAGCCGGAACACAGCTCCTCTCCTTAGGACCATAACCCTCCCAGTCCACCAGGTAATGGAGCCGTCCTCCACGGAACCTGGAGTCCAGAAGGTCCCTCACCGCATACGCCGGACTCCCGTCAATGTCCAGGGGCGGAGGAGGAGTACCCCGGGGGACGGCATCCGCCAGAGGACCAGGAACCACCGGCCTGAGGAGAGACACATGAAAAGTGGGTGAGACACGTGAGGGGGAAGAAGCAGCCGGTATGATACCTCATTTATCCGCCGGAGGACGGGCCGCCACCAGGCGGATGTCTTCGTCCACATTCAAACGACAGGTGCAACGATGAGAGACGAGTGCAGGATAGGACCCCCCCAGATCCTTATTTTCTCCGGTATGGTGCATCCTGGAGAGTGCGTCGGCCTTCACATTCTGGGATCCTGGACGGTAGGACAGAATGAATTGGAAGCGAGTAAGAAATTGGGCCCACCTGGCTTGACGAGAGTTCATCCGTTTCGCTGCCCGTATGTGCTCCAAATTCCGGTGGTCAGTAAGAATCCGGAATGGATGGACTGCACCCTCCAGCTAGTGTCTCCATTCCTCCAGAGCGAGGACCACCGCCAACAGCTCCCTGTCTCCAACTCCATAGTTCCTCTCTGCGGGGGTACGTTTTTTTGAGAAAAAGGCACAGGGATACATTTTCTCTGGCTTACCGTGCCGCTGGGAGAGGACCACACCCATGCCCTCCTCCGATGCGTCCACCTCCAGGATGAAAGGACGAGATGGATCTGGGTGTTTTAGGATGGAGAACCTCTCCTTCAGCCTCTTGAAGGCAGCGTCAGCCTCAGGGTTCCAGGCCAGCTTCTGAGGCCCACCCTTAAGGAGAGAGGTGAGCGGGGCGGCTATGGAGCTGAAGGACCTGATGAAACGCCGGTAGAAATTAGTGAAGCCCAGGAAGCTCTGTAGGCCCTTGATGGTGGTGGGAACTGGCTATGACCTGACGGCGTCCGTCTTCACTCCTTCCATGAACACACCCTGAGGACTGATCCGGTATCCCAGGAAGGAGATGGCCTGTTGGTGGAATTCGCATTTCTCCCCTTTCACCAACAGGCTGTGTTCCCGGAGGTGGAGTAGGACAGCTCGGACGTCCCTGACGTGCTCCTCGAACGTAGCCGAGTAGATCAGGATATTGTCGATGTACACCACCACCTGTCTACTCAGCATGTCCCGGAACATGTCATTGACGAAGGACTGGAACACAGAAGGTGCGTTGGCGAGGCCGTAGGGCATGACGCAGTATTTATAGTGGCTTGAGGTAGTGCTGAATGCCATCTTCCACTCGTCTCCTTCCCGGATTCGGTTCAGGTTGTAGGCACTCCTCAAGTCCAACTTGGTAAAGTGCTGGGCCGCTCGTAATCTCTCGGGGGGGTACTGTCACGTCTCCTCCCGTTGCTCCCCTCCGGCGCTCTGATTCGCCAGGCTACTGAGCCACCCATCTGAGCCCAACACCTCGGTAACACCGGAATGGAAACCCAACAAACCCTAATCACCTCCAGCGCACCTGCACCTTATCTCATCAGCACCCCTCTTTAGCCCTGGACTGTTCTGGATGATGTTGTGTGTGATTGTTAAGCTTCGTGTCGTTTACGCTATCTTTGTTGTTTCTCTTGCTTATTGTTAAGTAAACCTTGACCTTGTTAATTCCTGCGTCCTGCCTCTTCGTATACTCAGTACGTGTCACAGGGTATCTGTACTTTACTTTACTATTTACATTTTTGACAACTTTTACTTCACTACATTCCTAAAGAAAAGATTGTACTTTTTACTCCATACATTTTCCCTGACACCTAAAAGTACTCGTTACATTTTTAATGCTTAGCAGCACATGAAAATGGTCCAATTCACACACTTATCAACAGAACATCCCTGGTCATCCGTACTGCCTCTGATCTGGCGGACTCATTGAACACACATTTACATTTTAGTCATTTAGCAGACGCTCTTATCCAGAGCGACTTACAGGAGCAATTAGGGTTTTGCTCAATTAGGTACCTTGCTCAAGGGCACATCGATAGATTTTTCACCTAGTCGGCTCGGGGACTAGAACCAGCGACCTTTCGGTTACTGGCACAATGCTCTTAACCACAAAGCTACCTGCCGCCCCATACTTCATTAGTAAATTATGTCTAATTGTTGGAATGTGCCCCTGGCTATCCGTAAATTTAAAAAAACAAGAAAATGGTGCCATCTGGTTTGCTTAATGTAAGGAATTTGAAATGATTTATACTTTCACTTTTACTTTTGATACTTAAGTACATTTTAGTGTCTACATTTACTTTTGATACTAAAGTATATTTAAAACCAAATACTTTTAGACTTTTACTCAAGCAGTATTTTACTGGGTGACTGTCACTTTTACTTGAGTCATTTTCTGTTAAGGTATCTTTACTTTTACTCAAGTGCACATATTTAACCTAATTATTTGGGTAGGCACAAAACTACCTCCATACTTCCATTCATTTTTAAAATATGGTACCAGTTACCTTCAGACGAGTCTCGTAGGCAAAAACCGTTCGGAAGCTACAGAAGTTTTCATGAGAAGACCGATTTTCGGGATGTCTCATGGTCTGACAAATACCGCTCTAGTTCTGCCACCTTTCACCGCAGATGCGTAAGTGTGATATCGGTGTATGCGGTGGATTGAGACGCATCCAAAAACAGAACTGTATCTCTAGCTTAAACTGACTTTTTATGGGAATTGTTTTATTATGCTAATTTAAAAATATGCGGGGTGCGGACATCGACGTTAGGGAGTTAAGGCCAGATCGTTGTGTTTCCTTTTTATTTAATGAACAGTATGGGTTATTTTATATTAGTTTCCCTTCATCCTTTAGCATTCCATTTGCTTGCGTTTAATTGATACTATTGTAATTCTGATAATGTAACATTTTCCAGGTACTGTGTGTCGAATTCCTGGTGGCAATGGGGACAGCGGATCTCACCATCATTGCCATGCCATTCTTCGGCATCATAACCAATGTGATGATGCTGAACAGCGTCAGCATCCTGTCCTCCGTCTTCCAGGTGGGCGCTCAGTGCGTTGCGAGGGAGAGGAAACGATTCATAGTGCCCCCAATCATCTCAATAGTCCTCATACTGTCAGGCTACGTGCTCTTCATCCTCAGTTACCTGCTGTTGAAAGAAGATAGGGGGATGAACGTCTGGATCGGACTGGCAATAGTGGGGACCATCTTTGTCTCGCTGAACTGGTGGGAGAACTACTGCACCCTCTTCAAAATCTCCTTCCTGAACAGTATATCCGAAGACATAGCGAGATCCAGGAATGTGGTGAACATCCTTTCCAGTCTGGTCCGGATTCTGGTCACTGCAGCCGTGGTGGGGGCATATGTCCCTCTGTCTGACAGAGTCTGGTCATCGGTGACATCAGTTCCAGAGAATGTGGGGTTGGTGATCCTGATCTTGGTGGCCATCCAGATAGTGTCCTCCGCTCTGTGCCATTGGTTCGTGGTGGTGGCCTGCAAAATGCACGCCATGCGGCGAAGCTTCCTGTTACCCATGTACCTGGCCTCCTTAGGTGTTCTGGCAACGTTCGTAGCTCCTGTCATTATCTTCTTCCAGAACTCAAGTGACCCCAGAGGCGCTAACTACACCATCACAGAGTACTGCGATGACATCACATATGGCAGGGGCCTAAGCGGCGATACTGTCTGGTTTGAAAGGCTAGTCAGGGACATCACCCATACCCTCTGTCCCCAGGACATGACCAACCTAACAGAAATGGTCCTCTTGGGAGGCTCTGCACTCTGCTGGTGGTTGGGTTGGATGCTGTGTACTATGTACATCTGGACCCTCCGGCTTCAGCGCATCGAGAGGACCCAGGATCTGTTTGTGCGGAGGATATACGAGGGGGCCTTTCTGGAACAGTCCATACTGCTCAACACACGTTTTGAGATTCAGAGGAAGAAAAAATGGTAAGATTATTGTAAATTCTGTGGAGGGTGGGAGAGTTTTGTATGTATGTGCATGAGAGAGAGTGCCAAATTACGATTCTAACGTTTCCTCCCGCCACAGGCAAACTGACCCAGTCACAGTGTACCTGTGTGCAACAATGTGGCATGAGACCTATGACGAAATGACGAAAATGATCATCTCAATGTTCAGGTACAGTCTGATGTTTTTACATGATTTAGAACGACACAATTGGCAGAGTTAGCAGCTTTTTAATGCAAATTGTGTGTTTTTTATTTATTTCTTTACCAGGCTGGACAAATACAGGCCAAGGAATAACCCCACCAATGATGTGAGCTTCGAGTCCCACATTTACTTTGATGATGCTTTTAAAGATGTGAAAGGTAGTAAAGAACGACATGTGAACGAATACGCAGAGGACCTGGTGGAGGTTATCCGAGAGGTTTACAAGTAAGCAGTGCAAAAAATTGTCACAAATGATGATCCAATATACACAGAATTAACTGCGTATATACTTCATGTAATGTAAAATCTGTAAAGAAATTAATACATGATATGTATGATATCATAATATAAATGTACTAGAAAAAACGAGACATTTATCAATAAGAAGGAAAAAAAATTAAGAAACCACATATTCCCCTGAAAACCACCAGGGGATGCTCTGCCCACATTCTCCACCATTTGTAACAAATCGCCATGAATGTGGTTGTTCGTTGAAGTGTGTGCCTAACAAAAAACTCGAGGAGGAGAACTGGAATGATGTCCAAACTAATGATGTTAAAAACTTTTACGCAATCAGGAATGTAATTTCTGTACAAGTAGAAATAAAAACACATGGGCAGTGGGGAAAAACATTTTTTAAAAAGGGTAAAAAGTTTGGTCTAAAGTAAGCATAAAAACCTAATGGGACTTTCCATGACAATGTCATCAGGGTAAATGGTCACTTCAGGGAACGCGCACAGTGGACATCTCCTCTGATCGCAGACAGGTGCTGGATTGAGGCCAAAGGGGCATCTGGTGTAGTGAAAAATACTTGAATGCGTCAAAGCAGTGAGTTTGGTCCCTACTGCTGGGGTGCTCAGTGTGCTAATGTAACTCAGTCCCAGCACCTCTAACTCAGTGTACACTGCAGACATAACAGTACAGGTGAGAATAATGATGTACACCAACTTTCCCTCATTTCAACCTTTGAACCTCAGTAGCTTCAACAAGGAGGATTCATGCATCTTCAGAGAGAACCCACCCCTCCCATGCCAGAGGATCCTGCACACCCCTTACGGAGGTCGACTGGAGTACACTCTCCCTTATGGCAACCTGCTGATGGTGCACTTTAAGGACAAGCTACTGATCCGCCACAAGAAGAGATGGTCTCAGGTGAGACAATGCTGTCAATATACAGTTTACAATGTGTTTGTGAAAGGTCTAACACTATTTCATCTTTGATAGTACAATCATGAAGCTATGAATAAAAGTTGGAAATAAAGTTGGATGATGAAGTTGGATTAGACATAAAACCATAGACTTGATTAGTTCACTCACTGTTGCAGATTATGTACTTGTACTACATTCTCGGCTGGCGCCTCACCAGGAAGTATTTCAAGAAGTTTGAGCTGGGTGAAGATGAGAGCAAGCTGAGGGAAACAATGATGGTAAGCAACACAAACAATACACAATTACTCCTTCTATTTCTAGCATCCATACTTGTTTAAATTGTTAAATTATTCTTATGTATGAAATGGGACTGATACTTTGGATTTTGTTAGAAAGAGAAGGACAATACCTACCTCCTGGCTTTGGATGGGGATACAGACTTCCAGCCCTCTGCTGTAATGCTCCTGATAGATCGACTGAAACGTTATCCACATGTGGGTGCGGCATGTGGGAGGATTCACCCGACAGGCACAGGTATGAATTGTAATAAGAATCAAATGATTGTTAGGGAGATGTCATATCTATTAGACAGCCACAACTGAACAATGTACCCGGACCATTTTTTGGATTTAATTGTTAATTGGATGTACTCACCAACCAAGACTATTTAAGTTTAAGTTAGAGCACAATGGTACCATATTTTTTTCACTATATGTACCCGGCCCTAAAAACAATATTGTATGTGAACACTATATGTAGAGTTAGGGTTTAATTTACATAATTTATGGCCACTATTATACAGATATCTACTCAGGTCCTATGGTCAAATGGAATAAAATGTGTTTAAAGTACATTTAAAATCATAACTTTTTACAATATAGCAATAGAGATAAAAGACAAGAATAAGTCCTAAGGTGTGCTATCAAACGTTGGATCATTCTGTTATATTGCCCCAGGTCCTATGGTGTGCTATCAAACGTCGGATCATTCTGTTATATTGTTCCAGGTCCTATGGTGTGCTATCAAACGTCGGATCATTCTGTTATATTGTTCCAGGTCCTGTGGTGTGCTATCAAACGTCGGATCATTATGTTATATTGCCCCAGGTCCTATGGTGTGCTATCAAACGTCGGATCATTATGTTATATTGTCCCAGGTCCTATGGTGTGCTATCAAACGTCAGATCATTCTGTTATATTGCCCCAGGTCCTATGGTGTGCTATCAAACGTCGGATCATTCTGTTATATTGCCCCAGGTCCTATGGTGTGCTATCAAACGTCGGATCATTCTGTTATATTGCCCCAGGTCCTATGGTGTGCTACCAAAAGTCTGATCATTCTGTTATATTGCCCCAGGTCCTATGGTGTGCTATCAAACGTCGGATCATTCTGTTATATTGCCCCAGGTCCTATGGTATGGTATCAGAAGTTTGAGTATGCGGTGGGCCACTGGCTTCAGAAGACTGCAGAGCACGTGTTTGGTTGCGTGCTCTGCAGCCCCGGCTGCTTCAGTCTGTTCAGGGGTGCAGCCCTCATGGACGACAACGTCATGAAGAGATACACCACTAAGTCCACAGAGGCTAGCCACTACATACAGTACGATCAAGGTAAATCTTTATTCCTGGACAACACTCACTCGAAGAACACAGCCACTTCTCTGTGCAGTACTCTCTTGTCTACAGTACCTCCCTCTGCTCTGTCACAGGTGAAGACCGCTGGCTGTGCACTCTCCTGCTGCAGCAGGGCTGGAGGGTGGAGTACAACGCTGCGTCCGATGCCTACACCAACGCCCCCCAGGACTTCAAGGAGTTCTATAACCAGCGGCGGCGCTGGGGGCCCTCTACCATGGCCAACACCATCGATCTGCTGGGCTCAGGGTCTCTGACCTCCCAGAGGAACAGCTCCATCTCCAAACCCTTCATCCTCTACCAGATTCTCAGCATGGTTGCCTCCATCCTAGGCCCGGCCGCAATCTGCCTAATGATCTCAGGTATCCTGCCTGTCAGGGGCCTCATACAGCTCAAGCTTTGGGGTAGTTTGTTGTTGGAATGTAACAGGAAACAAACATGTTGTAAACTGAAGGAAGATGATTATTGTTCATAATAATTCTGGTCCTCTCCCTTTTTCAGGAAGCTTGTCGTTCATACCGCACATCAATCCCAACTACGCTCTGTTACTTGCAACAGCGCCCCCTGTGGTGTACCTGCTGCTGTGCTTCAAGCTGAAATCGGACACACAGATCGCCATAGCAGCCGTCATGAGCGTCTTGTACGCTTTCCTCATGATAGGAACCGCTTTCTCCATCATAGGTAAATGATGACAATAAACTTAATCTCAATCAACACAAAGCAGAACCTCAAGAATACAAACCTCAGAGTTACATACTGCTTTCTCTGTCATTATGTTAACTATCTCTGTTCATCTCAGCTTCTATGGTTGCCCAGCAGACCATTTGGATTCCTAGCGGCCTGTTTATCATAGGCCTGGTGCTGATTAACATCATCACAGCAGCGCTCCACCCCAAGGAGTTCCATCTGGTCATCTACGGCCTCCTCTACTTCATCTCTATCCCCAGTGGCTACCTCCTGCTGACCATCTACTCAATGGTCAACTTGAACAATGTGTCCTGGGGCACTCGGGAGACAGGTGGCCAAATCGCTGCAACATCACCAGCCAAGGCCATCACACAGCACATCCTACAGGCCAAGTTCTGCAAGTTTCTCTGCTGGGACAGTGGCAAAGTTGCAGACCAGAATGACCAGGTGCCAAAAACTGTTGTGATGGCTGATAAGCCAAAGGTGAACCATGATCTGACCTCTCAGGACAATAACAGGTAATGACATTTTGAGTGTCTGAAGTGTTAATATGATCTCACCACTTCTGTGTAAACCCCAAGCATAGTATTTGGATCTGTATTTGTTCTAAGCATAACTCCAATGTTCAAAGTAAAATACTTGTCAGAACCCCAATTTGTGCAAGTCCTAATACTCCAAGGTTATATGTGCATTCCACAAGGCTCCGTTTCGGGAGTGTTTTATGATTTGCATATACAAAATATAACATCTAACTTAGTTTAAATCTTTCTCTTAAAATGTGTCTTTTTCATTTTCTCCTCTTTTGATGTGTGTATTGAGACAGTTGTGTGGAATGCACACCAAATAATGTTGGATTTCTTTCAATCTAGGATTGTGGAATTCCGTTCTCATCAGTATACTGAACAAAGTGAGTATATTTTTTTATAGATCTATTACAATCTTTTCACTGTGTGAATTTAAGATAAAGGCATTCAAATATTATCTTACAAAGTGACACACACATTTAGATTTCACCTAGTAACCTTTAATATGCACATTGTGTTAACTATGTCCCTTCTTCTTTGTGCTGGTACTGATACTCCCTGTATATACAGTTGAAGTTTACAGTTGAAGTCGGAAGTTTACATACACCTTAGCCAAATACCTTTAAACACAGTTTTTCACAATTCCTGACATTTAATCCTAGTAAAAATGTCCTTTCTTAGGTCAGTTAGGATCACCACTTTATTTTAAGAATGTGAAATGTCAGAATAATAGTAAAGAGAATGATTTATTTCAGCTTTTATTTATTTCATCACATTCCCAGTGGGTCAGAAGTTTACATACACTCAATTAGTATTTGGTAGCATTGCCTTTAAATTGTTTAACTTGGGTCAAACGTTTCGGGTAGCCTTCCACAAGCTTCCCACAATAAGTTGGGTGAATTTTGGCCCATTCCTCCTGACAGAGCTGGTGTAACTGATTCAGGTTTTTAGGCCTCCTTGCTCGCACACACTTTTTCAGTTCTGCCCACACATTTTCTATAGGATTGAGGTCAGGGCTTTGTGATGGCCACTCCAATACCTTGACTTTGTTGTCCTTAAGCCATTTTGCCACATTTGGAAGAACTATTTGCGACCAAGCTTTAACTTCCTGACTGATGTCTTGAGATGTTGTTTCAATATATCCACATAATTGTCCTTCCTCATGATGCCATCTATTTTGTGAAGTGCACCAGTCCCTCCTGCAGCAAAGCACCCCCACAGCATGATGCTGCCACCCCTGTGCTTCACGATTGGGATGGTGTTCTTCGGCTTGCAAATGCACCCCCTTTTTCCTCCAAACATAACAATGGTCATTATGGCCAAACAGTTCTATTTTTGTTTCATCAGACCAGAGGACATTTCTCCAAAAAGTACGATCTTTGTCCCCATGTGCAGTTGCAAATCGTAGTTTGGGTTTTTTATGGCGGTTTTGGAGCAGTGGCTTCTTCCTTGCTGAGCGGCCTTTCAGTTTATGTCGATATAGGACTTGTTTTACTGTGGATATAGATACTTTTGTAGCTGTTTCCTCCAGCATCTTCACAAGGTCCTTTGCTGTTGTTCTGGGAATGATTTACACTTTTCACACCAAAGTACGTTAATCTCTAGGAGACAGAACGCGTCTCCTTCCTGAACGGTATGACGGCTGCGTGGTCCCATGGTGTTTATACTTGCGTACTATTGTTTGTACAGATGAACGTGGTACCTTCAGGCATTTGGAAATTGCTCCCAAGGATGAACCAGACTTGTGGAGGTCTGCAAATTTTTTTCTGAGGTCTTAGCTGATTTCTTTTGATTTTCCCACGATGTCAAGCAAAGAGGCACTGAGTTTGAAGGTAGGCCTTGAAATAAATCCACAGGTACACCTCCAATTGACTCAAATGATGCCAATTAGCCTATCAGAAGCTTCTAAAGCCATGACATCATTTTTTGGAATTTTCCAAGCTGTTTAAAGGCACAGTCAACTTAGTGTATGTAAACTTCTGACCCACTGGAATTGTGATATAGTGAATAATAATAATCTGTCTGTAAACAATTGTTGGAAAAATTACTTGTGTCATGCACAAAGTAGATGTCCTAACCGACTTGCCAAACTATAGTGTGTTAACAAGAAATTTTAATTTTAACGAGTTTTAATGACTACAACCTAAGTGAATGTAAACTTCCGACTTCAACTGTAGTTCCATTCTTGTGTATTTTATTTGATTCCTCGTGTTAGTTACTATTTTATTTTATTTTATAATTTTTTTAACTGCATCGTTGGAAAAGGTTAGTCAGCAAGCATTTCACTGTCATAAAGTCTACACCAGTTGTATTCGGCGCATGTGATCAATAAGATTTTTTTTAATTCTTTGTATCTACAGACTGGGTAACACAACTGCAGAATAAGTCCTATGACTTCCCTCTAAATGAATATTTTCTTGTGAAGGTAGAGTGTTCTTATTCTATGTCTAACATAATATGATAGTATTCCTGAATAACATTAAAGTAACAAGATGCATTTACATTTTACATTTACATTTTAGTCATTTTGCAGACGCTCTTATCCAGAGCGACTTACAGAAGCAATTAGGGTTAAGTGCCTTGCTCAAGGGCACATCGACAGATTTCTCACCTAGTCGGCTCGGGGATTAGAACCAGCGACCTTTCGGTTACTGGCACAACGCTCTTACCCACTAAGCTACCTGCCGCCCATTTACAAGCCTACATATACATATAGATTATGGGGATAAAGTAGACTAATTGTCTAACCACTCCAGATTGTTGTTATATCCAGAATCACATATGTTTGACTGTAGATATCTGACTTAACTATTTAATAAGTGTCTCTTGGTGTGCTTCAGGAAGAGGAGGACTTTTGGAGAGATCTCCAGAAGGTCTATTTGGAACCTCTGGCTGAGGATAAAGAAAAACAGAAGAAAATCACAAATGACCTAAAGGAACTGAGAAATAAGGTATGCTGGATGCATAGCTGTTTTGAGTGGGTGGTGCTGGGGGGGTGGGGGAGAACTCCCCTTTATGATAAAGCATTGCATGCATCTATAATCAGTAAATAAACGGAGTTTACCAAACATTAGGAACACCTTCCTAATATTGAGTTGCAACCCCCCTTTTGCCCTTAGAACAGCTTCAATTCGTTGGGGCATGGACTCTAAAAAGGTGTCGAAAGCGTTCCACAGGGATGCTGGCCCATGTTCAGTACAATGCTTCCCACAGTTGTGTCAAGTTGGCTGGATGTCCTTTGGGTGGTGGAACATTCTTGGTACACATGGGCAACTGTTGAGTGTGAAAAACCCAGTAGCGTTGCAGTTCTTGACACAAACCGGTGCGCCTGGCATCAACTACCAAAGCCACTTAAATATTTTGTCTTGCCCATTCACCCTCTGAATGGCACACATACACAATTCATGTCTCAATTGTCTCAAGGCTTAAAAATCCTTCTTTAACCTGTCTCCTCCCCTTCATCTACACTGATTAAAGTGGATTTAACAAGTGACATCAATAAGGGATCATAACTTTCACCTGGATTCACTTGGTCAATCTGTCATGGAATGTGTTTGTATACTCAGTGTGTATATATATATTATTGGCTACAGTAGGCTAGTAAATAACTTTCCAGTGACACTGACTCACCCAATGATGCGATGAAGCCTAGGCTTCTCACCGGTGATGGCCGGTTAGTGGATAAACTACTTCGAAAAACAGTGCTTTTCGATCAGAATCACTCAAAAGTTGAGAAAAATATTGTTAGCTACTACAGACAAATTAGTCTTCTCTTTTCAGCAGTAGGCATTTGCTTTCCAAACTGAAACTGTATGTTTTTCTTGCGATTGTATTTAGACATTTGTGAAAGGCAAACTGACAGCCGGAACCAACCATAGAAATATAATCTGTAGAAATGCTAGCTATTAAAATCAGTTCAAATAACAACATTAGGGGATTAATCCAAGGCTTAAAAACGAAGGTGTCCATGAATGCTGATGACTCAAGTTTTATATTTTATTTGTCTCATTGAAGATCTAGATAACTTTTCTGGCATCTCTAGACTAAAAGTGTACCATATTACGTATTGGATCTTTAAAAGACACAACTTTTACATTACCCTGCAGTTAACCTATAAAATGGGCTGACGGTGAAGTATATAAATGAGCTCTCCACCATGGAGATGTAAAATTACACTGATTAACTCGTTAGTCATATCTCAGTTTACTCATTTACTTATGGCGCAGCCTACTACTTAAGTGAATATTTCGCTTTATCTGGGATGCTAAACCAGACAAGATAAAGCGTGCCTATCTATATAATGAATGCGAGGATACAGAATCAATAGACCGTTTGTTCTGTATTGCCCTCAGGTAGCCTGTTTCTGGTCTCAGGTTCAGGAATTGCTGAAAAAGCGTAACGGTAATTGAAAATTGATCCTAGAATTAGTATTGTTGGGAGATTTGGAGAGACCTGGTCAGTCAATTATTAATATAGTAATACTCTTAGTAAAAGTATCTTTCTTCAACTCGCAATCTGTGGATTCTATTCGATTAGATAGATTCAAATTGTGTGTATACAAATCGCAACATAGTTGAAAGATACACTGCTCATCGAATGTCTCATTCAAAAATCTTGAATGGTTGAGGGGCAGCTCTCAGGGGGAACTGTAGGGGGATCCTGGATGGTTGGTGGCCTGGTGGTTGGAAGCATTGGGCCAGTTGCCGAGAGGTTGCTGGTTCGGATCCCCGATTCGACTGGGTGGGGGATCTGTCGATGTGCCCTTGGGCGGGTCGCTTGACCCTGGTTGCTCCTGTGGGTCGCTCTGGATGGGAGCGTCTGCTATAAGACTCAAATGTGATGTAAATGTTGAGCGGCTTCACTGCAGGTAGATTGTATGTTTAAAAAATAAATAAATGATATATACAGTACCAGTCAAAAGTTTGGACACACCTACTTATTCAAGGGTTTTTCTTTATTTTTACTATTTTCCACATAGTAGAATAATAGTGAAGACAAAGCTGTCATCAAGGCAAAGGGTGGCTACTTTGAAGAATCTCAAATATAAAATATATTTTGATTTGTTTAACACTTTTTTTGTGACTACATGATTCCATATGTGTTATTTAATAGTTTTGATGTCTTCTATTATTTTACAATATAGAAAATAGTTTAAAAAAATATATATATATATATGGCAGTTCCCATTCAAGTCAGGACTGGCAGCCATTGCTAGTGTACCCATGAGTTTAACAGTCAAAGTGCCAGGGTTAGAGGTTCCAAAACCCTTCTATAGATTACAGTATATGTCTATGGCCACAACGCAACAAGCTATTCTATATTTGGCACCCGCTGCCCAAATTGCAGCCTCTCCAACTGTTAGTGCTAAGTGCTTGTGATAAAACTATTTTTGTGGCTAAATTATGCTCTCTGGTGTAGTATTTCTAATTATTTTATTTATGTCTGTTCAGACTGCAGTAATATAATTTGTGACCGACCGGCTCGATGTCATGTAGCAAAATTGGAAGTCGTGTTTTTTTACATTGGATAAAAGTAGAGACTCAGAGCTAGAAAATGGTATATCATGCACTACAGCTGAGGAACAATGGGAAAGTAATTCTGCTTTGAAAGTTAATAAACTTGTAACCCCACTTTTGGGTCCCTTGAATGTTTTGGTACACCTGCTGGAGAGCTCTTCTTTATCTACACCCATTCAGCATCATTCACACCCTCTTAAGCCTTAGCCCTACCCATCTCTTTAAGGATTCACATGTGAGGTGATGTGCTAAAAAGAGTGACTACTAAAGAGTGACTACTAAAGAGTGACTACTAAAAGACTATAGGCTGATTTATACTATGTTTATCGCCAAGTCTGTAAACAGTTGTCTCAGTGACATCATGAACATTCTATTGTCGTCCGACATCAAACTTGTCGTTATGAAAAAGTATAAACACAAAAATGACACGCTGTATGACATCAGCAGCCTGGTGGTCCAAAATAGCATAACTTGTGTATTTTAACACCAATAACCCATCCGTTTAAAAATGAATTTAGTATATTTCAATCTAGCAAACCAGGGAACTAAAAGCACCTCTCTAAACAATGTTTTGGTTAGTTTTTAACTTAGATGGCTAGCCAGTTCAAATACTGACCATATCATATAGCTTACAAGGTCTTAACTTTAGCTAATTTGTATTCATTATTACAGGAAAATAAATTCACAACAAGATCCTTATTTACAAGTTAATGGCGAGCTAATGACAGAAAAATGCTTACGGTTGTGAGTGTGACAAAATAAAAGCAGGGCATTCTACCGGAGAATTTTAGAACTTGGACACTGTCTCATTGGCCTAATGTTATATCCTAATTTGACTTTGATGCAGGTCATGTTTTTCTTCACATTACCGTCTCTGGTAAACACACACTATATCAAATAAAATCTAAGTTTATTTGTCACATGCACAGGATACAGAAGGTGTACAGGTACAGTGAAATGGTTACTAGCATAGTGGAGTCCTTTAGCTAGCTAGCTAGCTAAACAATGAACCATAATCCCAACTCATAACGTTACTACCATGCATTAATCTGTAGCTAAAGCTAACCAACTAGGTTCAATGTTAGCTAGCTAGCTAACTTTGGGCTATAACTAGCAATGCAAATGGCTCTGAGATACAAATAATATTACTACACAGATCATACACGTAACGTTAGCTAGCGAGCCAGCCAGCTAACGTTAGCTAGCTAGCTAACCCAACGCTTTAACTTGCAATGAAAACAACTTTCTGACAAAATTTGAAATGTATAATATCTGAAAATGTAGCTAGCTAGACTCTCTTACCTGTATATATGGATGTATACATGATGCCATGGTTGCCCTTAGTTTGAAGTTGTAATCCGGAGACAGGTGTTTTATACAACAGCTTTCTATGTGTTCTCTTTTCAACTCCCTTCGCATATTTGCAATCTGATGCCAGAATTTTATCCATCTCATTAGCTATCATACTCTGCTTCCACTGGGCATTCCACTGATTTCAAAACTCGGTCCTCCAGAAAGTGGAGAGCATTAGCTACACTTTTGCAGTTCTTCATGATATCTTTCAAAAACGCCGCGTTAGAAAGGATTACCTACACATACTGAGCAGCTCATGTTATAGACAGAAGCGTGTTACATGGCAGACTAATCCAAACTCATCTCTCGGCATGTCCAGCCCATCCATTATCTCAGCCAATGATGGCTAGTTGGAAGGTTCCTGTCTTTTTCCGTGGCTAAACCAACTAGGCTCGTAATTTAACAATTGTATTCGTATTTACAGATGGCATACAAGTTTGTCATTAAGTCACATTAAAGTTTACATGTTCCAGAAGGCACTTCTGCCTCAAAACGCATTTTGATTTTTAAAAAATAACGTGTACATTCAAATGCCTCTCCTGTGAAGTAGTGACATTTTTTGATGTTTTATTTTACCAACATTATTTACATTTATCAGGGGGTGCTGCAGCACTCCTACTTCCCTGCGGCTATGGCTGTATGCTGTCTTTTCATTTCAATGTACATGATATTAGCATCAAGTAGAAGGTGTAGTACTTTATGTCTGCCTATGGTATTAAAGAGATAGTTTAGTGCTGTTGAAACAATGACTAGTCGGAGCAATCCACTGTTTGTGTATGCTTGCTTGTCATGTTCATATCCCTTTAATGAAACTCTTCTCCTCTTCATACAGGTGACTTTTGTCTTTTTCATCTGCAATGCCATGTGGCTGGTGGCGACTTTCACTCTTCAATTCATTGGAACCTCAGTCACCATCAGAATCCCAAAACACAATCTCAATCTGACTCAGACTAGGGAGTATCTATTCATCGATCCAGTAGGACTGATGTTCCTTTTGGGATTTGCATCCTTACTGCTGATCCAGTTCTTTGCCATGTTCTACCACAGGTGATTATTTTAATTATTTATTTATTTATAGGCAGGATCACCAAATTCCAACCCACATTTTCAAAATACTCTCTATTCTTGATTTAATGTTTTATTTTATTTATTTTTTACAAACAATGTGATTTAGGTTGCCTTTATATTATGATCCATTAACCCATGAAATCGTACCCATTTTATAGCTGTTACATTATTATTTTGTTTTTGTTCCTTTAGAATTTACACTCTGATCCATTTTGTTGCATTTGTGAATACGGAGTCCAAGACTGGGAGAAGACTATCAGACGATGACATGCAGGTACATTTGCATATTCTTGTTGACGACAAAGATGAACATAGTGAGGGAATAGAAGGGTGTAACACTTTGTTAGCATTTTTTATCATATCAATGACATTCCTGATGGTGGATAACTAAAGATGTGTCTCTGTACCTTCTAACTCCAACTTCACAGATTCCTGACATGCTGGAGATGGAGCTCAAAGACGACAAATACTTTGACACATTTCTGTCTATAGAGAATCCAGCAACAATCCAGCAACATAGCCAAGGAACTCTAGTGTGAGGTCCTTCTACTAAGTGTCTCTTAATGGCAGCAGTTGCAGTTAAAATAGTAGTAGGAGTCAGAGAGGGGTACTGCAGTTTTGTGTTACTTGTTGCACAATTAGATATAGTAGAATTGAGGGAGAATGTTCCAAGTAGTATAGATTCTAGAGACTATTTATTTTATTTTATATAGTTAACCAGGAAAAGACCCTTGATGAACCTCTTTTGCAAGGGCAGCGTGAACATACAATACAAGAACAAAGACGGGGACAAAACATTAAAAACAATTGCAGCGGTCAACAACATATATTATAGCGTAACATAGAGTATAGCAAGTGAATGTGAGTTAAATCTCAGGGAAATGTGATATAATGTTATCATATTGTGCTATTTCATGTGTGATCAATTGTTGTAGCTTGTAATTTTTGTTTGCTCTTTGTGTGCTTTTGCTTGTTGTGCATCACTTATTAATAGTATTTTGGTTACCAGTTATACTTTTCCCTTTTGAGTGAAGCACTTTATCTGTATATTTGAGTGTGGTGTGTCACACTTTGTGTTGCACTGATTTATTTAGCTTTTTTAATGAACTTTTAGTTAATAGATTGCATAAGCCCTCTATGCTGATAGCAAATTGGGTTATAATTTATAACATTAATGAGTGATTTAAGTGAATCATTAGTATGTATTAGTATACATATTCTGGGGAAAAGGGTAACAACAACAGAGAAAGGGAGTGCCTATGATGGCTACCAGATGTATGTGAAAGGAAGTATAACCAAGAGTATAAAAGATGTGAGAAATTGACAAAGGGCAGAGCTATGTCCGTTTGTTAGATGAACCCACGGGCTCGTGATCAAATAAATACTTGGTATAAAATCTCCACAGAATGTCTAAGTAAATTCTTGCCTCCTCACTTCTCAATACTAGAAACTCATCATAACAATAATGCAACAATTCCACATAATGCTCCTTTAAGCCTTATTTCCTTGACATGCCTTAATTCCTAGGATAAATAAATAATTGCACCAATGCATCACATCCAAAAGTGAGAATGTTCTTCAACAGTGCAAGGTTACATGATGGAATAAGAGTTTGTCTTATGGCTGTTTTAAGTGTATTTATAAACCATTATTCAACCAAGCTTACAATTTGGCAAGCACAAATGACTATCTCACAATTTTAACTATAACTGTTTATTAATATGTCCAAAAATAAATAATTGATGGTTAAAGCAATTGACCCATTGTCAAATACACTGTTAAATGATTCAACAATTTAATTTTTTTTTATGTGAACCCGTTTTTGCCATTGCGCTCATAAGCTACCATGAATTTGAAACAAAAGCTTGACCTGGGCCTGGAAATCAGACTCTGGAGCCCTATATAGGCTCTTTGCAGAATGTTACTTCCATATTTAGTAAACAGTACCCACTACATCCGGAGCAGCCGGAAGTCGTCGCTCAGTGAGTGTATATGGCAGAGGTTTTCTCTCTGTGCCTTTAGGAGTTGCCGAAGTTGACTGTAAACAATGTTCACAGAATTGCCCGGGCCAAAATTGCCCGGGCCATTTCCTGCAGTCAAATGACCTAGTGGCCCCATGGGTGGAATGTTATTAATATTTTTCATAATTTCATATTAAATAAACATTATTTTTAAAAAAACACAGAAAATCCGGTGTTTCTATGTCAAACGGTTTTGTTATATTTCAGTCTTCTGTGATGTATATAAAGTGTAACATTGGGATGCAAAGTCAAAATGTAATACATTTCAACGGTATATCTGACATGGTACAGGTGTCTTCTTTTTTTTTAAGCCCATAACCATCTGTGTGAGTGTGGTGAATTATTATTAATGAACTGTAGAATTTAATGGATTATGAGGTAGAACTGGGTTAATCAAGAGCATAAAGTTAGAATTCTTTGTTACTGGGCCAGGAGTTGTATTGGGTCATTTAATTTCACTGTGTGGGTGAGTAGAGAGGGAATCTGCCCTAGGGTCAGAGTGCTTGCTCTTACTTAAATCCATGGCGGTCTTATCTGATGAGAGACTGAAACTAGCTTGTGGCCTTTTGTCTCTCTCTTCAAACACAGTGAAGGGAGCAGCACCAGGGTTGAATAGAGTTTGGCCTAGACCTTTGTCTCCTTGGTATCTTCTTGATTGATTACAGCATGAGGGGGTGAGGTTTGTGTGGTTCAGGGCCTTGTCATGTTTAAACTAAACATTAGTGTGTGTGCAAGACAGGGGAGCGAGTGATTGGTTGGAGTAATAGTTCAGCCGTCCTCAGGGACAAAGGAAGTGGGTGTGGAGTGATAAAGAGCGGGAAACTGAAGAGGGAGGGATTTAGAGCTAGAAGAGTTGGGGAAAATGGTATATAATGTGACGTGAGAAAAACAGAACGGGGTGCCCCTCTGCAGACGGGTATCGGCTTTGTTGAAAACTTTAATAAAGTAATTTCTTGATGCAACAAAAACTCTGTAAGACCGTATTTGTAATAAAGTATGGTGGTTATTTTCCACAACATGAGGTGTACACTTTTGTTTCAAAGTAGATTTGTTTAAGACTACCAAGAAACACTCTGTGTGACCCTGATTTAGCCCACTGCAGTAAAAGGTTAAATTCTATGTGTCATCCTATTGAACCGATTACAAAGGTATGTATACTTAACATTATTAGCCAACTAGCTAACTAGCTAGGCTAGCTCAGTACTTGCCAGCAGTGACAGCGTAAGCCAGCTCGCTAAACTAGTTAAAAAACAACCGGGGCCTCCCGAGTGGCGCAGTGGTCTAAGGCACTGCATCATAGTGCTAACTGTGCCACTAGAGATCCTAGTTCGAGTGCAGGCTCTGTCGCAGCCGGCCGCGACCGGGAGACCCATGGGGCGGCGCACAATTGGCCCAGCGTCGTTCAGGGTAGTGGAGGGTTTGGCTGGCAGGGATGTTCTTATCCCATCGCGCACTAGCGACTCCTGTGGCGGCCCGGGCGCAGTGCACGCTGACTTGGTCGCCAGGTGTACAGTGTTTTCTCCGACACATTGGTGTGGCTGGTTTCCGGGTTAAGCGGGCAGTGCGGCTCGGTTGGGTTGTCCTAATATTTTGGTTGGTAAAAAATCTGAGTGGCTGGAAGATTTTCAAACCTACCTGCCACAATGGCTGATGGACCAAAGAGTAAATCTTAGGCCCCGAGTATGACAATTGGTACTTTTTCCACCACTGGCTATGGTACACTATAAGTACAAGTAAGTACCCCTCAAGATAAACTTCATTATAACTACCAAAATCCTGTGTAACACTTAGTAATGACATTGTACTTATGCAGATATTACATGTACTCTGTGGTGTACTAGTGTATTTATATCTCACTTGGATCTCGCTTCCACAAACTTTAAATTGAGAGACAGGTTGTCAGGATGGGTAATGCACTGTATAAGTAAGTACACATTAGTTACAAGAGGCGTACCCCTCAATATACACTTCATTTTAACTAGCTAAATCCTATGTAACTACTAGTAATTACATTGTACTTAGGCAAACATTACATGTGCTTTGAAATAGAGTCTTATTCCTCATCTGGGATGACACTCGTATTAAATCTGTTTTCGTAAGATCAACCAAGTTAACCCAGATGGTAATGCTTTATTTTGGGGGGCAAGTGCTAGCAACAATGTTGACTGGAGATATATTCTGAACAGTGCACATTCATGGGTAATAATTTGAGACTATTAAGCATAGGCTATAATCTCTCAGACACCCAGCACATCCACAAGGGATCCCATGGATCTATGGGGGTGCCACAGGGTTCAATTCTTGGGCCGACTCTTTTCTCTGTGTATATCAATGACGTCGCTCTTGCTGCTGGTGACTCTCAGATCCACCTCTACGCAGACGACACCATTTTGTATACATCTGGCCCTTCATTGGACACTGTGTTAACAAACCTCCAAACGAGCTTCAATTCCATACAACACTCCTTCAGTAGCCTCCAACTGCTCTTAAACACTAGTAAAACTAAATGCATGCTCTTCAACCGAACGCTGCTTGCACCCGCCCACCCGACTAGAATCACTACTCTCGACGGGTCTGACCTAGAGTATGTGGACAACTACAAATATCTAGGTGTCTGGTTAGACTGTAAACTCTCCTTCCAGACTCACATTAAGAATCTCCAATCCAAAGTTAAATCTAGAATCGGTTTCCTATTTCGCAACAAAGCCTCCTTCACTCATGCTGCCAAACATGCCCTCGTAAAACTGACTATCCTACCGATCCTTGACTTCGGCGATGTCATTTACAAAATAGCCTCCAACACTCTACTCAGCAAATTGGATGTAGTCTATCACAGTGCCATCCGTTTTGTCTCCAAAGCCCCATATAATACCCACCACTGTGACCTGTACGCTCTTGTTGGCTGGTCCTCACTACATATTCGTCGCCAAACCCACTGGCTCCAGGCCAGCTATAAATCACTGCTAGGCAAATCCCCGCCTTATCTTAGCGCATTGGTCACCATAGCAACACCCACCCGTAGTCTGCGCTCCAGCAGGTATATCTCACTGGTCATCCCCAAAGCCAACACCTCCTTTGGCCGCAATTCCTTCCAGTTCTCTGCTGCCAATGACTGGAACAAATTGCAAAAATCTCTGAAGCTGGAGACACTTATCTCCCTCATTACTTTAAGCATCAGTTGTCAGAGCACCTTACCGATCACTGCACCTGTACACAGCCCATCTGAAATTAGCCCGCCCAACTACCTCATCCCTATATTGTTATTTATTTTGCTCATTTGTACCCCAGTATCTCTATTTGCACATCATCTCTTGCACATCTATCATTCCAGTGTTAATACTAATTGTAATTATTTTGCACTATAGCCTATTTTATTGCCTTACCTCCATAACTTGCTACATTTGCACACACTGTATATATATGTATTTCTGTTGTATTTTTGACTTTGTTTTGTTTTACCCCATATGTAACTCTGTGTTGTTGTTTTTATCGCACTGCTTTGCTTTATCTTGGCCAGGTCGCAGTTGTAAATGAGAACTTGTTCTCAACTGGTTTACCTGGTTAAATAAAGGTGAAATAAATAAATAAATAAAATAAACCTTTGTCACAGTTGTTAATGAATCGGATGCAGCTGAGAAGCTAAGCACTAAATTGGTGAATATAATGTAGACCTGCCTGTTTGTAACAAGCATGGTAACAAGCATTCGTTATTACACTTCTGTAATTACAGACCGCAATTACTACAAGGTACATGTTGTTATTACAATATAACTATGAGTCATTACAGTTAACTACAATACATCTTAGTTTAATTACACTGTAATAAGGACCCTTAAAATGAAGTTTTACAAAAAATGTGCTTAACAAGCCACATAATAAGTTGCATGGACTAACTCTGTGTACAATAATAGAGTTTAGCATGATTTTTGTATGATTACCTCATCTCTGTACCCCACACATACAATTATTTGTAAGGTCCCTCAGTCGAGCAGCGAAATTCAACCACAAATACCAGGGAGGTTTATCAATGCCTCACAAAGAAGGGCACCTATTGGTAGATTGGTTTTAAAAAATTAAAAGCAGACATTGAATATCCCTTTGAGCATGGTGAAGTTATTAATTACACTTTTGATGGTGTATCAATACACCCAGTTACTACAAAGATAAAGATGTCCTTCCTAGCTCAGTTGTCGGAGGAAGGAAACCACTCAGGGATTTCACCATGAGGCCAATGGTCACCTTAAAACAGTTACAGAGTTGAATGGCTGTTATAGGAGAAAACTGAGGATTGATCAACATTTTAGTTACTCCACAATACTAGCCTAATTGACAGAGCGAAAAGAAGAAAGCCTGTTCAGAATAAAAAATATTCCAAAACATGCATCCTGTTTGCAACAATGCACTAAAGTAATACTGCAAATAATGTAGGAAAGCAATTAACTTTTTCTCCTGAATACAAAGTGTTATGTTTGGGGCAAATCCAATACAACACATTACTGAGTAACACTCTCTATATTTTCAAGCAGAGCGGTGGCTGCATCATGTTATGGGTATCCTTGTAATCGTTAAGGATTGGGGAGTTTTTCAGGATAAAAAATAAATGGAATGGAGCTAAGCACATGCAAAATCCTAGAGGAAAACCTGGTTCAGTCTGCTTTCCACCAGACAAGGAGGATGAATTCACCTTTCAGCAGGATAATAACCTAAAACACAAGGCCAAATATACACTGGAGTTGCTTACCAAGACAAAATTGAATGTTCCTGAGTGGCCTAGTTACAGTTTTGACTTAAATCGGCTTAAAAATCTATGGTAAGACTTGGAAATGGCTGTTTGGCAATGATCACCAACCAACTTGGCAGAGCTTGAATAATTTTTTTAAGAATAATGAGCAAATATTGTACAATCCAGGAGTGCAAAGCTCTTTGAGACTTATCCAGAAAGACTCACTGCTGTAATTGCTGCCAAAGGTGCTTCTACAAAGTATTAACGCAAATGTGGGAATATTTATGTAAATTAGATATTTCTATATTTCATTTTCAATACATTTGCAAAAATGTCTAAAACATGTTGTTTTCACGTTGTCATTATGGGGTATTGTGTGTAGATGGGAGATATACAGCGCATTCGGAAAGTATTCAGACCCCTTCCCTTTTTCCACATTTTGTTACGTTACAGCTTTATTCTAAAATGGATTACGTTGTTTTTTTCTCATCAATCTACACACAATATAATTACATTTTCGCTAAATCACATAATGACAAAGCGAAAACAGGTTTTCAAATTTTTTTGCTAACTTAAAAAACATTAAAAACAAAAATACTATATTTACATAAGGATTCAGACCCTTTGCTATGAGACTCGACATTTAGCTCAGGTGCATCCTGTTTCCATTGATCATCCTTCAGTTGTTTCTACAACTTGATTGGAGTCCACCTGTGGTAAATGTAATTGATTGGACATGATTTGGAAAGGCACACACCTGTCTATATAAGGTCCCACAGTTGACAGTGCATGTCAGAGCAAAAACCAAGCCATGAGGTCAAAGGAATTGTCCGTAGAGCTCCAAGGCAGGATTGTGTCGAGGCACAGATCTGGGGAAGGGTACCAAAAAATGTCTGCAGCATTGAAAGTCCCCAAGAACACAGTGGCCTCCATCATTCTTAAATGGAAGAAGTTTAGAACCACCAAGACTCTTCCTAGAGCTTGCTGCCTGGCCAAACTGAGCAATCAGGGGAGAAGGGCCTTGGCCAGGGAGGTGACCAAGAACCCGATGGTCAATCTGACAGAGCTCCAGAGTTCCTCTGTGGAGATGGGAGAACCTTCCAGAAGGACAACCATCTCAGTAGCACTCCACCAATCAGGCCTTTATGGTAGGGTGGCCAGACGGAAGCCACTCCTCAGTAAAAGCCCGCTTGGAGTTTGACAAAAGGCACCTAAAGGACTCTCAGACCATGAGAAACAAGATTCCCTGGTCTGATGAAACCAAGATGTAACTATTTTGCCTAAATGCCAAGTGTCACGTCTGGAGGAAACCTTGCACCATCCCTATGGTGAAGCATGGTAGTGGCAGCATCATGCTGTGGGGATGTTTTTCAGCGGCAGGGACTGGGAGACTAGTCAGAATCGAGGGAAAGATGAACGGAGCAAAGTACAGAGAGATCCTACTCCAGAGCACTCAGGACCTGGGGAGAACGTTCACCTTCCAACAGGACAACGACCCTAAGCACACAGCCAAGACAACGCAGGAGTGGCTTCGGGACAGGTCTCTGAATGTCCTTGAGTGGCCCAGCCAGAGCCCGGACTTGAACCCGATCGAACATCTCTGGAAAGACCTGGAAATAGCTGTGCAGCGACATTCGCCATCCAACCTGACAGAGCTTGAGAGGATCTACAGAGAAGAATGGGAGAAACTCCCCAAATACAGGTGTGCCAAGCTTGTAGCATCATACCCAAGAAGACTCGAGGCTGTAATCGCTGCCTCAGTGCTTCAACAAAGTACTGAGTATAGGGTCTGAATACTTACGTAAATTTAATATTTCTAAAAACCTGTTTTTGCTTTGTCATTATGGGGTATTGTGTGTAGATTGATGAGGGGGGAAAAACGATTTAATCCATTTTAGAATAAGGCTGTAACATAACAAAATGTGGAAAAAGTCAAGGAGTAGGAATACTTTCTGAAGGCACCTGTAGATATTAAGTTATCGGGCTACCTGAACCTGGCTCCTCACTTCACGCACAACTTCACTGACGGGCTGGCCATCGTGGCATCGTTCCTGGTTGGCCCTGCAGTAGGCACGGTCACCACGCTCACCATCCTACTGCACGAGGTGCCCCACAAGATTGTTGATTTTAGCCTGGTCCAGTCTGGCTGCAACAAGAAGATAATGCACAAGCTTCAGCTTTTCATAAAAGTCTAACGAAATTGTAGCAATATTGATGTTACAATTCTAATGTTACACAGCAAATGTTGTTGACTATGTTGTGAAACTTGCTCAGTTCAAGTTGTCTGCCATGATTGCAAAACAAAGCCTATTGACACATGGTGGCAGCAGTAGGATTCGTGTGTATTTTCTGATTTAACAGCCTGTATGAGAAAGTAACCCTTTTCCTAACCTTAGTCTCCTAACCAGTTACGTAAAAGTAACTTCAACATCGAAGTGTCGTGAAAATAGTGTTTCCCGTAGGTAGAGATTTCCATTGACAAATTCCTCTTCCCCATCAGGCGGTGTCTACAGTTGCTGACAGCTGAGTAGGGGTTAAAAGGTGAAAAATAAGGAAATAAAGAGGTGAGTATTTTTCCCAGAATCTCTTGCATTACGGTCTTCCAGAGTAAGAGCACGGTCAGTGCTATTCGGTATCCTTGGGACTTCCCTACCTTAAACCCTTACCAACCTTGAGTTGGGTGGATATAATAATAAATCATTATAATAATAATAACTATTTGTATAGCGCTTTTCAATACAACTAACAAAGTGCTTCACATCATAAAACAAAATAAAAGTACTGACAAATAAAGAAAAACAAGAGGAAGGAGAAATACTTTTTTTGAAAGATGGCTAATTAAAATCATACATTACATTTACATTTTACATTTACGTCATTTAGCAGACGCTCTTATCCAGAGCGACTTGCAAATTGGTGCATTCACCTTATAGCCAGTGGAATAACCACTTTACAATATGTTTTATTTTTTTATTTTTTTTATTTTTTGGGGGGGGGCGGGGTGTGGTAAGGGGGGGTAGAAGGATTACTTTATCCTATCCCAGGTATTCCTTAAAGAGGTGGGGTTTCAAGTGTCTCCGGAAGGTGGTGAGTGACTCCGCTGTCCTGGCGTCGTGAGGGAGCTTGTTCCACCATTGGGGTGCCAGAGCAGCGAACAGTTTTGACTGGGCTGAGCGGGAACTGTGCTTCTGCAGAGGTAGGGGGGCCAGCAGGCCAGAGGTGGATGAACGCAATGCCCTTGTTTGGGTGTAGGGACTGATCAGAGCCTGAAGGTACGGAGGTGCCGTTCCCCTCACAGCTCCGTAGGCAAGCACCATGGTCTTGTAGCAGATGCGAGCTTCAACTGGAAGCCAGTGGTGTGTGCAGAGGAGCGGGGTGACGTGAGAGAACTTGGGTTGAACACCAGACGGGCTGCGGCATTCTGGATGAGTTGTAGGGGTTTAATGGCACAGGCAGGGAGCCCAGCCAACAGCGAGTTGCAGTAATCCAGACGGGAGATGACAAGTGCCTGGATTAGGACCTGTGCCGCTTCCTGTGTAAGGCAGGGTCGTACTCTCCAAATGTTGTAGAGCATGAACCTACAAGATCGGGTCACCGCCTTGATGTTAGCGGAGAACAACAGGGTGTTGTCCAGGGTCACGCCAAGGTTCTTCGCACTCTGGGAGGAGGACACAACATGGTTCACAGTATCAAAGGCAGCAGACAGGTCTAGAAGGACAAGAGCAGAGGAGAGAGAGTTAGCTTTAGCAGTGCGGAGAGCCTCCGTGACACAGAGAAGAGCAGTCTCAATTGAATGACCAGTCTTGAAACCTGACTGGTTTGGATCAAGAAGGTCATTCTGAGAGAGATAGCAAGAGAGTTGGCTAAAGACGGCACGCTCAAGAGTTTTGGAGAGAAAAGAAAGAAGGGATACTTGTCTGTAGTTGTTGACATCAGAGGGATCGAGTGTTGTTTTTTTGAGAAGGGGTGCAACTCTTGCTCTCTTGAAGACGGAAGGGACATAGCCAGCGGTCAAGGATGAGTTGATGAGCGAGGTGAGGTAAGGGAGAAGGTCACCAGAGATGGTCTGAAGAAGAGAGGAGGGGATAGGGTCAAGCGGGCAGGTTGTTGGGCGGCCGGCCGTCACAAGTCGCAAGACTTTATCTGGAGAGAGAGGGGAGAAAGAAGTCAAAGCATAGGGTAGGGCAGTGTGAGCAGGACCAGCAGTGTCATTTGACTTATCAAACGAGGATGGGATGTCGGCAACCTTCTTTTCAAAATGGTTGACGAAGTCATCCACAGAGAGGGAGGAGGGGGGGGAGGGGGAGGAGGATTCAGCAGGGAGGAGAAGGTGGCAAAGAGCTTCCTAGGGTTAGAGGCAGATGCTTGGAATTTTGAGTGGTAGAAAGTGGCTTTAGCAGCAGAAACAGATGAAGAAAATGTAGAGAGGAGGGAGTGATAAGATGCCAGGTCCGCAGGGAGTCTAGTTTTCCTCCATTTCCGCTCGGCTGCCCGGAGCCCTGTTCTGTGAGCTCGCAATGAGTCATCAAGCCACGGAGCAGGAGTGGAGGACCGAGCCGGCCGGGAGGATAGGGGACATAGAGAGTCAAAGGATGCAGAAAGGGAGGAGAGGAGGGTTGAGGAGGCAGAATCAGGAGATTGGAGGGAGAAGGATTGAGCAGAGGGAAGAGATGATAGGATGGAAGAGGAGAGAGTAGCGGGAGAGAGAGAGCGAAGGTTGCGACGGCGCATTACCATCTGAGTAGGGGCAGAGTGAGTAGTGTTGGAGGAGAGCGAGAGAGAAAAGGATACAAAGTAGTGGTCGGAGACATGGAGGGGAGTTGCAGTGAGATTAGTAGAAGAACAGTATCTAGTAAAGATGAGGTCAAGCGTATTGCCTGCCTTGTGAGTAGGGGGGGACGGTGAGAGGGTGAGGTCAAAAGAGGAGAGGAGTGGAAAGAAGGAGGCAGAGAGAAATGAGTCAAAGGTAGGGAGGTTGAAGTCACCCAGAACTGTGAGGGGTGAGCCATCCTCAGGAAAGGAACTTATCAAGGCCGTCTTCAGCAGTGACATAAAAAGAGGCACTGAATCTGGAGGCCTAATCTCCTCTGGCAGACCATTACAATGGTCAACAGTGCCCTGCCAGAGGATCTCAGGCTGCATCCTGGCTCATAGGGAGAGAAAAGATCTGGGTTATAGGATGGGACTAAACCAAGCCTAGCGTTAAATGTGATTAATACAATTTTTAAATCTATTCTAAAAGTGACTGGTAGCCAGTGTAGAGAAGCTAAAATAGATGTGATACGTTTAAAGGAGAGAGAGAGAGATTAGAAGTGACAGACAGGAAGTGCTTTCACAGGACTGGACAATCTGTTCCAAAGTGGACCTGAATAGGGAGTAGCATTTCAACACCAACCAACTGGAGGATGATGACCAAGAAGATCTGATCAAGTCCTCATCAGCAGGACTGTCACCATGTCTAAGTCAGATAGGTCATCAAACCGAGATTGAGGCAAGCAAGGCAGATGAAATTGGGAGTTGTATTTCATCGTCCATTATAATTGAAGAGTTCATTCCCTTTTTGGTAACAAAAAGGCAAACCAAAACAATGTACATTTAAGTTGCTGTTTACTATTGAATCTGTCCATTAGTTTAAACTAAAATCAATCGCCTCCACACCAATATTTGTAATGCTTACTTTTATCTTTCATTGTACTTTCAGAGATCACAGATTGAACACAATAGAACTAGACAGTTAAGTGGTTAGGGCATTTTCCTGGATTTAAATGCAGAGTATTTTAGGATCAGAGTATATTAGTCTATAACTGGAACATCCCAATTAAATTAGAAGGGTATTAAATCAAATCAAATCAAATTTTATTGGTCACATGTGCCGAATACAACAGGTGCAGACATTGCAGTGAAATGCTTACTTACAGCCCTTAACCAACAGTGCATTTATTTTAAACAAAAAAAGTAAGAATAAAACAACAACAAAAAAAGTGTTGAGAAAAAAAGAGCAGAAGTAAAAAAAGTGACAGTAGGGAGGCTATATATACAGTAAAATAAAGTGACAGTAGGGAGGCTATATATACAGGGGGGTACCGTTGCAGAGTCAATGTGCGGGGGCACCGGCTAGTTGAGGTAGTTGAGGTAATATGTACATGTGGGTAGAGTTAAAGTGACTATGCATAAATACTTAACAGAGTAGCAGCAGCGTGAAAAGGATGGGGTGGGGGGGCAGTGCAAATAGTCCGGGTAGCCATGATTAGCTGTTCAGGAGTCTTATGGCTTGGGGGTAGAAGCTGTTGAGAAGTCTTTTGGACCTAGACTTGGCACTCCGGTACCGCTTGCCGTGCGGTAGCAGAGAGAACAGTCTATGACTAGGGTGGCTGGAGTCTTTGACAATTTTGAGGGCCTTCCTCTGACACCGCCTGGTATAGAGGTCCTGGATGGCAGGGAGCTTTGCCCCAGTGATGTACTGGGCCGTACGCACTACACTCTGTAGTGCCTTGCGGTCAGAGGCCAAGCAGTTGCCATACCAGGCGGTGATGCAACCAGTCAGGATGCTCTCGATGGTGCAGCTGTAGAATTTTTTGAGGATCTGAGGACCCATGCCAAATCTTTTTAGTCTCCTGAGGGGGAATAGGCTTTGTCGTGCCCTCTTCACGACTGTCTTGGTGTGTTTGGACCATGATAGTTCGTTGGTGATGTGGACACCAAGGAACTTGAAGCTCTCAACCTGTTCCACTACAGCCCCGTCGATGAGAATGGGGGCGTGCTCAGTCCTCTTTTTTTTCCTGTAGTCCACAATCATCTCCTTTGTCTTGGTCACGTTGAGGGAGAGGTTGTTGTCCTGGCACCACACGGCCAGATCTCTGACCTCCTCCCTATAGGCTGTCTCATCGTTGTCGGTGATCAGGCCTACCACTGTTGTGTCGTCGGCAAACTTAATGATGGTGTTGGAGTCGTGCCTGGCCATGCAGTCATGGGTGAACAGAGAGTACAGGAGGGGACTGAGCACGCACCCCTGAGGGGCCCCCGTGTTGAGGATCAGTGTGGCAGATGTGTTGTTACCTACCCTTACCACCTGGGGGCGGCCCGTCAGGAAGTCCAGGATCCAGTTGCAGAGGGAGGTGTTTAGTCCCAGGATCCTTAGCTTAGTGATGAGCTTAGAGGGCACTATGGTGTTGAATGCTGAGCTGTAGTCAATGAATAGCATTCTCACGTAGGTGTTCCTCTTGTCCAGGTGGGAAAGGGCAGTGTGGAGTGCGATAGAGATTGCATCATCTGTGGATCTGTTGGGGCGGTATGCAAATTGGAGTGGGTCTAGGGTTTCTGGGATTATGCTGTTGATGTGAGCCATGACCAGTCTTTCAAAGCACTTCATGGCTACAGACGTCAGTGCTACGGGTCGGTAGTCATTTAGGCAGGTTATCTTAGAGTTCTTGGGCACGGGGACTATGGTGGTCTGCTTGAAACATGTTGGTATTACAGACTCAGTCAGGGACATGTTGAAAATGTCAGTGAAGACACTTGCCAGTTGGTCAGCACATGCTCGGAGTACACGTCCTGGTAATCCGTCTGGCCCTGCGGCCTTGTGAATGTTGACCTGCTTAAAAATCTTACTCACATCGGCTACGGAGAGCGTGATCACATAGTCATCCGGAACAGCTGGTGCTCTCATGCATGCTTCAGTGTTGCTTGCCTCGAAGCGAGCATAGAAGTGGTTTAGCTCGTCTGGTAGGCTTGTGTCACTGGGCAGCTCGCGGCTGTGCTTCCCTTTGTAGTCTGTAATAGTTTTCAAGCCATGCCACATCCGACGAGCGTCAGAGCCAGTGTAGTATGATTCAATCTTAGACCTGTATTGACTCTTTGCCTGTTTGATGGTTCGTCGGAGGTCATAGCGGGATTTCTTATAAGCGTCCGGGTTAGAGTCCCGTTCCTTGAAAGCGGCAGCTCTACCCTTTAGCTCTGTGCGGATGTTTCCTGTAATCCATGGCTTCTGGTTGGGGTATGTACGTACGGTCACTGTGGGGACGACATCATCGATGCACTTATTGATGAAGCCAGTGACTGATGTGGTGTACTCCTCAATGCTGTCTGAAGAATCCCGGAACATGTTCCAGTCTGTGCTAGCCAAACAGTCCTGTAGCTTAGCATCTGCGTCATCTGACCACTTTTTTATTAACCGAATCACTGGTGCTTCCTGCTTCAGTTTTTGCTTATAAGCAGGAATCAGGAGGATAGAGTTATGGTCAGATTTGCCAAATGGAGGGCGAGGGAGAGCTTTGTATGCGTCTCTGTGTGTGGAGTAAAGGTGGTCTAGAGTTTTTTTCCCTCTGGTTGCACATTTAACATGCTGGTAGAAATTAGGTAGAACGGATTTAAGTTTCCCTGCATTAAAGTCCCCGGCCACTAGGAGCGCTGCATCTGGATGAGCGTTTTCCTGTTGATTAATGGCCTTGTACAACTCATTCAGTGCAATCTTAATGCCAGCATTGGTTTGTGGTGGTAAATAGACAGCTATGAAAAATATAGATGAAAACTCTCTTGGTAAATAGTGTGGTCTACAGCTTATCATAAGATACTCTACCTCAGGCGAGCAAAACCTCGAGACTTCCTTAGTATTTGATTTTGTGCACCAGCTGTTGTTTACAAATATACAGAGACCGCCACCCCTTGTCTTACCAGAGTCTGACGTTCTGTCCTGCCGATGTAGCGTATAGCCTGCTAGCTGAATGTTATCATTGTTGTCGTTCAGCCACGACTCCGTGAAACATAAGATATTACAGTTTTTAATGTCCCGTTGGTAGGATAACCGTAATCTTAAATCGTCCATTTTATTCTCAAAAGCTTGAACGTTGGCTAATAGGATTGATGGGAGAGGCAGTTTACTCGCTCGCTCGCCGTCGGATCCTTACGGATCCTGTAACGTATAGCCCATAAACCAGGTCCCCAAACAGCAGCCATCTTGGATACTTGACATTGATGAGGCCAAGAGTGTCCTGAAATGTCATCAGCTTCCTGAATGGGATTTATTGGGAAAGATGAATATGCTGCTTTACATATCTACAGTACACAGCAGTTACTGACAAAGCCACTAGGGGGACATATACTTGTTTTAAACGGTTTTCATTAATGCGAAAGCTTTCAATTTGTATGTAAATCATGAGTTGTGCAATCAAAGTGGTGTAAACTATGCCTGGAGGACCATTGGTGTATGAATTGCTTTGAAGTAGTGGATACATTGCATTAACTGCATAATGTTGAAGTACAGTAAATAGGGCAGCCAATCCATGGGGAAACAACCGATTATCCAGAGTGACAGGAATCAGGAAATAGACACAATCCTTCTAAATTAATTTCTTCACCCTAAGTGAACTAAGTGATGTTTGCCCTTCTTTTGGACAACTGAAAGATTAACCCACTTCCACTTTTGTTTAGTGTTTATAAGCCACTGCTTCAGCAGGTTTTGTTGAATTGTAACATGTAACTGCATATCTGGCCTAATTCCAAACCGAACTCATGCCCCTATCCCAAGTACCTTGTTGACTCCTTTCTTATGGATCTGAAACTGTTCAATTGATAATGCCAATATTGTATAGTATGCTGCTCTACCTCGGCATCTATGATAAATAGGTTGTTTCCTTCCAATGTATTTCTTACAACAACAGTTATCAGATGCTTCAAGGTGTCAACATTGGCCTGTAGATAGGTGCAATGGCTTGATTTCGAATCAGACCTTTGTATCAAAGAGGGACCAAGTAAAGGACTAATGTCAAAGTGGTATGTGGGAGATGGATCAGAGAGGGGGCGAGGGAGTGTGGTGGATTTTTAGTTACTTTGGGTTTTGTTGACTTTTCATTAAAAAAATGGAGACAGTGCTGTATGACCTCTTATTTCTCTCCCAATGTTTCACACACAATATTTTACTGGGTACCAGTTTCTCATCAGTTAATTTAGGCAAGAGAATATGACAAATACAAGCAATCCAATACTTGATTAGCCTGGAATAAACCTAGGCTAGCTAATAAGATTTGTGTTGGTGTACTGGTTTTCCTCAACAGCCACCCTCTTTGGATGTATTATTGTTGCCGGCTGTACAGCCAGAGCTTGTGTGCTCGCCCAGGGTTTCAATTTTAGTCTATTTTAGGATTAGGGTTATGTCATGAAACGTGGGCTACTAGGCCTACATTATAAATATGACACAATCAGCATTTCACTTTGGATATGAATAATCCAAATTATCAATCAGTTATCAAAACGCTCAGATATAACCACCAGGGCAGGAGGGCGAAGAGATGAGAAGAGTAGGCTATCTCAGCTGATTTATGCAGGAGATTTAAAATAATAATGTAAAACATATCTGTAGGCTTTTTAGTAACTATTTGAATGATGTTTTAGTCCAATGCATGTTGGTTGAACGCTTTGACACCTTGAACGTGAAAGTGAGTGGTTCAGTGAGTGTCTCCGCCTAGAACATCACAGAGCTGATGAACGCAGCAACGTTCTTTTTCAGAACCATGGCGAGCGCATTGTGACGCTGTCCCTTCTACTCCTACTCAGAGCCATAGATACAGTATTTTCTAAATGGTTATACTCCTACTGTTCTCTAAACAATGGTTTCATAGTTTACAATTGTATAAACTCCCAAATCATGCTCAAAATTCAATTTAATTGATGTCACTGTTGAGTGTTTTTTAATCAGTTTGATAAACATGTTTATCCCATTGTGACATAGCCAACCATGACTTATGGAAGACTTTGACGTATTAATGGTCCCTATAAAACCCTGTAATTCTAAGAAAGAATTGTCAGATGGTTTTGAACTCAGTCAAAATCACTGCAGTATGTAGAGCGATAATGAGTAGGTCTATGTTCAGTCGTTTGTTGACAGCGACCCCGCTGAGATTCCTCCGCGAGAGGTCGCTTCTGTGTGCAGCTGGCCTGTTGTTTGCGACCGGTTCGGCAGTCTACTTTTATAGCAAATATTACGGTATCGGTGAGGATGCACTGGCCACCGTGGAGAGCGTGGACCGTGTTGTCACGGTTGAGGAGGGTAAGTTTACATATTTGACAATGTCTAAATAGTAATAGTCCCAAATGCCACCCAATACCCTATTTCTTATTTTGACCAGGACCCATAGTTCTATGGTTAAAAGGCGTTGGTCAAAAGTAGTGCACTAAATAGGGAATAGGGTGTCATTTAGGTAGCAATCATGGTGATGACATTTTTTTACAGTGTAGCCCTAGATTAACAACAACAAACAAACTTGCTCCTTTGAAACCAAACCGTTGCTTTAGGTTTAATTGAACATGTTGGTACATTATGCAGACACATAAATACATTTGATGTCATACAATATAAAACACAAGTAAATATATGATCAGCTTAACTACATGGACAGATGTCTGGTGTCTTGTAGCCAGTATTTCTTAAACTTAGAGAAAACAATCCTTTATTGTTTTTCATAAAGATAATGAGCCCACCCTGGACCAGGAGGACCCAGTCCTTGTTCAGGTAAGAATGCTGCAGGCCTATCAATAGCTTGGGTGCCAGTCTTTCTGCTCTCTTGCCAATTCCATCGTGGCAATATGATATTGGCATCACAATCCCATAAGGAGTGGACAGAGAGCTGAAACAGACTGGCACCCAGGCTATAACAATACTGCTTCATTAGCAGGATTGGTTCAATAACAATCTGTCATTCAAACTGTCATTTTACTGACTCATAAATTGATCCTGATTTTCTTCCTTAGTATGTGGTTGAGGAGGTTGGGCACCGGCCCTGTCTGGCTTTAATCCCTTGGTCTGGACCTCTGTGGGTTCCCAGCTCTGTAAGTCCATCCATTCTGATACTCTTTGGTCTTCTCTCTGGTCTTAAAACTGGTTTATGTACTTTAAACATAAACATGACGTTTTCTGAAGAACAATATGGAAATACATTTCTGTAAACATATTCCCTATTTTTTATAACTGCAGCCAACATATTACCTTACCCATGCTGGGAGGATGCTGGTGAGAGAGCTGGCAGTGTTAAACACGCAGGTAACCATGCAGATTATTGGACAAAGCTCATCTGATCTAATAGGCAGGATTACCTTCAGTATCCACTACAGTAGTGAAATACTTTGATGTTCGTTCCCTCATTTTCTCACAGATATTCACAGTGGAGCAGCCCATTTTCATCTGTTTCACTCCTGCTAGGAGGATGGTATGGAATGAACTGTCCTCTCAAAATGAACAGGTAGCCATTCATATGCAGGTACCTCAGATGTTTCCTTAACCTTTCAACACAGACCTGTGTAGTGTCTCAGAATCTATCATGCAGTAGCCTCCTCTTGTGATCCTCCCTATAGCAGTCTGTCAGACCTATAGGCTACCTGTCTATCATTCAAACTGACTTTTAATTTGATCCTGTCTTGTTCCTTAGTATGTGGATGAGGAGGTTGGGCAGCGGACCTGTCTGGCTTTAATCCCTTGGTCTGGTCCTCTGTGGGTTCCCAGCTCTGTAAGTCCATCCATTCTGATACTCTTTGGTCTTTAGACTGGTTTATGTAACTTAAACATAAACATGATGCTTTCTGTAGAACAATATGAAAATACATTTCTGTAAACATATTCCCTATTTTTGTAATAGTCTGTAACACTGCAGCCAACTTATTACCTTACCCATGCTGGACGGATGCTGGTGAGAGAGCTGGCAGTGTTAAACACACAGGTAACCATGCAGATTATTGGACAAAGCTCATTTTATCTAATTGGCAGGATTACCTTCAGTATCTACTATGGTAGTGGGATACTTTGATGCCCTTAAAACTGTTCCCTCATTTTCTTACAGATTTGCAAGATTGAGCAGCACATTTTCATCTCTCGTGCTGGCATGATGGTATTGGATGAACTGTCCTCTCAGTTTGAAGAGGTAGCCATTCATCTGCAGGTACTTCAGACATGTTCTTAACATTTATATCAGACCTGTGTATTTCAACTATTATCATTGCAGTGGCCTCCTCTTGCAATCTTCCCTATGCCAATATTTTACTCCTATACAGTACCAGTCTATCATTCAAACTGACTCTTAAATTGATCCTGTCTTGTTCCTTAGTACGTGGATGAGGAGGTTCGGCAGCAGCCCTGTCTGGCTTTAATCCCTTGGTCTGGACCTCTGTGGGTTTCAAACGCTGTAAGTCCATCCATTCTGATACTCTCTGGTCTTTAGGGGGGCTTAAACATAAACATAACTTTTTCTAAAAGAAACTTCTGGAAATACATTTCTGTAAACATATTCCCTTTTTTTATAGCCTGTCAAACTGCAGCCAATGTATTATCTTACCCACGCTGGGAGGATGCTGGTGAGAGAGATGGCAATGTTAAACACACAGGTAACCATTCAGATTATTAACCATTACTCATCTGATCTAATAGGGATAATTACCTTCAGTATCCACTAGTAGAATACTTTGATATCTTTAAAGCTGTTCCCTCATTTTCTCAGATTTTCACAATGGAGCAGCCCATTATCATCAGTTTCACTCCTGCTAGGAGGATGGTATGGGAGGAACTGTCCTCTCAAAATGAACAGGTAACCATTCATAGGCAGGTACCTCAGATGTTTCCTTAACCTTTGAACACAGACATGTGTATTTCAACTGCCAATTGTCTTAGAATCTATCATGCAGTGGCCTCCTCTTGCGATCCTCCCTATTCCAGTCTGTCAGTCCTATAGGCTACCTGTCTATCATTCAAACTGACTCTTAATTTAATCCTGTCTTGTTCCTTAGTATGTGGATGAGGAGGTTGGGCACCGGTCCTGTCTGGCTGTAATCCCTTGGTCTGGACCCTTGTGTGTTCCTATCTTTGTGAGTCTATCCATTCTGATACTCTCTGGTCTTTAGAGGATATTAAAGATTAACATCAAGTCACTAGTTTTCTATAAAACCACATAATGAAAAAACATATTCCCTTGTCTTCATAGCCTGTCTTCTCCAAGGCCAAACCAGTCTACTACCTCACTCGTGCTGGGAGAATGCTGGTAACAGAGCTTGCAGTGTTAAACACACAGGTAACCAAACACATTATTAACCAAAGCTCATCTGATCTTATATGGAGAATTTACTTTACCCTGTTCCCTTTTTTTTCACAGACTTCCAAATTGGTTATTGAGGAGCCTACCATTCACCTCACTGAAGCTGGGAGGCTAGTGCTTGACGAACTGTCAGCACCTTCAGATAGCCATTCACAGGTAGTCTATCACATTATTAGAAAGTCATAGCTGATTAGTAATAGTACACATTACCATGTCCTCTATCTCCACAATTGTGTGTCTTATTAATCACAGAGCAATCTCTATAATTAGGGGATGTCTTTGTTTTTCAGCCAAATAGGGAAGGCTCTGGTTTTCCCTATGAGAAGTTGCAGCTGGTTGGGAACTGGGGTTCGTTTCATTTCCATTACTGGAAGATCCATTATAGACAAGTGCAGGTACTTCAGACATATTCTTAACATTTATGAACACACCTGTGTATTTGAACTCCCAATTGTCTCTGGGTTTTCTTTTGTATGTCTGTCCCTAATTGAAACCTAGGGGAAACTTGTCGTACGAACATCATGTGGGCTCTATATCACTGCCAGGGATTATACTCAGAACTGAAATCGCCTGCCAAATGTTATAGACATCTACAGCTAACATATAGAGAGAGGTCTGGAGACTGAAGGAGTGTTTTCTTTATAGCAAAATGAAGAGGACATGCATCACCTGTGCATTGTGAGGGGAGTGGAGAAGCAGCTGTGGTGGAGCAGAGTCATCCAGGAAAAAATCCTGGACCCATGGGTGAGAGATTCTCAACTGGTCTCTCAAATGCACCTGATTTGTGTCAAATGACGCACATGCTATAGGTCTACTTATATTTCCTGGATGAAATGTAATGTTTCTCTGTCTCTTTTAAAGGGTCTCGTCCAGGTGGTCCTCACCAACAAGAAGGTGACTGGTATTAAGGTACAGTCAGGCAATTTTTCACAGAAAAAATGTAAAGTGGCAAATGTCCATTTACCTATTTAAATAAATACATGTTGACAGAAAATGAAATGACACGTTCTAATCTCTTGCCTCATTTTTAGTTCCTTGGTAGAAGGATCCATGGACTCATGTCCTGCCTCGTCAAGAGGAGGTCTGAGTTCACCTATTATGAGGATGCCCAGGTACACCCCGTTGTTTCTCTGTGTTATGATTTATTTCAGTGTTTGGTTGAGGGGTTTTCAATATGGTGGTTTTCAGTGTTGGGCTGACAGTGTCACATGTTGTGTGTTAAACAGCAGGTGGATATCTCCACCACAGTGGAGGGGTACCAGGAGAGGGGGGATGAGATGATGGCATATCAGTTCTCCACCTCTGACATCATCACCACCCCTCATGAGCCGTCCTCTGGCTCCTCTCACCAGTTCCCCCAGAATTCTCCACCTCCCCCTTTCCCTTCCGATTCCCCTCCCAGTCCCCCTCCACCTTACCACTCCACCCAGGACCAGGACCAGACCCCTGACAGCACTCCTCAGGTAAAACTCTTTCTACAGTCAATAATTCTTATTTCATTTGTACTTGTGTGTACAGGTGTGTGTCATTGTTTTGGTATCGATAGGTTTGTGTTGTCTGTCAAGGGTCAAGTTGTTAGGTCAAGATGAAAGTATTGTTATGATGTCACTGAATGTTTTGTCTGCTTCAGTTGATGTTGCAGGTGAAATGCAGTTTAGTAGAGTTTAAGTTAATGTGATGTCTGTTTTAGGAGTTTGAGGAGGAGTTTGTGGAGGAGCAAAATAATGCTGCAGATGTGCCCCAGTTGCGGTGGGTTCGCTTTCATGTGTTCATCTATAGTAAAAACCTTTGCTTTGAAATAATCTGCCCAATATTGTAGTTATACAGATGTAGGATCTTAATTTGAGACAGTTTGCTACAGCTACAGCAAGGAAAATAATCCTGCAGCAACAGAATACATTTTTCGTTAGGGCAAATCGAGTCTAAAATTTCAAAGTGGAAATTACAAACTTGAAAATTCCAAATACGCTACAAGTTTGCATTTCCTGCCGTGCAGGAAAATTCTCTGCAACAAAAGAGTGATCAAATTAAGATCCTACATTGGTATGGTCTTTCTGAATCCTGCAGTTATAATATAGGCTAACATAAAATGATTTCTTAATTTCATGGCACTGATGTTTTAGCTTCTTAGGTTGAACATTTGTTATTGAACATTTCTATTTACAGGCGTTACTTTGAAAACCAAGGGACAACCAACTTCTCTCTGAGGCTGGCCGCTATCAGACGTGCTATGGAGGTGAGAAAATGTGAATTTAGCACCTTTTGTATTTCACTTCATGAACATTTCTGGACTATTTGTAAATGTACTGTCTTGTTCTCACAGGCTCTGACATCCTCAGACAGTACCTCCCTCAATTACCTCACCCACGCTGGGAGGATGGTGTTGAGTGGACTATCCGAGCTCAACCAGCAGGTAACCAATTACATAATTGTGCAACGTTCATCAGACCAGATATATAGTTCCCACTGGGCACAGATGTCATTTCAACGTCTCGTTTTGATTTACATTTGGTTGAGTTGTCAACTAATGTGAATTCAATGTGAATCCCCCCAAAATTAACGTAATTGGATTTAGGTTAAAAGACTAAATTCCCTTACGTTGATGACTTCTTTAACTCCAATCAGTTCCCACTTTGATTCAACATCATCACATTGACATTTTTTATTGATACAACATTGATTCAACCAGTTCTTGCACAGTGGGTTACCTTTAGGCAACAGTGATTCATAGGGTTTAGTTGAAAAGTTTCAACGTCATACTAGCCAAACAATCAGAGGCCCTTTGAATTACAGACCTGAATCTTTGAGTTTATGATCTAAGTTTTAAGGAATTTTATGATTGTTTTGTTTTGAGGATGTGAGGCAGTTTCAGCAGGCCTACGACCTACTGGTGAACTTCATTAATGAGCCAGCAAACAGGGAGCGACTAGAGCAGGAGATGGCTCTCGTAGGAGTAGGTCTACATGCAAGCTTGAGCGTTAGCTGCAGGCACCGTCTTCTCATCTAACATCTACTCAATGAGACTTTCTAAAGTGCTTGTCAATGAAGATTATGTAATTATCCTATTTGTTTGACTTCAGATCGAGCGCATCAACTTCGCAGATGTTTTTTATGAATTCGTTCTACTAAGCCTTCTAGAAGGAAAGACATCTCTTCCTATATCTGTAAGTGGCCCTAAGAATGGAACATCCTGTTGTTTATCTATGCTATACACACTGTTGTCATATCAGATCTGTAGACACTCACTCATGTCCCCTGTTCCTTCTCCAGAAGCCTGGTAGCTTCCTTTATCTGCTCCTGCAAGTCATAATGAGGATTGACCCTCCTGGAGGAGCTGGACAGAGGCTGCTGAGAACTTCTACCTCCTCGTTAAGGTACACCTCTCTCTCTCTCTCTCTCTCTCTCTCTCTCTCTCTCTCTCTCTCTCTCTCTCTCTCTCTCTC